>NC_073303.1:186275094-186642594 GCF_027595985.1 Sorex araneus | reverse complement strand
TTTTTTTTTTTTGCTATGGAGGGGGAAAAAGTTTGGAAATTAAAAAAATAGAAAAGACCAAAAGCAAGAAGGGCTTTGAGATACAGAACTCATCTGTAGTGTTCAGCCAGGTTTGAAACCCTTGGGATGTAGAATTGTAGACCCAGAGGCTCATTACTGGAGCAAAGACCATTCCAGGAATATTAAAAGCCTAATTTACAACTCCACTCTACCTTGCCCCCGACCCCAGGAAACCATCCTAGTTATACTTTGGGGACATTTCCATAAAACTATTCAATTTACCTGGTAGAGGAAAAGGAGATCTGCAGACACGTTTGTTGCCAGTGGTGGTCCCTGGGGTGGCTAGTATGAAGTGGGGAGGAGAACAGAAGCAGTGTCCAGAAGGAAGTCAGTCACTTTCTCATCACTCACCTCTGTCACCCTGGGAAGACCGGACTCACCCTCTGAGAGAAGATCCAGCAAGAACGAAGGTCAAGGAAAGGAGTTTCAAAGAGAATCATAACCACTCCCAACTCTTACCTCCCTAGTAAGCCCCCCGTGGGTGGCGTGGAGAAATCCTACAGAAGCCACCTTGAACAAAGGAAGGATCAGCATCAAGCCGAGTGCTACTTGTGCACATGTGGCCAAGCCCAGGTGATGCCTGAATCTCCCTTCTTGAGATGTGTACTTTCGCTCTTCCACGTCTAATGTGGGGATGTATGGACCAGCTCTTTCTGCCTTTGGAGAAGCCCAGTTCTCTCTTGAGTTTGTTACTCTCTCACTTTGTCTCCTTCCTTTGTCTTCCTAAAAACCTCCAAATAAAATCTGTTTGACTTCACTGCTCATCTCCTGCTGGAATTCCTTTTTGCAAGGCAAGCCAAGACCCCTGTAACTAACCCTGGATAAGGCCTGGAGCCTGCTTTCCTTTCCTGCAGAGAGGAATTTCGTGCTCCGACCTGAGTCCTTGGCTCCCTGAGAAACACAGTAATTGGGACCAACTCCCATGCTGAGAAGACCAAGAGGATGTGAATGGTGGCTTGACAGCCACTTGGTGGAGCAGGCGGGGCTCTGGCCTGTGCCTTGCAGAGGCTCAATGACAGACTTCATCAGTTCTAGTTTTCCCAGACCTTCTCAGACTGACCAAGAGAAAGTGAACATCTCTTTCCTCTTCACCTCACATGAGTCACCCTTTATAAAATTCTGCTTTATAACATCAGCCCAGGGAACCCAACTCTTTCTGGTGGGAGTTAGTTCTCCCACTGGCAACAGCTGTAAATGTGACAATTCACCAATTTATTCTGTGCATAGAGATTTAGTTGGAATAAACTATTAAGTTGTTCTCCTACAGATATGTGAGCAATAATTGTTTGGGGCATGTATCATAGCATGCACAGGGGCCAAGAACTTAGAGACTTCCTGAGCTGAACATAGTTTGTTAATTGAGGATTAATTTATAAAATGAAGAATTCATCTAATGCAATTATATCCAAATAATTAAGGACACTACACCACGCTATCTGGGCAGTATTTAATGGCATTTTAAAAAGGAAAAAAAAGCTATCCTTTGTTGGATTATATACTTTGAATTTTATTCTAAATATGTAAGAAATATTTGGAAAGATTATTTTCTTTTCTCCCATTTATAAGGTCAGAAGTATGGTTCTTACATCATTGCCTAGAATAAACTAGTAAAGTTGGATCCATGATGAAGTTCTCTTATTTTTATTAAGACTCCATGTTCTTTCATATTTTAATGTTTAGAAACATGCAGATGAAGTTATTGATTTATTCCTTAATGACAGGATATCAAGATATCAAATAGATACTTATTTAAAGTGTGGCATGCGAAGTAAGAAAAGTCTGCTTCGCCACTTACAGCCTAATAGCTTCTACTTTGAGGCAGAGAAAGTTGTCAATACTTTGTGGGATTTACGAGAGACAAACAGCACAATTTGAAGCATTGATGATAATTTGCAGAGATCAAAGGCCAGGACCTAGTCTGTTAATGTATAAAATGCTCATGTAGCCATTAGATCTTCCACAATAGGTCTCTATAGATGATGCAATAGTGAAGGTAAATGTTGAAATTGCCAGGTTAGAAACAGTAGTGAAGTCATCAGCATTATTAAGCATCATTTACATTGATTTGTAATTTCCTTTCTTCCTTTCAGCAAAATTAATAGTTCCTTAAAGACCAGGGAACTGCTTTATTCTTCTCTCTTTACTCTACATTTAAGAACCATGTAGGACACTACTCCAAGTGGTGAGCAATATCGGATGAACCAAATTGACCTAAGCAGCTATAACCAGATGTAGCATAACAGTTTACTGACAAGTGTTGTATACTATCAAAGCATGGAGGTCATGTCTAAAGATCACAGCCAAAAAAGAAGAAATAATTCTACTGACTTCCACCACAAGGTATGGTTGAATAACAGGGCAAAGACTCAAAAAATTGGTGCCATCATTAGGGCATCATCAACTCTTTTGACTTTAGGAACAGGAGAAGCACACAGGACCAATAGAGATTATACTGGCATTAAGATGTGTAAAAAACAAGCACGCCAAGGGGTGTGTGCACTCACAGGCTCTCCGGGTGACTCTGTCTCACCGCCTGTGTTCTGCTTTCGGTGCTCTGGAACCGCTGTGTGTGGCTGTCGGTCAAGGGCAGGTGACGAAAGGAGAAGGCCAAACTGATTTCTCGATCAGTTTATTTCATTCTCTCTCTCCTTCTCTCCCGGCTCTGGATCTCTCTCTGGATCTCCCCACCAAACCCACTCTCACATCCTAGTTAAATCCCTCCAGCATTAGGGGTTGGGGCTTACACATAGGTGTGGTCACAATCAATAGGGGTAAAGTTCTTTTCCCTCAGGGTATGCTTTTCCTAGGAAGGTCTGACCTTACAAATAAACAGTTAGATTAGGGGGAAGCTGATTAACGGTTTTGGGGAAGAGAGCAGAGAGAACTGATTACAGCTAAACAAAGGGATGGGAGAGACTCGGGAACACCTTGATGGGTGTGACTGGGGTAAGCCTAAACTCCTGGAAAAACCAGGATGAGCTCCTTGTGGCAAGGTGGGGTGGGGGAAAAGGACAAAGTAATGTCATCCTACAAAGATCTATGCTTTGCATGTTGATAATCTCTAGGGGTGAGTGGGTTGAAATTTCTGAGCACTTTGCAGGGCGGGGGATCCATTGAAAATGGTGCATTTGAAATAGCTTCAGTAAAATGTGAAATGCAAAATTGCCTAACACTGTTTACAGTGGCTATATAACTGAACTGGGGTATAGAGGAGTGAAGCCCAAGAATCTGTTAATCAGGATTGGGTTGAAAACCTCTCTAATAATTAAGAATATGAGAAAGTGGACGTGAATTGGCATACCATTGCATCTAAACAAACAAAAAAAAAAAGATGAGGAAAAAGTATAAAGTAGATTAAATTTACAGTGTTAAGGGTGAAATAACAATAGACAGGGAAAAAAAAGAGAGATCCCAAATTCTTTGCTTTGGCCAATTAAGACAAGGTGAGAATATCATGGAACATTTTTTTCTTCAAAAAGAGCTTAAACAAGAAAGTGAATAGACTATACCCACTATCAAGGAAAAGAACTTGGAAAATATTCAAATTTGAATTCATTTGTATTAGTTTCAGCATGAAAAGAATACCAACATGAGATCTGGAAATCCTAAATTATAGTTAGAATTAAAACTTCATATATAAAATTATTTTCTAGAAATATATTTGTTCCCAGAATATGAGTCTTAAGTACAAAATGTTATTGCATTTCTTTCTACATACTACAGATATTGAACATTTTTACCTACTTGATGTTAATTAGGTTTCCATAAAAAGTAATTTCATGTTTTTGTGGATTACAACCAATTAACTTTTGATTATCCATATGTGACTTGTATGAGACAAAATATAAGCCAGAGACCTGCTGGCTTACATTTTCTTGCTCCCTCAATTCCTGCCTCAGTTACCTCTGCCAAAATGTAGTGAATTCAGCTAAAAAAGGAAATTTTTCTATAACCTAAGGAAAAAAAGTATAGTTATATTATCTGTTAAGAAGATATAACAATGGACATAATCTATTTAAAAATCTAAATTTAAAATTATTTCATGAATATGTTCTTATACTTTTTTTTTTTTGCTTTTTGGGTCACACCCGGCATTGCACAGGGGTTACCTCCTGGCTTTGCACTCAGGAATTACTCCTGGTGGTGCTCAGGGGACCATATGGGATGCTGAGAATCAAACCCGGGTCGGCCGGGTGCAAGGCAAACGCCCTACCCACTGTGCTATTGCTCCAGCCCCTACAATTTTTAAAACCACATGTGATAAAATACAGATTTATTTTTAAAAGATTGAAGTTTACATTTTGTTTCTCTAAAATTGTGAATATATATCATTATTTTCATCCTAATATTTTCAAAAATTGTTTTAACTTTTTTTTTTTGTTTTTACATTTGGACCACATTAAGCCTACTCTTGCCACCTAGGTCAGGAATGACACCTGCCAGTCAAATGTGGGTTAGAGGCATGCAAGAGAAGCATATCACCCACTGTAGCGCATCTCTGGTTGACTTCTTTGTTGTGTTTTGATTTTTAAAGGTGCATATTTGGTGATTCATAAGCACTCTGGCACTGTATTCAAGGGTCATGCCTGGTAGTACCCGAGATACAGCGTAGTATTACAGATTGAATCTGGGCCTCCTGCATACAGAACTTGTGCTCAATCCATTGGGCAATCTCTTTGGTCCCTGTGCCTTACCTCTTGAATAAGAAAACCATGTGTGATAATTATTTCAAAGTAATATTATTTTCTAATTAGTAATTATTAGCCAATGGGTTGTGTGTTTGTGTTTCTGAATGACATCAGAAAATGTTGTTGAAAGCAGATTACAACTTTAGTTAAGAAGTAATATCATGAAGGAATTATGTCACCTAGTTTATGATAGTGATTCTCATAATTCAGAGAAGAAAGTTGGAGAACAATAGAACTAAATTTTCCTATTTTTTAAAATAGGAAAATTTAGTTTTTCCTATTTTCCTATTTACTGTATTTACTGTATTTATTCTTTTTCCTATTTACTGTATTTATTCTTTTTTCTTTTAATTTTTTTATTGAATCACCATGAGAAAAGTTACAAAGCTTTCAAGTGTAAGTCTCAGTCGTACAATGATCAAACACCCATCCCTTCACCAGTGCACACACCACCAAGAACCCCAGTATACCCCCCATCCCACTGCCCCACTGTATTTATTCTTGCACCTTACCTTTAACACAATTACTGCAATAGTTTTAATTTAGGTTGCACCTGATGCTTTGTTTATTTATCTGTTTGTTTCCTTGGGGGGCACACCTAATTGCACTTCTGACTCTGGCTTCATTCTGACTCTGAGTTCTGAAATCATTTCTGGTGGAACTTCTTGAGGGGCCAGGGATCAGAGCCAGGTTAACGACAGCTGAGGCAAATCCCACTCTAACCCCCAGAATTGGATGTTATCTAAAGATATTTGACTGTTACTATTCAACAGGGAACAAATTAATAGACTTCGTATCTTTGCTGAAAGTAGTTTAAGACTTTGTGATTTAACATTCTTTTACAATTATGGAATTCTTTCAGTATAATATATACATATGCATATATACTTAGATATAGTTTATACTTACTATTAAAGTCAGTGGGGCCCCAGATAGCGTACAGGGGCTAAGGTGCTTGTTTTGCATGTTGACATGAGAATCCTAGTCCAATCCATGGCATATGGTCCCCTGAGCACTTCTAATGTCCATGAATTGGCCCTGAGTACTGTGGGGTATTGCCAAAATCCAGAATAAATAAAATTCACATAGTTCCTTATGTCATCTTATTTGACTATGCTGTAATTAAAGCTGTAACATAACAAAATGAAGCATTTAAAATGTGCCAGTATGGAAAGCTGATAGATCATCATTTTTTTAAAAGTAATTAATTTTTTGTGTTGCTCCATGAAGATTTAAATATTTATTTAGTGTGACACATTTACTGTGAAATATCTTTAAGTGAGGTAAAAATAACTAGTGAATTTGCATAAAGTGATCAAGGAGTATTTTTATAGATTAAAATTAATTTTCTCAGTTCCCTTTACATTAAGAACAGTAGTCACGAAAATGATTTTGCTTCTCCTTTCAGGGGTTCTACTATTTATTTTATATATAAGCTATATTCATACCCCCACAGAGGGGATGGAATCTAGCTTCCCTCCCCACCCCAAGCAGAGCTCCCAGTGGCCGAAGACCACCGGAACCTAGCTACAGCCATGCTCAAGGCCCCTCCCACACGTTCAGACAGGCCTCACATATGAAGGTATGGACATAGGAACTCAGGTGTATGAAATCCCATCAACGGCTAATATCCAGAGACTTAAAAGCAAGTTCTCAGAAGCACGCGGCTGCAAAGCAGTCACGCAATATCTTGTAGCCTGCTTCTCCCACTGGGAGAAACTGGCAAGCTTCTGAGAGTTTCCTGCCCACATGGGACAGCCTTGCAAGCTTCCCATGGTGTATTCTTATGCCAAAGCCTGTAACCAGCTGAATCTCATTCCCTTAACCCTGAAAGAGCCTTCAGAGCAACACCGTTGGGAGGGCTGAGTCGAGACTTCTAAGATCTCAGGGAAAGGACGAATGGAGAGGTTACAGAGCCCGCTTGAGAAATCAATGATTAATGGGATTTTATAGTGAAAAATGATATTTTATATCTAAACTATAATTTTATAACTAACCTAAAAGTTTAGATTTATAAAAAGATATTCATGAACTAACTAAATATTTCCACAATGGTTTCTTATATTCTACTCATTAAAAGTGTTCTGTGTTGGGGCTGGAGTTATAGCACAGCAGGTAGGGCATTTGCCTTGCACGCGGCCTGAGTTTGATTCCCAACATCCCATATGGTCCCCCTGAGCACCGCAAGAAGTAATTCCTGAATGCATGATCCAGGATTAACTCCTGTGCATTGCTGGGTATGACCCAAAAAGCAAAAAAAAAAAAGAAAAAAAAAGTGTTCTGTGTTGAAGGAACAATTTGCTTCACTATGTATATTCTATCTTTTCTTTTTGGATACACTTTAATATGCCTAATATATTAAGAGTTCTGTTTAGGTCATTAATAAAAAATTAACAGTTAACATTCTAATATGATCTCATAAAGGCAAGCATAGGAAGGTTATGGAAATGTGATCTTGAAACATAAATTTCAGTTTCAAGTTACAATATGGTGAAGCATTTGCTAAGAGGATAAAACTAATAAATTGATGTTAGCAGTCAAAATGTTTGTCAGTGTGATTTTAATATATGTAATTTACACTTGTCTGTATTGCCTTATTTGTAGATTAAAATATCATATAGACACTATTATTTGCCAAATTGCCTAACAGACTAAACAATCATTATCTTTTAAGTGAGAAATCTAAAGCTTCTCAGTAATAGTAGCCTGCACAGAATTGTACTGAATAAACTTTCTCAAATGCACGCACATATGTAAGTATATTTACATAGCTCCATTTCTACAAATCCTTACTAAACCTTTAACATATAATTTTCTCTGGAGAGAGAAAAGATTTGTTATATAGTCAATAAGTGAAATGGGAACAAGATAAAATGATTGGCACTCTTCTTTAGAAAATGCTTGCTTTTTTAAAAAAATGTATTTTGGTGGTAGCAAAGAGAAAATTCAAGATCTTGCCCTGCAAGCCACTGATCCTGATTTAATCTCCGCTCCACATATGGTCTCCCAAACGCTACCAGGAGAATGTCCTGAGCACACAATCTGAAGTAGATCCCAAAAACCTTTAGGTATGGCCCATCCCCTCCTGCCAATATGTCCTTTTCACTGGAGAAAGAGCTCAAAAGGCTGAAGCCTATGATTTGCATATAAGAGATATGGTGATCCCTAGCACCATCATGTTCCCTGAGCCACCACTAAGAATGAGCCCTGGGCATAGGACTGTCACATCCTTGTGCACCCTTGGTGTGTCCACTCCCAAGGCCTCCTCACTTGCATTTTTTGTGAATATCTACTTGCATTCCCAGTGCTTCCTCATTTGCATTTTGGTGAATATCTATTTGCATTTAATCAACTCCTCTTTCCCAAACTATTTTTCCAGAACTCAACTCCAGTTAAAGTCACACCATCTTATTTATAGCAATGCTGTAACAAGTTTCTCTCTAGTTCATTCATACTATTACAGTAACTCAACGTATTTTTCTGGACAATAGAAATAGCTGTCCATGTCTGCATCTACCATAATGATACCTGCATTGTTAAGAGATTTATTGAAGCATTTTAAAACTGTAGAACTTTGAAATTTGTGCAAAAATATATTTATTACTGTTTGACAACTTAAAGAAAGAAAAAAAATAAAGAAAATAAAAGTAACTGAGAGAGTTTTCCAGGAGGGGTTTGTGATATAAATAGCTAAAACAAATTGGGTAAATTATCAATTGGCTATAATTAAAAACCTAGTATTCTCTTTGTCTTTGATAATGCTTAGCATTTTGATTTTGCAAATGAAAGCATTTATAGACTTAGATTTGGGTTTGCTTAAGAGCTATGCCATTAGAACTACATCATTGAATAATTCATTTATGATATGCAACTGCATTTGCCAGATTCTGAACCAGTAACAAGCATTTAGAGTTTTATCTGTCAAGTAAATGTGTCAGAAGGTTTTATGCTCATCAAACACATTATGTTGGTTTCTGAAAGCACAAATGACTAAAAAAGAAAGTAATAGTTCTCATTAGTAATGTTTAATAATTTCATCATGCAACAATTACCACAATGGCCTATTTAAGTTGCCTATAAAAATCAAATAGCTTGCAAAATTTTTGAAAATTGATCAGTGGATTCTGATGACTGTATAAAACAGAACAGACCAATATTTGGCTGTGTGAGTGATGAATTTATTGGGTATCTGTTTGTGAAGAGTTATATACATGAAGAAAAACAAATGGAGAACCATTTTTTTTTTTTTGGTTTTCAAGGAAATGACTGACATTGCCAGTTGATTCCAAGAACTAAGGTAAGTATCTAAATTATTGCTCTCCCTTTTAGATGGTAAATACTAAACTTCAGAGCACAAATTATGGCTAAAAAAAAATAGGTATCAGTATCACACACATCTTTTTGCTATCCGAGCTTGAACACTTTCGGCAAACAAATGACTGCCTGTTATTTAAAACACACCACATAAAAATCAATGTGCTTAAATCACTCTCCTTTTCTAATAATTGTAGAACCCTCAAACAGGATAGATATGAGAGAAAATATTCATCCAAGATTTTCTCATTCCACACTCATTATATTTTCAATTATTTGATTTTTTATTGTTGTTTTGATAGGAAAATTCCATAGGCAGTCTGTTCTCAGATTTTTCTTTTCAAGTACTGGCTTTGTAGTTAGAAAGGACACCTAAGCTTACTTATTTTATAAGCTACATGAGAATAAATGATACTTGGTTTTAAACATTTAGAGATAAAAATGATTTTATTCATCAAACCCCATGTAATAAATAAGTTAAATATTGGAATGTAATGATTATAGCAAGTTTTTATATAATTTAAACTATATATTTATTAATATGTATATTAATTATTGCATGATAGGTTATATATGTTATACAGATTATTGAGGCTCTGTAATAACATCTAATGTATTTTTGTCATATTTGTGTCATAACATTAGTTATAATTATTATTATGTTATCTTTGAAAAGGAACTTGCATTATAATTATCAAATTAAAGAAAATCTTAAGAAAGACTTCTAGGACACTGTTATTCTTAAAACAAGGATTGAATAAACAAGAGTTCAAATATATGCTTGTATTTATTATGTACTTATCAGGTAAGCTGAATTATGATTGAGTCAGCAGATGTATTATATAATTTTGGCTCACATAACACATGTCATCAGGTATTATGCTGTATTTGTTACACATTGCATTAGAATGTCTTCCTTTATCTTAATAAAGCATTAACTAAAATAAATTATTGAAACTATGGAAATATGTAGCCATATACAAACAATTAAATCTGCCAACCAGATCAATATATTATACTATATTATATTTCTGTAGCTAATTTTGAGATTTCATTTGTAGCCTCCCAGATTAGGAAATCTCATATTGTGAAGATCTATAAGTTAAAGCCAGAATTTTCTGTTTTATAAAATAGAGCCATCATTTATTGAACATTTTGCTTGTCAAAGTTTTTGAAAAGCTTGCTTTGCTGATGAAATTGACCATGCTAACAGTCTGTTCTATTGTCCCTTGGCCCCAGAGTGTAGGAGAAGAAGGAAGTCAATTGAGGTGAGATGATGGGGAGAAGAGCCAGATAAGAAGCAACAGGAGACCAATCAAGGGGGCTCCAGTACATTAGTGTTGCTGAAGAATTATAGAGCCAAGGTTTCAAACCACAGAGTCAACCACAATGAAATCATAAGACCCAAACTTTAACCACTGAGTCTTTTGCCTGGTGCATGTCAAAAGGAAAGGCTGGAGCAGGTGCAGGATATGGAAGGGAAGATGGAGATATTTCTGGAGGGATGTTGACATTGGTGGTGGGATTGGTGCTGGAGCACTGCATGTCAAGACCCAACTAAGAATAACTTTGTAAATCATGATGCCTTAGTAAAATTAAGAAGGGGATTAGGGGCAGGGAAAAGAACTGAGTTTCATTCCCAGGCACTCTCTTGGCTCCTCTTTATCTCAGAGATAGAAAGTCAATTTTTATAATTCTGGCAAATGACAAGAAAATATTTGACACTGTATTACAAAAATATCAAGAGATTTGGACAGAGTGAAGGTTATATTCACTTTCATTTTATAAAATTCTATTGTTTATCTCACTGTGGGATTCTGTGCTTCCCCACCCCTTCTATTTTATTTTTGTATTTTGAGCCGCATTCAATTGTACTCATGGCTTACTCCAGGGATCACTCCTGGAAGTTCTCAGTGGTCCATATGGGATATCGAAGACCAAACCAATATCAGCTAGGACAAAATAAAAGCTTTATTTGTGTACTATTGCCCTGTGCCCTCTGTGTTCCATTATATTGTGAAAAAACAAAAGCAACACAAAACAAAAACCTCTTGATAACTGCAGATACTTGTGGCGTGGCACTGATCTGTGTCAAAGTATTAAGGATTTTTATATCTAACAGTTATGGTCTCTGAGGGGACATGAGTATAATTCAGGAACATCAAAATACCCTCGTAGCTTCTCTAAAGGATAAACAGTTTTAAGTGTTTGTTAGTTCACTTGTTGTGAGTGAAACATGTGGCATATGCATTTGGATTCTAAATTGTTAGTTTGGATTTTAGATGAAGAGGCAATTATAAGATAAAAATGTGAAATGAATCATTATTACAGATTTTAATGTTGTGCAATACTTTTATTTATTAAAGACATAAAAACATTATATATATAGTTTTGAGAACAAAAAGTATTTATGTGTTCTCAATAACTGTTATTTTTGTTTGGGGGCCACACCCAGGGTTGCTCAGGGATTACTCCTGGCTCTGTACTCAGGGATCATTCTTGACAGAACTTGAGGAACTAAGTGCAGTGTCAAGGATTGAACCCAGGTTGGCCACATGCAAGGCAAGCTCCCTACCTACTGACCTATTTTTCTAGTTATTGTTAACAATCATTTATTTTCTCTTATTCCTGCCTTGTGCAATAGAGGGTACATATTTTCTGTCTCATTGACTTTGAGCGTGGTCAAATAACTTGATTTGCTTAATGGAATGTGAGTAGACATGACATAAGTCACATTTAAATAATAGCTTTAAATGCATTTTATATTTCCCCTCTTCCTTTCCTTCCAGCTTCTGCAGTACACTAGGAGAATAATTTGTTTTATAAAGAAGCTGATCTTTCACACTTGCTCTAGAAAAGAGAAGCTGCAGAAGTTCATCCCAAGAAACAATTTGACTCTGTGAGCAAGAAAGTAATAAATTCCAATAAATTTCCGCAGCTGTTTATTATTAAATAAAAAGTTAATAATGTAACATTTAAAACAAAGAACATGCTCCTGAATGTTTTCCTTGTACTATATGAGAGAATATCATTCACAGGAAAAAATCGTGAAGTTCTGTGATAATTGGGAGAACCCACTGAATTATTGTTTTGATGTGTATAGCAAATAATTTCTTAGAAACATACAACCACTTAGGATAGAAATGAAGAAAATCCCAATAATGTAGGTAGATTGTAATTTTGCTTTCAATCGTACATTTGACCCCCAAAATGCCACATTTTGCTCTAACTAGTACCTTAATCATATCCACTAGTGCTGTCAATGAAAATAAATATAGTGAGCCATTAAATCTGTTACATAAAATGACCACTGAAACAACAATGCTTTGCTAGGACTGGAGAGATAGCACAGTGGATAGGGCATTTGCCTTGCATGTGGCCGACCCGGGTTCGATTCCTCTGTCCCTCTCGAAGAGCCCAGCAAGCTACTGAGAGTATCTGCCCACATGGTGGGGCATGGCAAGCTACCCATGGAGTGTTCTATACTCAAAAAAACAGTAACAACAAGCCTCACAGTGGAGACTGGTGCCTGCTTGAGCAAATCAATGAACAACGGGACAACAGTGCTACAATGCTACATAAAATGACAACTGTGCAGGACTCCTGAACCCATTTCCAGTGTGACGGTGTATATAGGCTTCTTCAAGCCCACAAACAATTCAACAATAAGATGGTAGAAAATTCAACTTAATTCAGTTCAACTCTGACATTATTCTTATTGGAAATCTGATCTCCCAGAGGTTATAGAGTTTAGAGTAACTAGATGAGATTCCTGTAGTTATGAGTCATTGTCAGTGAGAACCTCCAACTATGACCCCTCAAGGCCAACAAACAAGTATGACAAGAATGTCAACTATGGTTATTTTCATGTTCTCTTAGCAAATTTTCTTCTCCTAAATCTATTAACTACTAAGAATATGTCATAATCTACAAATAAAAGGTCAGTATCCCCAAACTGCCCTCTACATCAGAAGCCTGTCACAAGCTTAGACTTTCTGTGCTCTACACAGTAGAATCTCTACACAGAGATCTCTACACAGAGATTTCTGAGTTAATTACAGCACATCTCATTCAGAAACAGAGTGGACAGAAAAAGGGAGAGTCAAGAGACAAGGCATGGGGGACCTCAGATAAACGTGGATGTCTTCTCCCAATATTCCATTCTTCCCCAAATCTCTACATGTTCATCAACTCAAACTTCTCATTTGGGGTTTGTATGGAGATTTTATTTGTTAAGCATGATTGATGAACTCATTGTTGATTGATTCAACCTTTTGTCCTACTTCTCTCACTGAGATTAAAGGGAAAAACTAAAATTTACACCCCCTAATTCCATGCACACATTCAACATGTAGCAAATTCCAAAGTTTGGGGGAGATTAGAGCAGGGGAACAACTTGAGTCAGGCACAGCTCTGTGCAACTTACCCATGTAGCACTGTAGCACAGTGTCCCATTGTTCATCCATTTGCTCAAGTGGTCACCAGTGAGATCTCCATTGTGAGACTTGTTGTTACTGTCCTTGGCATATCAAATACGCCACAGATAGCTTGCCAGGCTCTGCCATTTGGGTGGGATGCTCTCAGTAGCTTGTCAGGCTCTCCGAGAGGGACAGAGGAATTGAACCCAGATCAGCCGTATGCAAGACAAATGCCCTACTCGCTGTGCTATCACTCTAATCCTTTCATTAGTTGTGCCTTTGTGTTATATAATCTCACCTTGACCAACATTACACTACTTTTTTTCTAATACTTTTTCCTTAATATTCTGCTCATAGAACGTTTCTTTATAGAATGATTAAAAACAATATTGGATAAAATTGTAATTGAAAACAAAGTTAATGGCCATGTATGATCAGTCAAAATGTTTCATTATATTCATAAAAATTGTCAATTTTTTCTATGCTTCTATGTGACAATTATATTTCAGCATAATTTTACTGGGGGAGCATATCTAATTTCTGAATAAATCAAGGATAAAATATCAGTACATGAGATAAAAAGTAGACACATTTAAAATGAAAGTTTCAAATTTTGTTTCCACTATAATTTTTACATTACACTTCCATTAAGAAAAAAATTTGGCAAAAAAAAAAAAGAAAAAAATTTGGAAAACTTACCTTTCAGAACAAAAGAAATAAGTTCTAATTTCTTAAATTTTGAGACTCTAAAGTAATTGTTAATGTACTTGGCAATAAGTTAAAAACCTTCATTTTAATTATTAATTTTAATTATTACTGTGAGTTGTTAACCATATAATATACATATAATATACATTAATAACCTTCACTTTTTTAACAAACTTCTTTTTTTTTTTTGCCTTTTGGGTCACACCCAGAGATGCACATGGATTACTTACTCCTGGCTCATGCACTCAGGAATTACTCTTGGCAGTGCTTGGAGGACCATATAGGATGCTGGGAATCAAACCTGGGTCAGCCGTGTGCAAGGCAAACGCCCTACCCACTGTGCTATCACTTCAACCCCAACAAACATTTTTAAGGAAAACATTTTGTCCAATTGTTCAATAGAAAGATGTCCCTTTTAGTGATATCCTATATACAAATGTGTCCTATTGTATATATGAATGTGTGTGTGTGTGTGTGTGTGTGTGTGTGTGTTTGGTCCACACTCAGTGAGTCTCAGGGGATACTCTTATCTCTGCACTCAGGAATTGCTTCTGTTGGTGCTTAGAGGTCCTTATAGGGTGTCAGTGATCAAAGTTGCATCAGATGTGAGGTAGATGTGAGGTAGACATAAGGTAGCAGGAATCCTACCTCTATACTATCTTTCTGACTCCAATATTTTTATCTCTGTGAGTTAAGAGAGAAGCCTGGAAAGCCTAAGTTATTATAGCTGCAGAAAACTGCTTTCACATCTGTATGCTAATAATAAAAAGTAGGAATGTAAAACTTGAATGTGCAAATATAACTCCCAAAATTATAATAGAATTAAACATGAAGACATTATGTTTCATGCATATTTAACATTAAGCACTAGGTATATACTGTATCTTCAATTCTACTGGCCCATTTGCATATTAAATTCTTCTTAGGCTGGTTCATAAAGAAATCAGAGGATGTGATACAATACTTGCTCTATCACAAGAAAGGATGTTATCCAGAAACATCTTGACAGAAAGTGTTATTGACGTTGTAAATGTCTTATTTATTGTGTCTTTGGTAATGACCTTGCAGATCTTACTCTTCAGTTGGATCACCATGAATAGGAGGTGCTTGGTGGGGATTTGAACCTGTCCAAACCCCAGCTCTGCTTATTCCTGAGTCTACACTCTGGTATCCCTCTTGGTAGTTCTTGGGTGCCCATGGGGATCAAACCTGATTTAACGGTGCGCAAGGCATGTGCTTGCCATCTTGTATATGCTGTACATTAGCTGTGGTATTATATCTCGCTGGCCTCAAGTATTACATTGGAAAAAACAAACACAGAAAATGAAAGCACAGTGAATTTTGTTCTGCAGTTAGGATCAGCAGGTACAATAGAATTGCAATCATCGAAATCCCTAGAAAGTTACCATCATTAAAATGGATTCATTCCTGCTTTCAAAGTAATTCTACATGTCTTGGTAATGACTTTATTGAGCTCATTTTTAGCAATCTAAAGACTATCCTAAAACTCTGAATGTTATTAATCTGTTTTTAAAACTAGTACAGATTTGAGGAATTTGGGATTTTTGAGAATGTTAGTTAAAAGTAAGTTTAACAAATTATTAGAAACTGCTGACATTGTTATTATGTTTACAGGCTTGAGTATATGAAGCAAATAATTTTAGATCTGAAGAATTAACATTGCTAAATCATTTTGTCTTTGTTTGTTGGTCACATTCAACAACGTTCAGGGCTTACTCCTGCCCTGCACTTAAGAATTATTCCTGGTGGTACTAAGGGACCATATGAGATGCCAGAGATCCAACACTGGCTGGCCACGTGGAAGGCAAGAGCTCTGCCCAATGTACTACTGTTCTCTTCTTCCAATTAATTTGGACTTAAGATTTCAAATATTGTAACGTAATTTTCATGACAGTGTTGAAACACAGGATATTTATTTGATGTTGAAGATGTAAATGTATCTAAATTTTTGTTGCTGTTATTTTTGTTTCAGAGCCACACCTGACAATGCTTAGTGGTTATTCCTGGCTCTGCACTGAAGAGTCACTCCTGGCAGTGGTCAGAGTGCCATATGGGATGCCGGGGATTGAACCCCGGTCAGCCATGTGCAAGGCAAAATATTCATTGCTGTAGTATTGCATCAGCACCTGTACCAAAATTTTCGAATACCATAAAACTCATTATGTACCTATCGTTGTTTTTCAAAGAAATATTAAGAACTTGCCATCACCATTAAATATACTGATGGAACAGACCTAGTCTGGTGCTTCAGGATTTGACATTTCACTCACAGAGAATGACTATTTAGGTGACTGTAGTTTAACACCAGTGAGGGTCAAGTGTGCATCCAGCTGAAAAGCAACTGCCTTGCATATATGAGGCCCTATGTTTCACCCTCAGCACGGCAAAGAACATAAATAAAATAAAATTAAGGTTAAAAATGTACTTAAATTTTGCATTATTTTATTTATCCCTTAAATTAACTAAAAAAATCTATTTTTTTAAAATTTTGCATAAAAAATTGGAAATCATTATGAAGAAGTTTGCAGCGATGTTAGGCATGCCCAGAATAGACATTGAAAGCTATTCATTTTCTTACATCTGTTCAGGGGAGGGATTTGCAGCCATAAGCAGTGGTGCTCAGTGCCTACTCTCAACTGTGTGCATGATCGTCATTCCCAGTGATGCAATGCTTGGGAACCATGCAGTTCTGCTGATGAGACTGGAGTGGCCTGCATGTAAGACAAGCACCTTAGCTTCTGACCTATGTCTGTGGCTTCCCTTGGGTATTCTTATCAGCCTAATTTTTTTTTCTAAGTAGCAGAAAACCTTACTTTACTGATTTAAAAATATGTTGTACCACAAGAGCACAAGAGGATTAGAGATAAAAGTCTTCTGTATCACTGTCATCCCGTTGTTTGTTGATTTGCCCCAGCAAGCATCAGTAACGTCTCCACTGTGAGACTTGTTGTTGCTGTTTTTGGCATATGGAATAGGCCACGGGTAGCTTGCCAGACTCTGCCCTGCAGCTGGGATACTCTCGGTAATCTGCCAGAGGGGCGGAAAAATCGAACCCGGGTTGGCCACGTGCAAGGCAAACGCCTTACCCGCTGTGCTAACGCTCCAGTCAATAAGACAAATAAGACAAAGATAAGACAAATAAACACCCCTCTTCCAATTGTATATTGGATCCAGGCAGGACCATAACTCCAAGGTTGCAGTGTACGCCTTGCTAGTGGGAGCCCCAGGTTTGATCCCTGACACTGAATGCCCCCCCATCACACACACACACACACACACACACACAATCACTGAGCCAGGAACCACCCCCAAGTACCTTCCCTACAGAGGCATAGTGTAGCGGGTAAGGTACTTGCCTTGCACACAGCTGACCCGGGTTCCATCCCCAGCATCACAGTGGTCCCCTGAGGCCCTCAGGAATAGTCCTGAGCACATCACTAAGAGGAGTCCTTAGGACCTTCAGGTGTGGCCCTCAAACACAAATCAAGCAAAAGACAAATAAATGGGCAAGGGGGTACCCGAGGGAGAGCACTGCCTTGCGAGCGGGCGGCAGTGTTTGCTGCCTGGTCCCAGGCTTGGGTTCCCTCTTTCCACCTGAGTGCAAGCCCCAGCACCCTGCAGCCAAGCATGTGCCAGCCCCAGAGAGGACACGTGCAGCTGCTGGCCAGCGCTGGGACGCGGCGTGTGGCTCCAATCCTTGCAACATCCACCGTGAAGGGATGGGAAGGGTGCAGAGCCCAAACTACGGAGTCAGGATGGAATCCGACCAGCTCCTGGAACTGTGACTATGCCTGGCTCTGCTCCTTAGAGACCCCATGTCCAGCCTGTGCTGGAGGCCAGAGGGTCACACAACTCGTGACTGCCAGGAGGAGGGATGCACAGGGACCAGAGTCCCACCTCTGTGCCTGCGTTTATCTATGTTGAGCCACACCCGGCGATGCTCAGGGCTCACTCCTGGCAGTGCTCAGGGGGGTCATAGGAGATACTTGGGATTGAGGCAAATAGTTGACCTACTGTACTGTTGCTCTGACCTCCTACATTTTCTGTTTCGGGGGCCACACCCAAAGGTGCTCAGGACTTACTCCTGGCTCTGTGTTCAGGGATCACTCTTCTCTGGGACCATATGGGGTGCTGGGGCTTAAACCCAGGTCAGCAGCATGCAAGGCAAATGCCCTACCTGCTGTATTATGGTTCCAGCCCAGCGTTTATTTATTTGAAGCTAAACACAATGGTGCTCAGGGCACACTGCTGGCAGTGCTCAGGAACATATATGGTGCCAGGGATGGAATCAGGGTGGGTCTGAGCCCAAAATGTCTTTAAGATAAAAAAAAAATTCACTAAAAAAAAAAGGATCCACAAAATTATTTCTTCAAGAGCCAATTTAACTTTGAAATTCTGTGTTGTTACTTGGGTGCTGGCTTGTAGTTAGGCTAGCTCTCCACAGGCTGAAAAGAACCTGGAGCTATTCCTGCCAACACATTCAGAAATGGAAAGAGCCAGAGATGCAGGAAAAAAGATATTTTTTTTTCAAGAAGATAAAAACTATTTCAGAGACTCATGGGAAGCATGCCTTCTTATTTAATTAGCTGAAATTGCTTTGGAAGCCAATGCCTAGGTCCTCGCTGGAAATGACAGTGGCCCCAAAATAGTTGGTTCATACTTACCAGGTATGAAACCTGAGGATTGAAGCTGGTGACTATTTATTTCTTGAACTCCTTAAGAACTAACACAAAAACTTAATTTTGTCATTCAAATAATATATAGCTTTTGGCCAGTGAAACAAATTTTTCTGTTAGCATTAATAAACATTCAAAACTTAATAACTGCTTTGGTATTTTTTTTTCAATATGGATCAACTGAAACGTTAAGGAGGCAATACTTTTTTGTTTTGCTTGTGATTTTGTATAGATAAAACAAATGGTGTGCAGTAGGAGTTGTTTTTCTAAATTACTCCATGGGAATTTGAACACTCTTTTCTCATCTTCAAGGTCTGATTTGAAGAGTGTTATATATTTCTCAAATCTAAACCTTGCATTTTTCCTAAGAATAATGTTACTCCTATATATATATATATATATATATATATATATATATATATACCTCTTTTTTACCCCTTTCTCTCTATCTTTTTCTCTCTTTGGCCACACTGATTAGTGTGCTGGGAGAATGGGAGATAACCAATGAAGGTAAGAATGATGGATTATACAAGATAAGGCAATCGGGCTTTCTATTTTTAATATAATATTTCTCAGTCGCACCAGATACCCCATTTGTCACTATACTCTATATACGTTGTCCATCTTTAAGGATATAAATCACTAGTTAATCATGTTGCTTTTTATCACTCCTAATAGATCAGCATGCATTTCACACAGCACTAGGCCAGCATGAAAGGAATATGAAATTAAAGGATTTTAGAATGTTATGCTTTCTCAGCTGGTACCTATGATTGATGCCGTGGTGGCTACCGTAGTATCCACGCTTGCTCCTATCAACACAAGACAATTGAAACCCAAAAATAAGTAATATAACATGATAAATAAGCCTGTCATCTAAAAACCACACCTTCGAAAAAAATCTATTCCTTGTTTAACAGACATTGTTAAACCACATCAATAATGAGACAAAGCAGGTGCATTAGCTTTTCTTTTGAGAAAATGGAGACATCGCCTATGATAATATTAAGTCTGCTTAATCATATTGACTAAAATTGGATTTCGAATGCATTAAATTATTTTTATCAGTTACTAATTGACGTTGCCCAAGAGAAGCAATGAGTCTCAAAGGGATGGCACACACAAATGGAATTGCTTTTCCTTCTCTGTACTTTAAAAACAAGAAAAAAGAGGAAGAAAAGGAAAAAAAAATACAAGACTGGTATGTGCTTCCAATTTGATTCAGGCAAACCGTTCCCTTGGACATTTTTTTCTATTGATTTGGTACATTCACCACTAACTACACTTGCAAGAGGGCAGTTAGAGATTCAACCATTAAGCTGATTGTTTCTTTAGTAAAATGAGGCAAAGCACAGATGGTTTATGCTGATTTGACGAGCTCTCTTGAAAAGGATCCCACTGATGTCTTGGCTTTACTGGTAAAATATTGTATTAAACAATTAGAAATCTTTTTTTTTTTTTTTTTTTTTTTTTTGCTTTTTGGGTTTCACCTGGTGATGCACAGGGGTTACTCCTGGCTCTGAACTCATGAATTACCCCTGGTGCTGCTCAGGGGACCATATGGGGTGCTGATAATTGAACTCGGGTCAGCCCAGTGCAAGGTAAATGCCTTACACGCTGTGCTATTCCTCTAGTCCCACAATTATAACTCCTAAGAAAGTTATAGAAACTTCTTTTTTAGTAGAGAGGGTAGTTTATTAAAAGCATGAGTGAAAGATTTAAACTTTGGAGAGAGGAAAGACGAGAAAAGCTCTTTTGGCACATTTATCCGGGTGAGAGAAGTACGCTTTTCACAACTCAGTTTACTGTGCAAAATCTATCAAGTAAAATTTTGTACTGGTTGCTAGTAGCATCGTTATACAGAAAAAAAGAGTAAAGAAGGTCAAAGCTCATGTCTGTTATTCAAGTCCACTAGAATCCCATCCATTGCCATAATTTTAGATGTTTGTCTGTCTTAATAACTCTTAAAATACATGTAAAATATATCTACTCCATCATTCATTGTCTATAGACAAAGAATACTAAATACTCAGTTGACTGATTAATATAGACATTCCCCAAATGAAATCTGATTCTTTTTCATAATTTCTGAAGAAGCCTTAATGTCCTGATCCTTCTTTTTATCCAGAATTAAAACTATGTAGTTCATCTTCCTTCTGCATTTTTCTTCATTTATCTTATATACAAGCTACTAGTCCTGTATATCATATTTTCAGAATTTCTATGTAACAATTCTTTCTTACAGACATTATCCTTACAGACATCTATCCTTACAAACATTATTCTCATTCATATCTGAATGTTTCAAGGCAAATCATTTCATCTCTCTCACTCTGGTTTGGTAGCGACTATCTTTCTCAAAGTTAGCTCTTTCAAACAAAGGTAAAAGTCTTTGTCTTTGAACTACATAAGGAGCTAACCACATGCCCACCTGAGAATCCATTCTCTCTGCTTGTCTTAGGTTTTTTGGGTACACGTACAGCCTACTACTACACAGTCTTCTTCTATTAGACTCCTTTACTTGTATGGGGGCTTGGTTTTTGTCCCATATCTAATTGTTTTCAGGAGTTACTCCTAGATTTGTGCTCAGGGACCTTTCTCCAGAACTCTGGGAAGTCAGTTCCTACCAGATGTACTATCTCTCTAAGCCCTGGAGACTCTTTTGTTTTACAGATATGTCTCGCCTTGCTTTAAATTTCATCTCTCGTGAATTCAATTCACCTAAAGTGAGGCTGTCCAACCCAGATTTTATCACCCTCAGCTTCAATAAAAGCCAAATTCCAGGCCCTTGCTCTGTCCACTTCTACTGGCTCTCATCCCTCTTTCTCTCCCTGACTTCTGTCTCTTTTTCTTCTTGTTCTCTCTCCCCCTCTCCTTGCTTTCACTCTCTTTGTCTCTGTCTCTGTCTCTGTCTCTGTCTCTGTCTCTCTCTCTCTCTCCTCACTGTAACTCAGGTATGCTGTATTATTTCCATGTATTTCAAGAAATGAGGCTTTTTTTTTTCAGTTTCCTCATGGTTATTGCCAAAGGACATTCTGTGTTCATAATTAGAACCCTAAAGGCCAGTACTAGATTTGGCTTAAAGAAGTAAATGTCTACATGAAAGTCAGACCCAGGTAGTTTCCTAAGGGATTTCTAGTCATTAGCACCATTATAAATAGACTTAGAGATAGAAAACATTAATAATGTAACAACTTTTCTAACCTTTTAGTAATAACCTAATTTACTTCAGAAGTCTTAAATTTTAACTTCATATGATTTCCATAGTATAATTTATTTCAGGTACCAAGTACTGCCCATTTGAATATAAAATCTCTTTCTCTTATAGAAGAACACACCCTCTGACCTTGTAACCATGTAGGTGCAGCACTACTACCTGTCCAGGACAAATCAAGCAAAAGGCAAGGTGATGGGTTAAGAAAAATCAACATTGATGTAGAGCACTTTTTCATGTGCCTTTTAGCCATTCATATTTCTTCCTTGGTAAAGTTTCTGTTCATTTCTTCGCCCCATTTTTTGATGGGGTTGGATGTTTTCTTCTTGTAGAGTTCAACCAGTGCTTTATATACCATTGATATTAACCCCTTATATGATGGGTATTGTGTAAATATCCTTTCCCATTCTGTGGATAGTCTTTGTATTCTGGTCACTGTATCTTTTGCAGTGCAGAAGCTTTTTAATTTAACGTAGTACCATTTGTTGATCTCTGTTTTTACTAGATTGCTTAGTTCCGTGTCACCTTTGAAGATACCTTTATCTTCAATATCGTGGAGGGTTTTGCCGACCTTGTCTTCAATGTACCTTATGGTTTGTGGTCTAATGTTGAAGTCTTTAATCCATTTTGATCTGACTTTTGTGCATGGTGTCAGGTCAAGGTCTAAGCCCATTTTTTTGCATGTGGTTGTCCAGTTGTGCCAGCATCATTTGTTAAAGAGACTTTCCTTGCTCCACTTCACATCTCTTGCTCCCTTATCGAAGATTAGATGATCATACACTTGGGGTTGTGTGTAGGGATATTCCACCCTGTTCCATTGGTCTACGGCTCTGCCTTTGTTCCAGTACCATGCTGTTTTAATTGTTACTGCTTTGTAGTAAAGTTTGAGGTTGGGGAGGGTGATGCCTCCCATCAGAGTGATGCAGATCAAAACAACCATGAGATACCACCTCACACCACAGAGACTAGCACACATCCAAAAGAACAAAAGCAACCACTGTTGGAGAGGATGTGGGGAGAAAGGGACCCTTCTACACTGCTGGTGGGAATGCCGACTGGTTCGGCCCTTCTGGAAAACAATATGGACGATTCTCAAAAAATTAGATATTGAGCTCCCATTTGACCCAGCAATACCACTACTGGGAATATATCCCAGAGAGGCAAAAAAGTATAATCGAAACAACATCTGCACATGTATGTTCATCGCAGCACTGTTTACAATAGCCAGAATCTGGAAAAAACCCGAATTCCCTAGAACAGATGACTGGTTGAGGAAACTTTGGTACATCTATACAATGGAATACTATGCAGCTGTTAGAAAAAAGGAGGTCATGAATTTTGTATTTAAGTGGATCGGCATGAAAAGTTTCATGCTGAGTGAAATGAGTCAGAAAGAGAGAGACAGACATAGAAAGATTGCACACATCTATGGTATATAGAATAACAGAGTGGGAGACTAACACCCAAGAATTGTAGAAATAAGTACCAGGAGGTTGACTCCATGGCTTGGAGGCTGGCCTCACATTCTGGGGAAAGGGCAACTCAGAGAAGGGATCACCAACTTTAATGCAGTCAAAGGCCATGTGGGGGAAGGGAATTGCGGGCTGAATGAGGGTTAGATACTGAGCACAGTGGCCACTCAACACCTTTATTGCAAAACACAACAGCTAATTAGAGAGAGAGAACAGAAGGGAATGCCCTGCCACAGTGGCAGGGTGGGGTGGGAGGAGATGGGATTGGGGAGGGTGGGAGGGATGCTGGGTTTACTGGTGGTGGAGAATGGGCACTGGTGAAGGGATGGGTTCCCGAACTTTGTATGATGGAAGCATAAGCACAAAAGTGTATACATCTGTAACTGTACCCTCACGGTGATTCACTAATTAAAAATACATAAACTTAAATTAAAAAAAAATCAATATTGTCTACATATCGTTGAGTTGTTTTCACAGTACCACTTGAAGAGGCTTTGCTAGATCCATTTCAGAATTTCCTTCTTCTTTATTAAAGAGTAACTATCCATATACTGAGAATATGTCTCTGGATTCTCAGTTCCATTTTATTGTTCTGAAAGTCAGCCCTTGTCCCAGTAAATATAAACTTGTTTTATTTACTGCTGGGAAAAATAATAAAAGAATTCAAACATCTTCCATATGCCTCTAACACCACTCACAAAAGTCAAATCCAAATGGATTAAAGACCCAAGTTAATACATTATATTGAAGTAAATTTAGGATGAATACTCCATAATCTTGAAGCTGGAGGCAATTTCAAGAATTCACTATCCTTGGGGGGGCGGGGGAAAGCCAAAAACAAAAAAGCATTGGGATCGCATCAAACTAAGTAGTTTCTTCAACTCAAAGGGCATGATAAAGCAGAATACCAAGATGACACAGATTGGGATATGTGCAATACAATACTGCTAGGTTATAAGAAAAAATGAAACCATTCAATTTGCTGCTTAGTGAATGTATATATTGAATGTAGTGTTAATTGAAGTTAGTCAGAAGGAAAGGAAGGGTCAGACAGAGAGTGATCTCTCTCAGAAGAGGAATATAAAGAAACAAAATAGGGCTGTAAGTGCCCAAAGGCAGCAAAAACTGAGAACTTGTGTTGAGTACGAAGCTGGCACTTTAGAGGGGAGGGTCGGTGACAGGGCAGGGTGGTGGCTTTAGAGGAGGAAAGTGAGAAGCATAAGAAGGTGGTGTGAGAAGTGGAAGAAGGTGGTGGAAGAAGGTGTTATGCATGAAACCCCACCGTAATAGTATTATAAACCATGGTGCCTGCAATTTCAAATAATAAAACCTAAGCAAAATAAATAAAGCTCTATACTGACAGCAAGTTTCTGTTTATAGGTAATGCTCGGGGCTTATTCCTGGTGGGGTTTCAGGGACCACGTGGGGATGCTGGGGATTGAGGTTGCATCAACTACAGGCAATACGATTGCCCCACCCCGTGTACTTTCCTTCCAACCTCTCAAGAAAGTGTTTTTTTTTTTTTTGCTTTTATAGAGAATGAGATGTATTGTACATATCCAAATCTTGTGTTTTATAGAGAAAGAGGATAGGAAGATTTTAGGAAGGGTAGATTCTTGATCTGTGGGTGCCAAAGGAACCATAAAGTTCCCCACATGGACTGATCCACTGAGATACTGTTTTATATATCAGCACCAATCAAATAATGGTTAGTTTTGGGGCAAATGAACACAAATTGTTTTCTTTAGTATTGGGGGCAAGAGCAGTCAGTCTTGATTGATCTTTGGTTTGTTTTTCAACTCTTGGCTGAGAAAGATCTTTCTGGCTAAATAGATGAGTTTATTTATTTTCAACTTAAAGTTCAAGTGAAGCATTCTTCATATATATATATTTACCCTATTTATGAAACTGGATGTCTGTTTTCCCTTTTCATGTTTAGGATGATAACCACACTTATTTTTTCTTAATTTAATGCATTTAAGCTAGTATCACTTTTATTCAAGTACTGATACTGCTTTATACTTTTATCTGAATTATATAGTCCAGAATATTCTTTTTTTTTTTCTTTTTGGGTCACACCCAGCAATGCACAGGGGTTACCTCCTGGCTTTGCACTCAGGTATTACTCCTGAAGGTGCTCAGGGAACCATATGGGATGCTGGGAATCGAACCCGGGTTGGCCACGTGCAAGGCAAATGCCCTACCTGCTGTGCTAACACTCCAGCCCCCAGAATATTCTTCATGATACTAATTGTTAATGTGTTTTTAATACATTAATCATTTATGATATGTGATTTTTCTTGATATTGAACCAACAATATCGATCTTTATAGACAGTGAATGAAGTCTGTGACATGGTGCAGAAGAGACACTTAAAATGTTAGAGATGACTTTATAACAACAGACCAGATGAAGGATGTGGTTAGTACAACATGGCTACAGTCTACATCAGTAGTACTTAAAGCAATGACCTGTGTATTATTTTGCAACATTAAATGAGAATTCAGATTCTAATTATATAATGAGGTCTCAGTTGCTTATTTTTTATAAGCTTCCCAGTGATGGAAATTTTGCGACCCATCTAAAGACATTTTTCATATCAATGAATAAAAGAAAAAATTCAGGATAAGGATATGTTACAGTATGTGATTGCTGTGAATATAAATCTACACAGCTATAAATACTATTTACCTCATACTGTTGATCCCTAGAATTAAATTAGTGTATAAAAAATTAAATGCTTTAGGTGGATCCCCGCACTAGCTCTTCAATCTATTCATCACTTTGAAAAAGAGTATTTTTTTTTTAGAAAATGAAATTACAGGTTAAAAATATAGACATGTAACTTGTTGAAAAGTTATATTTAATGATAAAATTTAAAAACAATATCCTATTGTAACATTTAACACCCCCTCTGGATACACCCACTTTAACATTTTGCTACCTTTTTGGGCATCAAAAAACTTACAAAGATATGATAAAATAAATTTAGAAATGTGAATCCTAGATGCTAAGTTTCTTAAATTGTTCAAAATTACTTTGTCCATTTCTATTCTATCTTGTTTAAGCTTTGAAAGCTCACATTCAATACAAAGCAAGATATACATACATATAGCTATAAAGAGAATTTATGCTATACATTGGAACATTGAGAATGTGTCGAACTGGCTCAACCATTTAGCAATTAGAACCCATAGTCACAAAACGCCAACTCAATCTAGACGCATGTTTTTCTCATCAAATAGTCCAATTGTTTGTATTGATTCATGGTTTAGTCATACACCAGGTGCTCTGAGCTTTAAATATGAATTCATTTCCTGAAATTAAGTCTGAAAACCTAATGAAAGAAGCTGACTATAATTGCAAATGACACACTATATCATGACAATGGCCATTTGCAAATGATTCAAACCAATTGAATTTGTTTCTCACTTGTATGACATTGGTAGTGGGAAAATATTCCTTTGCTCAATTTACTTTTAGTATTTTATTGCTGCATTCCACCAGAATAAAAGGGCCTATTTTAACAACTAAAAGGTCAATATATTATTTTCTTTTTTCATAGCTCTCCACTCCACTGGCTTATCCCTACTGAGACACACATTTATCCAATTTTCTTTTAAAAAAATAGTTATTTCCCCGAATCTCTCAAACATTACAATTAAAGCTAAAGTAATTATTGGTAAGACAATTTCTGTTTTGCTTTTACACTAAATTAAATGTTTCTTTGTAGCACACAAAGGTAGCTTTTGAAAACGTTTCACTGTAAAAACCTTGTTTGCTATTTACTGGAGTGTTTCTTTTTTAAAAATATATTTAGTCATTGGATTCCATTGCTGAAAGAAATGAATTGATTGAAAAAATAAAAAGTTTGTTTTGTTCTCTTCTGCATCACAAAGGAATTTTATGCTTTGAAAACTACCCACCCAAAATATTTTATTCGTGTTTGAATTCAATGAACATGAGGTTCTTTGATGGTGAATGACATATTTATTAGTGATGTTACTACGAAGCAGATCTAGGTCTTGTGTTGGTCATTGAGTTCTGTCTGTGTAATTAGCAAAGGAAAATTGTGATGTTTATGGATATTAAATAGATACCTATAGTTCCTCTCAAAGTCCAGATTCTCACTCTCTTTGCTTCCAATGTACAAAGCCGTTCATCTCATCCCGTCGCTGTCCTCTCTTTTGTGGTGGATGACATCACTAACCCTGGCCTGTGTCCCAGTTCTAAGGTTTGTTGCTCTGTGCTATGTAGCTGGGTCTCCTCCACTCTGCCTTCAAGTGAAACCGTGGAGATTCCTGTGAACTTCTGAGGTACAAGGTTTAAAATGGCAATTGCATTCATTAGACGGCCAGATCCCCCTCCACCCCATCCAATTCTGAGGTAACAAGGAGCCTCAAGACTAAGGAAAATTAAAAGCACCCCTAAGATTAAGTTGCTGTGTTAATGTTCAGGAAAAGTCCAAGAAATAAGGGCTGTATAAAATGGCTACATATTGGGGCTGGTGAGATAGTACAGAGGGTAATGTATTTGTTTTTCACACAGGTGACCTGGATTCAATCCTCAGCACCCCATAGGGTCCCCGAAACCACAGCAGTGGTCCCTGAGTACTGAGCCAGGAAAAACTCCTGAGCACTACTGGATATGTCCCACAAACCAATATATCTACACACATTACAATTGTAAGTATAATTTTCATACTTTTAAGAATAATTTAGCTGAATTTGCATACACACATTTCTCTACCTGCTTGTTTTCTTTTGAATTTACTCAAAATTTCAAATAATGTTGTCAACGTTACCCCCAGAAAAATTCCAAATTGCTTAAT
The DNA here is from genome assembly GCF_027595985.1 of Sorex araneus. Taxonomy (NCBI): domain Eukaryota; kingdom Metazoa; phylum Chordata; class Mammalia; order Eulipotyphla; family Soricidae; genus Sorex; species Sorex araneus. The sequence goes on along the minus strand of NC_073303.1, from coordinate 186,614,192 downwards.
GTGAAAAAAAAATGTCTAAATTATTTTAGATCCTGAAAATTCAAGGTAATTATAGACATTAAAGAAGTGACACTGAGTAGGAACTTCCCAGACATGGATTTGAATACGTGGTAAGCAGGCACACTCCTAAACTATTTAACAGTATAACAACAAAAACCGTATTTATTTATCTATTTATTTTAACTTTTAAAATTTTTTATTGATTCACCATGTGATAAAGCATTACAAAACTGTTCTTGATTGTTTCAGTCATACAATGTTCCAACACCCATCCCTCCACCAGTGTAAAATATACCAGTGTCCCCAGTTTCCCTCTCATCCCTTCAACCCAACTTCCACCCCAGCCTGCCTATATGGCAGACACCTCTGTTCTCTCTTTCTGTGTGTGTGTGTGTGTGTGTGTGTCTCCCTCCACGCCCTCATGTTCATGAAAAAAAGAACTACTCCTTGATGTTCCATTTGCTCTTAAGAAACGAACATCTCCGAATGCAGCAGTTATGTGTACCTGGGTTGAGAACTCAACATAAGGAACGACTTAGCACCAGAACTGCGCAGGAGGAAAAGAGCAGTGTGGAACGCCTTCAAGAGCGTCGAAGAAGTGGTTAAGAGGATAAAGGATCTCTGGCTCTGGGCACATCTTTTTGACTCCACTGTTCTTCCTGCACTAATGTATGCCTCAGAGACCTGGTCCCGTTTTCTATGAAAGCACTATTCAGATCTCCCAAAGAGGAATTGAAAGAGCTATGTTTGGAGTGTCACGTTTCACTCAAGTGAGAGAAGGAATCCGGAGTTCCGACCTCCATCAACAATGGAGAATCAGAGGCACTGCCTCATTTGCCGAGGCTTTGAAAATCAGATGGACTGGACATGTAATGCGATTTACAGATGACCGCCGGACTAGAGCTGTTACTGACTGGATTCCATGGGACGTCAAAAGACCATGTGGCCTCCCACCTACGAGATGGTCATATTTCATCAAAACCCTGAATGAAAAGTTTGAGGCTCTTCATGATCCTGGAGCGAACAGATACAACTGAGCTACACTAGCACACAACAGCGATGGGTGGAGACATTACTGGTGCCCACTCGAGCAAATCAAAGATCAACAGGATGACAAGTGATACAAGTGATGGTTTACAATACAGATACTGACAGGTTATATATCCCTTTACCTGTACAAGCCCCATATTTAATCTCCAATTGTCACTTTACATAGTCAAATACTATTTTGACAGTACTATAAGTTAGTTGTGTTATCTATTATTGCTATCAGTATTTTACAAGTGCTGTTAAAAAAATTACCCCCCTATATTCTATTGATTCTTTAGGGCATTAGTCAAGCATGAGGGTTAGGGTGAGAGTTTTTCCTCCTTTGAAGTGATTATCTAATCCTCCAAAGTGCTGACACAGAGTAGGAGACTGATCAGAACAAAAGCACATGCAGTATGGAATCTCTAGCCTAAAAATGCCTCAAAACACCTTAAAGCAGATTGGGAACAGACAGTGTTTCCTGCAAAGTAGAAGGGATTCTTCGTCAAGTAGCATAAGGATTTTTGCATCTGGGAAGAGACATAACAGAGGGGAAATTATGGGAATTCCAAAAATTGAGGTGAGAAAGAGAAAGGTCAAACACTGAGCACCTTGTTCAGCCTACTTCCTACATTTCTTGATTAGTCCACTGCAAACACTTCCCAGAGCCTTCTCTCTTCACTTCTTTTCTTTCTCCTAATAAAATCTGTCACTATCCTGCTCTGATCTGCAGAGTGAGTGAATCCTCTCTTGGGAAGACGCGGGCAAAAGACAGAACAACACAATCTCTCTCCTGGTAATACTATGAGTTGTTGCATGGTTCACAAAAAAATCCTAAAGTGAAAAAAAACACCCACATCCTGTTTGTATTTTTTAATATTTTCTAAAGAAATTGGAGGTGAATTCAAACCTTTAATAGGCAAAGACTTTGTGTCACCAAATTGATAAATAAGAATAACAGGTTACTATTCCAATATAGCAATGAATTTAGGGAGCAGATTTAGACTCTCAGAAGGCTCCACATTTTTCTTAAACTTAATTAAATCTGTTTTGGATTCTAAAGGACAATTATTAACAATATTTTAGGAGCATAGTTGTGAAAATATGATTAGCTATCATACGAAATGCAATAAAATGTAGCATTCATTATTCTACTTCCCATTATTCTAGTTACTATGAAATTGCTTTAATAAAGAGTCTGTAAATTTTAAGTAAGAAAAATAATACTGAACATGTATACACTTTAAGGTCAACTGACTCCAAGAATAGCTGAAATTTTCCTAAGGAGCTGCAGGAAAATGAATACTAATGGTGACTCATGAGGACAGTAATTACATAAGCCTGCCTTGAGGAGAGCACTCAACTCCCACACGATCAATCTGAAAGTTCCCCGACATTGGAATTCACACTCATAAAAGAATGCACTTGGATTAAAAATTATGATTACTTGACAGAGTAGAAATAGTAACAAGGAGAGAGGTACAGGAAAATTAATCCAATGGGATTGATTTTGAGATGAGATATTTTGAGTATGAAATAATGAAAATAATTGCAACTTTCCTGTTGAAGAATCATATAAATAATAAATGATATTTGTGGATGATCTATTATCTGCCAAATACCTTTATGTGCTAGAAACAGAGAAAAATAAAACATAACTTTGTTTTCAGAAGAGCTAGGGTCTTTGTTGCATTAAAAATGTAATTATGATAGAGTTGCTTTATAAATATTATTTTAAATTATTATTGGTGATATTAATTACCAATTAATGGGACAGCCTTGCAAGCTTCCCATGGTGTATTCATATGCTAAAGCCAGTAACAAGCTGGATCTCATTCCCCTGACCCTGAAAGAGCTTCCAGTGTGACATCGTTGGGAGGGCCAAGTTGAGAGAGACTTCTAGAATCTCAGGGAAAGGACGAATGTAGAGGTTACTGAGCCCGCTCAAGAAATCGACGATTAATGGGATTTCATTATTCGTGATTCATGATTGGTAATATTAGCAGTAATAGTAGTATTAGTATGGTAGTAGTATTATTCAAAGTAGTTTTTATTACTGGCAGTGCTAAGGGACTAAAACCAGCTCAGTGCTTTGCATTTCTCCATCTGATGATATCCATTCTGGGTAAACATTCTCAGAATTCAGGAGACAAGTGCTTTAACACAGGGTGGTTTATTTCTTCCCAAAATACAACCAGACTTTAATGCTGCTGCTTCCCCCAAAGTTAGTATATTAAAATTCTAAACCAGTGATGGGTGGTGGGTTTGGGAAGAAGAGATTAAATTGGCAAACAGGAGTAATATTTTACATCAGAGTTTCCTGAGATTTCCCTAACCATTTCACCTTGTGCAGAATAAGTTTCCAGCTAGAAAGTGGAAGAATGACCACCATGCTGGCTTATTGATTTGAACTTCCCAGACTCCAGAACTGTAAGATATAGCTTTTGGTCTATAAGTATCACTGTCACTGTATCACTGTCATCCTGTTTGTCGATTTACTTGAGCGGGCACCAGTAGTGCCTCTATTACACTCAGCACTGAGATTTTTGCAGTCTCTCCTTACCTGTCTTTCCCAACGACTGGAGGCTCTTTCAGGATCAGGGAAATGAGACCTATTGTTACTGTTTTTGGCATATCGAATATGTCACAGGTAGCTTGCCAGGCTCTACCATGTGGATTGTCTATCAGTAAATCACCCTAAATTGCTCAGGCAAAATGATGATGACTGATCCTGCCTTAAGGGGCAATCAGTTAGACAAACAGGAGATCAAGTCTTCAAGTAATGGTTGCTTTGAAAATCTTCACCAGTTGTATGGTCAGACTGAAAATGAATAAGTAAAAAGCTGATTCTCTTTGGTCTCAGTGTCTCAGTGTTCCTATGTTGCATGTATAAAGACATGCAACATAGGAACATGTTTAAGGTAGTCCATGAGCACTGAGTGTAGACTCAGCGGTTCAGCTCTTTGGGCCCTGGGACCTCAACAGAATGTTCAATCTCCTGCACATAGTCATATATGTGTGAGCACCACTATATCAAAAGTGTGTCATTCCAAGTTAAGTATCCTAAGTTAAGCTGTGTTAGCACAACCTCAAGTCAAACCCTGGTGAGCCTAGGCATAAAGAGCACAGAAAACCTCTGGCAAGCTCATGCACCATATTTGCTCAAGAACTACAACTAAAGGAGTGCAGACCTCAGAGAGAACACGTACAAGCCTGGCAAATCAAGATGTATTGCCTTGCCAACCCCAGGGTCCAAGTATGTAAAAACAATGATAGATATACAAGCATAGATGGACAGCCTAGAATGTCCAACCCCTTCTCATCACCAACAAGAGCACTGAAACAATAAGAAGGGGAAGAAGGTAATGTTCTTTTAATTTAAGAAAACAAACGCTATTGAAATCTAAAGGTAGTAACAGGGAAAGGGGGAATTATGGAGGATGTTTAGTATGACTACATAATGCCTTCCTTGGTAACGTAACACATAAGCAGTTATAAGGAAAACGATGATGCAGAAGTCATTGTATGGAAAAGCACTCCAAGAACAGTTCATAGACTACTTAATATGTACAGAGAAAATTACAATCATGCTGCAAATAATCTTGCTATTTACTTAAAAGCTTACGCTCTAAGTGCCACATACTGTATAGTGCGACAAAGGATATTACAAGAATCAGTGATGAAAATTGTATGACTAAATCCTGCCTACTCCCCAGGCAGAATGTGTATGATTACTGTAATTATTCAAGATAACACTGACGTATTATTTTTTCAGGGACTGTTCACTAACTTAATACATTTGCATATAAATTTGGAGTAGGTGTCACCTTTTAAAAATATTGCAGCACATTTTGAGATCAAATAATTTACACCAGCCAGATAGCATAATAGAACACAGTAAACATTAAAGACAATAGCCCCTAAATTATTTTATGGTGTTATCAAATGGAAATTCTAAGTATCATATGGCATATGAAGAAAGGGCTATATTTGTCCATTGTAGCCATCAATAAATTTTAGTTGAATGACAATTTTCATGTAGTTGCTCCAAATCTTGTAGGGGAAAGAGAAGTTCAAAGGTATGACCATATGTCACCGCTTGATGTCTTAAAAGTGCTTGTACAAAAATTCAAGGAGAGAAATAGTTTTGTGGGGGTAGAAGGAAGTGAGAATAAAGATTTTTATGCAAAGTATAGGAAGACATTGCTATATATCTAATTAGATTTTATATATACATATGCAGATATACACATTATTATATATAGAAAACAAGTCTAACTTTCATTTTATGTATGCATATATGTACACATATACATATATGTATGCAGACATACATATGTGTATATATAGATTTCTTGCCTGGTGGATAATAGGATGCAGTGATGGCATCCAAGGGAGGTCACTGTCACTGTCACTGTCATCCCGTTGCCCATCAGTTTGCTTGAGTGGGCACCAGTAACATCTCCATCATGAGACTTGTTGTTACTGTTTTTGGCATATTGATTATGCCACAGATAGCTTGCCAGGCTCTGCCATGCGGGCAAGATACTCTCGGTAGCTTGTCGGGCTCTCCGAGAGGGTGGAGGAATCAAACCAAGGTTGGCCGCATGCAAGGCAAACGCCCTACCAGCTTTGCTATCGCTCCAGCCCATCCAAGAAAGGTAAGAGCTTTTATGACTGTATATATTTCCAGTTGATGTTATTTTATGATGGATTACCAGAGGATAATATGGTTCTGTCACAGGTTCAGGCAGCTCTGTGACCTATTGCATCAACCCCCCAGCTGGGACAAGCTAGGGGCCAGGTTGCTGAGCACTACAGTATTCTATACTAGTGACCAAAGTGGCTCTTGATTTTTCTTTTTTTATTGAATCACCGTGAGAACAGTTACTAAGGTTTCCAGTTTAAGTCTCGGTCATACAATGATCAAACACCCATCCCTTCACCAGGGCACATTTTCTACCACCAAGTGCCCCAGTATACCCTCCCATCCCACCCATCCCCCTGCCTGAGTGGCAGAGATTGCCACTTTACTCTATCTTCACTTTGATCACATTCAATATTTTTACAAAAAACCCACCATTATTACTTGTAATTTTCCCCAACAATCTGACCTTCCGAAAAGGCATCATTAGAAAATTTGTTTTCTATTGATGATTATGAAGAGCATATGATGTCGCGTGGCTGCTTTTGGATTTCTGATATTTTAGTAATAACTCTGGAGGGATTTCTGTCAAAAGCCACTTGGTTCTGAGATTTGTTTGTGTGCCTCTGGGATCATGGCCGTTCAGGAGCCAGAGGAGCCATTCATGGGTGGCAACTCCAGGTCTGGTCGGGGCAGCGGATCTTGATATTAAAATGCCTTCAAATACTTTTTTTTTCAAAATAGACATTATGAAAGTAACTTTAATGTAGTTACTTTTCCTTATTAGATTCTGGGAGATTTCGTTCACCTTTTTTGGGGCCACACCAGGTGGTGTTCAGGGTTTACTCCTGGTTCTGTACGCAGTGACACTCCTGACAGGGCTTAGGGACCAAATGGGACCATATGGGGTACTGGGTATCAAATCTGGGTCAGACATATACTAGGTAAATTCTCTATGCATTATACTATATGTCTGGCTCCATAAATGTTATTAATTTTTTGACATCCATGTCTTGAAAAGTACTAAAAACAAAGCTTTGCATATGCAAATATTTATGTACATGTGATTTAGCCAGTTCATTCTTTTTTATTAAGTAGATATAGTCAGGTTATATGGAGTATTGTGCTAGTGAACATATGATTTTTCTTAAATTAAAATTTAAGGGAAAGAATATAGGATACTTTGGTATATTTTTCACTTCTACTTTAAATAGATACTTAGTAATAAACATAGGATAATTGAAACATCTTAGCTCATATCTTCTGGGAAATTATTAGATGCATTTCAATTTGCATTTCATGTAATAATAAAGTCAAATCAGATAAATTTTGCATAGCTTACAAGTATCATACTTTGTCTTTCACTCGTTTACTTTTAGTTTGCTTGTGATAATTCCTACCCAGATGCAAATTGAATTTATTTTCAATACTCCTGTCTTCGTTTCTCAAAGCATAGAATGACGGCATAGTTATAGTGGGATTTTTCCTTTTTTATGAAAGGATAACCTCAAGAGAAGTGAAATCACAAAAAAACATTTCAACACTTTGTTTATATGTACAATATTATGATGTTTGTATTCAGAACAATTTACAGTTTTAAGCCCAATAACAGTGAATGGGGAAGTATATCCTTGTCCTAGAGGGCATAGGATTCATATACATCTGGAGAATAATTATGCAATCATTCAAAGATGAATATTTGCATTTCCCTGTACTTCTCTTGTCCCCATAGTGAAGGGCTATAAAATCAAGTATATCAATTATATAGTCATACTTTCCACTAATGTATGTTAATATATTTAATCAGGTCATACTTAGTTTTATGCATGCTTTGAGACTATTTTATTTCTTTAAAAATCATCTGGGATTCATTATGCACCATGTTATTCTTATTCCTAAATACAAGATTTTGGTTTGGATGACACTTAGTTTTGTATCTTAAAAAATAAGAACCTATGGAGACTAGAGAGATAGTAGTGTATCTTTGAGAAACGAAGGCAAAGTGCTTGCCCTTCATGTGGCTGATCTGTGGTGCAGGTTCAATCCTCAGCACCACATTTGGTCACCTAAGCCCTACCAGAAGTGATTTGTGGGTGCAGTCAGAAGTAAACCCTCAGTACCACCAGTGTGGTTCAATAAGTGAATATACACACATAAACAACAAAAAAATGTGTAAACAGACAAAAAAGGGGCACAGGGCAGCGGCACTCAATTTCTCCCGCCACCCACTTTCCCCACCCCAGGAAGGCTGATGGCGATGACGAGGCAGGCGAAGGAAGGAACGAGGTCCAGGCTGGTTGGTCTCAGTTGCAGTTTATTCCATTCCCATCTCCATTCTCCTCTGATTCTCCTCCTGCTTCTTCCTCCCCCATGCTACTTCATTCTCCTTCTCGCTCTGGATCTGGATCTCGATCTGGCTTCTCCAGATCTGGCTCCCCCAAGCCCACTCTTACAGCTCAGTTAAATCCCCCAGCATGAGGGGTTGGGGCTTACACATAGGTGTGGTCACAATCAATAGGGGTAAAGTTCTTTCCCTCAGGGGATGCTGCTTCTAGGACAGATTCTCTTTCAGCAGGACGACCCACCCAAGGGCGGAATCCCATGGGTGTGTTTCTCCTCTCTTTGTCCAACTAACATATAAGCATTCATAATATTAATCATTCTGTATGGACACAGTAAGAGATACATTAAGCTTATAGAATTGCTCTCCTGGGGTCATCTCGATCTCAGACTACAATGCTCAGGCCAGATTAGTCTTTCCTATCCCTAGCAGGGTCCTAGTCTCCTTGTTGCTTTTGGATTATGACAGCATTTTCCATGATCAAGCTCTTAATTTATAGTTAAGAATTGTGGCACTTAGGCCTGGCCCATAAATGCCAAGGTAGTTCACAGATTGCCCTGGGTCCCTTCAGTCCCTAGTCGGGACCTGCTTTTGGGATGCTAGGAACTAAGGGCAACTGAGGCTTAAGTTGAGAAAGCAGATGCCCGGGAGTTAATAATATTCAAAGCCAATTAAATCCCAGGTTACAAAAGCATATTAACAACTGTCTTCCTTTGTTCATACAAAAAGGACATTGCTTTAAAGTAAACTGTTCAAAAGACAGGAGGAGAGAAGAAAGGCAATATTAACTTACAATACAAGTTCAGTGTCTTAGAAAGATCCGACCTTACAAATTAACAGAGTCTGATTAGGGGGAAAAGCTGATTAACTGGTTGGGGAAGAGAGCATAGAGAAGTGATTACTGATAAACAAAGGAATGGGAGTGACTCAGGAGCACTTTGGTGGGTGTGACCTGATAAACCTAAGCTCCCTGTGGCAGGGGAACAGGACATACCAATGTTGTATTAAAATGTTTAGAGATTATTACCAGATAAACATAAACTCTTTGTGGCAAGGGAGAAAGGACAAACCAAAGATATCCTACAAAAAAAAATCCCCTGTTTATGCCATTAAATATATGTTACATATGTATACATATATATGTACATATACTTTTTCATATATATTTTTAAATTTTTTCTCTGATAGATGTTAATGCACTTCAAAATCGTAACATATAATCAAAGATTATTGTGTGGTAAATAAAATATAAAACTAGTTAGCCAAAAGTCTAGGTGCATAGGATATCTAAGTGATCTATACAAACTAAGTAAATTATTTTATTCCTAAAAGGGAATATCACACATGTTAAATGTATGATAATTACAAAGTTATACTAATTCTTGTAGACTAGGCAACTTTTAAAAATATTAGACCCTGGAGGGTAAAATTTTGACTTGCATATAGCAAACCTAAACCCAATCCTTGGAACCTCATTTGGTCCCTTGAGCTCACCCGGAGTGTTCCTTGAGCAAAAGACTTAGGAATAAGCCCCGAGTACCTCTGGGTGTGGCCCAAAAACAAACAAAGGCTGAAATACGTTATCAATAAATATACCACAAGAAACTTGTAATGCATAAGAAAAATAATACCAAATGAAGAAATATATTAGTACTCAGGGATATAACTTTCAAATTGTAAACATATATGTTTCATATACATGTATGTACACTTAAAGTTGTTTAAAAGCTATTTAATTATTTAAAATTATTATGTATGTGCATAAAGTTCACAAAATACATACTTGTAATATTTGATAGATAAGGGAAAAAATGAAGTATATTTTTATTGTTTGTATAAACAGTATAGAATAGAATAATATTGCTAAAACCTCATATAGTTAAGTTAAAGTATCCATTAAAGCAATAAAAATAGAGATCCATGATAATAGACTAGAAGACAAGATACATATGTAATGATTCTCAATAAAATGTCTGAAATAGTGTGATATAAGCCATCGTTTGGCTCTAGTAATGATATTATGCTAATGGTCTAAACACTGATTAATAGGAAACATTTTTGTTAGCTAGGACTAAAAAGCAATTTCTAACACTGTTCGCTGCTTATGAAAAATTTCCACTATATATATAAAATCATCAGTGTATTGAAGCAAAAAGATCAAAAGAAATAGATCGATGAATCAATAAAGTGGTAGCATGTGTTCTCAGAGATCATAGTATTGGTTGTGCACCCTTTTCATGTTTGATTCCAAGATCAACTGGTCCCCCATATATTTCAGGGTCCGGGTTTGGAGGACCCAGAGCAGCAGAGCTGTGGCCCCAGCAATCCTCCATATGATAGTGCCCAAGGAGCTTTGTAGCCTTGGACTTTTACTTTGAACCATTGAAACATGGCTGAGAATAATGAATGGGTCTCCAGATCCCCTGGACACTACTTGGGAGGTCCCAAAACAAACCGCATCACTGTAACACTGTCATCCCGTTGCTCATTGACTTGCTCAAGCAGGCACCAGTAACGTCTCCATTGTGAGACTTGTTTCTGTTTTTGGCATATAGAAAACGCCACGGGTAGCTTGCCAGGCTTTGTTGTGAGGGCGAGATACTCCCTATAGCTTGCCCAGCTCTCCAAAAGGGACAGAACATTTGAACCTGGATTGGCCGCGTTCAAGGCAAACACCCTACCCGCTGTGCAATCACTCCATCCAAACAAAAGAACAAAACTGTGGAACCATGAGTATCAAGTAATAATGCATTTAGATGAAGTAATATGACAGGGTAAAAAGGATATTTCATAATAATAACAGTTCAATTAATCAAGACTTAAATCTAGATGCTTATGAAAGAAGAGATGTTGAAAGTACATAAAGGAAAAATCAATATAGTATAAGAAAAACAGAAGCATTCACAATTAGTTTCCTTCTTTTTTAACAAGAGTGAAATATAGCACTCATCAAGTTTTAACAGCTGTAAAAACAGTGGCAGTTTCTTGTCCTAATTCTTATAAAATGTTTCAGCCTTAGCAACATGTATATATTGTTTTAATAACCAATAAGACATTTATCAAGTTTCTCCAAAATTCTCAGTAAAATGAAAAAAAATTAGGAAGCTGAAGCAGACACAAAAAATAAAATAGATGTAATAAATGACTCAACATAACATTAATGTTCTATGCTATTAATGGTATTGCTGTTTTCATTTAAAATTAAATGCAAAAGTAATTCTTGGTCTCTGGAGAATTATACAAAATTCAATATGTATATATTTTATCATACAGGGTGTTTCTCATATTGTGGCTTTGTGCTCTTGACAGTGCTGAAGGCTCTGATAATCTGTAGTTGAACCACTTTCTATTGCTTGATTGGATGAATTAATCTGTGCCTCCAAGGAAATGGTAGAAGATAACTGCCAAATGGTTCACTGTTATATACAGAATAAACAACGTTAACATAAAACAGAGCAAAATCAAATTCTTAGATTTTTACAAGAGTAGGGAGATTGTCAGAATAGAAGCTGAAAGTATTCCAATATTATTTACCAATAACATTGGTAAAGGGGTCCTAATTTATAGTAGTGTGTGGAAACTACACTTTTGGGGGTGACCTTATGCAATACATAATGCTGCACTACCAGTATAGAGGTACACATCTGACAATAAAACTGTGATAGAAATGAATGTTGCATTTGGTAAAATTTAAAAAAATAATCAATGTAAAAACATTAAAAGATATGAAAGTGAGAGCAATTTCTACTCCAGATGATACAGAAAAATACTGGAAAAAATCTAATATTTATCTACAGTAAATATACAAAGTTTGAAATAGAAATAATTCACCTAGTCAGGTACCATATAGGGAAATAAGTATAACAATATTCCTTTTTTTCCTTTATCTCTGTCCCAAAGTTTCTAGAACTAATGTACTAACATGTATTTATAAGAAGTTTATAATATACAAGATTAATATACATATATTAGTAGTATTTCTATATACAAACCTAAAATATCAAAATTATTATATTAAATCAACTTACAAGACTTTGAAATTTTGGGGAGTTAAATTAGTACTAAGCATATTGATATGCACTTTGTCTCTGAATCAGAAACTCAATTTTTAAAGATTATTTTACTTCTTGATTTGATTGGCTGATAAATTCAATACCATTTCCAAGCGCCAGCAATTTATTTTATATTTGCAGTAATTGTCAAACATATTCACTATTGGACTTGAAAATCAGAATAACACTAGAAAATTAAAGGGTCTTTAAATTTAAAAATCATGAAAGTAAAATAAAGTTGTTTACACTTGAAAAAAAGGGGAACGGGAGCTTTTCTTAATATATATATTTTAAATGATTGTAAATACTGGGCCACTGGATTTCTATCTTTTTTTTTTCTAAAGTATCTTGTTTTTACTGGATGATAAGATTTCTCTCTCTCTCTCACATAAACACACACACACACACACACGTATGTACACACTCACTGTCTCTCTCAAACAGACCCACAAGTGCACATAAAAACAATTCTCTATGTCCCCTCTACTAGTTTAACACTTTACTAATATTTTATATGTCTAGAAATGACCTAGGTTATCATTCATCAATTTTTTTCAATGTAGATAGCAAGATTGTTATATGTATAAAGTTAATTTAGAAGACATTTGATCATATAGGTACTGTCAAAACATGGTAGAAAGTTTGTCCATTTTTTTCAGAAAAAAAATTACTCAAATATTATGTTTTTAAATCTTTCGTGGAACCAGGGTAATGTGAACAAAGAGAAACATTCAACATTTCAGTATCAAAAATAAGATTGTAGCAAATAAAACAAAAGCTTATGGGAGAATAAAAGCTGTTAAATGGAATATCAGAGATTACCCAGATGGTATATAAGAAATAGAATAAAATTGCTGAGAATAGTAACACAAGGATGCATGTTATGTTAGATTTACTCCTTTTGTCTCCTAAAGCACACATTTATGGAACTTCTCTGAAGAAAAAAATATTAGCTACCATCTTTCCCAACATCTCAAAAAAGATGGAATAAACAGTAATAGCATAAAGTATGGGCATCCCCACAAACTGGTAGAGCAGAACAAAATAAAAGATGAGTCTCAACTATGATCATCAAATCAGAACAGAAAAAAGGAAATTATAGTAGTAAAATTTCTAGAATACTCACTGTCACTCTCACTGTCATCCTGTTGCTCAGTGATTTGCTTGAGTGGGCAGCATTAACGTCTCCATTGTGAGACTTGTTTGTTACTGTTTTTGACTTACCCAATACGCCATGGGTAGCTTGCCGGGCTCTCCGAGAGGGGCAGTGGAATCAAACACGGGTCAGCCACGCGCAAGGCAAACACCCTACTGCAGTGCTGTGGCTCCAGCTAGAATACTCCATTTTATGAAAAAAATTCAGTATATTCTTGGCATTTTTTAAATGCAATCCTACTTTGGGGGACACTATAAAAGCAATTAGGTCTTGGGGCCAGAGTGATAGCACAGTGGGTAGGGCATCTGCCTTGCACGCGGCTGACCCGGGTTCGATCCCTGGCATCCCATATGGTCCCCCAAGCATCACCAGGAGTAATTCCTGAGTGTAGAGCTAGGAGTACCCCTTAGCATCGCTGGGTGTGACCCAAAAAACAAAAAAAAGCAATTAGGTCTATTGTAAAATTAGAGCCTAGAAAATGCAGATATTAAATAAATGTTTGAATTTTTAAAAAGTACAAAAATATTAAAAAAGTCTTTAACTATTCTTTTCATGACCATAATTTTCAATAGACCAAGTGAGAATACAAATGGAAGTGATTTTATGACATTAACATATTAAATATAAAATTCCAAAATTAGCATATATAAAGTTAAGAAAAATGGAAAGATTATCATCATCATCATCATCCCATTGATCATTGAATATCTAGAGCGGTCTCATTAACGTCTCCATTCGTCCTATCCCTGAGGTTTTAGAAGCCTCTCTCTACTCGTCCTTCCAACGATGCCATACCAGAGGCTCTTTCAGGGTCAGAGGAATGAGACCCAGCTTGTTACTGGTTTTGTCATATTAATACACCATGGGGACCTTGCCAGGCTCTCCCATGTGGGCAGAAAACTCCCAGTAGTTTGCCAGGTTCTTCCAGAGGAAGAAGTAGGCTATAAAATATTGCGCATCCACAAAGCCTGGAACTGGCTTTTAAGTCTCTGGATGCTGGCCATTGACAGGATTACACAGAGCCAGGGGCAGTCCCTGGGTGTGACCGCCTACCTACTGGGAGATGGGAAATCTGGGCGGAGGATGTCAGTGCTGATTCAAGCAGGCTTGGATATCTCAGTCCCGGGACCCACACACCTGGGTTCCTCTGCCGGTTTCTTCTTGCGTGAGGCTCATCCGAATGTGTGGAGAAGGGCCTTGAGCATGGCTGTGTCTAGGTTCTGGAGGTCTTCAGCCGCCTGGAGCTCTGCTTGGGGTGGGGAAGGAAGCTGGAGCCCATCCCCTCCGAGGAGGCCCTGGGGAAGACAGCCAGGCGTGCGGGCAAGAGACTCTCTGCCTTTTTTTCCTTTCTCTGGAAATATTATAACCATGAAAAAATACAAAAGTCAGAAACAGGATCTTTATATATATATGCATATATATACACATATGTATTTATATGTATATATACACACACATATATACATATATATGAGGAAATGATGAAATAGGTTATATACTTTGCAGTCACTATTATTTGTGCATTTATTGGTGAAGATATAAAAACAGAATTAGTAAGAAAAACAAATGAAAAAAGCTAAAACTTTGCAAAAACATCGAATGAACTAAATTAAGATTTCTGGCTCTGACAGATTTTATTAATAAGACCTGAATGAACATGAAAATGAGTTCATTAAAATAATATCAAGCATTTGTTAAAATTATAAGCAGAAAAGAGCTATTAAAGACTAGAAAACATATGAATGTTTCAGAGAGGGAGAAGGTTAAATCAATGGCAGAATAGATAGAAACTTGTTTTAATAATTTCCAAGATGGCAGAATGAAACAGTAGAGTGAAACAGGGAGGTAGAAAAAATGGTTACTGTATTATCTGTGTAACTCAGAGAAGAAAGTATAATCTGGCTATTGATAATATTATTGTTTCATGTTTCACTGTAGACAATTTATTTATTTATGAATATTTTGACCACACTAGGCAGTACCCAGAAGTACTTCTGGTCCAATACTCTGGGGTATTCCTGGTGGTCCTCTAGGAACCATGAGGTGTCAGAGATCAAAATCAAATTTTCTGCATGGAAAATATGTACTTCAGCTCATTGAAATGTGACTTTGGCTGATTATAAATTTCTTTTAAGTTTTATTCTATAGATCCACTGATGGGGAACTATGTCAAACGTTGTTTAGAAATAGAAAGAGCCTTAAGATAGGTTCTAGATCGAACATCCTGTATTTCCTAGTGAGGATCCAGTCGATCCAGTGGATTTTTAGCTACCTCTGGTTTCTTCAACACTCTAGAAAAATAGCATGCACAAATAAAATATGCAGCACTTCACCCTAAATATCTATTATAGCCATTACATTGTCAAATGCAATATATTAGCTCTCATTTTATCTGTAAATCCCGGTAATTAACATATTCATTATAGAAGTTATGTCTCATATATCATCTGATTCACAGCAATAAGTAGCAGAGTTCCCAGGTGTAATTGCTTTATCTATCTATAAAAGAACATTTGTTCATATAAAACATTTTCTTTCAATAAGTGGACTAGCATTTAATTCCGTTATTCATATATGCATTTCTAAGTGATGTATTCTATATATAAATGAAAATGAATCAAGTGTTATGATTTTGACCTTTCACTGCTCTGTTCTCATGTACAAAATAATAGTAGAACATTATGAAAAAAGAATATTAATACAAAGAGTTTATGTTAGACATTTTTAAGCATAAAAGCAAATTTTTTTAAAAAAGAAACAAATATGTATGTTAATCTACTATGCAAGTCTATTAATTTCTGAGCTAGATAATGGAGGGAAAAGAAAATGATGTTTCATCTGATGAGACAGACAGTCGGTCAAGAATTACGAGGATTCTCTGAAAGGCAGGACCTTAGCAATTCTGAAATAAGATTAATTTATTTATGTAATACAAGACATAAGTTAAGTTCTGATTAATCAACTTGCACAAAGCTGACAATGAGATGGAATAAGTGAAGTAGTTTCAGTCATGCAGTGAAAATATTAGTTACATCACTGTGGTATAAGAGCTCTGAAGAGATCATATATTGTCCTTGTTCTGCCTAAGAGGATACATAAGTATTAAAAACAAAATAAAATTACAAGGAATTATAGCACACATACAAAAAGAAAAGTTGGGAAGAGACAGAAGGGGGCCACCGCGCAATAGTACACTAGGCAGAGCACTTTCCTTGCATGAGGCCAACCTGGGTTTGATTCCTGGCATTTCACTCATATGGTTCCTGCAGCCCAGCAGGAGAGACCCCTGGGGACAAAGTCAGAAGGAAACCCTGAGAATAACTGAGTGCACCAAAAAAAAACAAAATTTAAAAATGAGAGTTAAAAAGCAAAGCAAACCTAAAGTATCCTTACTGAACATGAAATTGAAAATGAATATTTAGATTTCAAAGTGTCAAGACCAAAATAAACCATAGTTGGAAGATGAATTTATACTGGATAAGAGGATAAGGAAGGCCACTCTCCACACATTTGGACAAACCTCACACATGAAGGGACTGGCAGAGGAACCCAGGTGTGCGGGACCCGGGGCTGAGATCTCCAAGCCTGCTTGGATTGGGACTGAGCCTTCTCCACCCAGAACCCACTTTTCAGTACCTTGGCAACACACCCACAAACTGCCCCCAGTGCCCCAATGGCCAACATCCAGAGACTATAAAACCAAACTCCTGGAAGACATCTAATAGCCTTGTTCTTACTCTTGGAAAACCTGATAAGCTACCAAGAGTCTATTGTCCACACAGGAGAGCCATGCGAGTATTCTATGGCATATTCATATCCCAAATACAATAAAAGATACATACATATCTCTCAGGGAGCAATCTACCGAGAGTATTCCACCCACATGGCAGACCCTGGCAAGCTACCTGTGGCTTATTTGATATGCCAAAAACAGTAACAATAGGTCTCATTTCCTTGACCCTGAAAGAGCCTCCAATCGTTGGAAAAGATGAGTAAGGAGAGGCTGCTAAAATCTCAGGGCTGAGTGTAATAGAGATGTTACTGGTGCCCACTTGAGTAAATCGACAAACAACGGGATGACAGTGATAGAGTGACAGTGAAGAGGAAAATAATAGTGGGAAACTTAAAATACTTTGTTTTTTAATTAGATAGACGAGTAGATATCTGACTTGTTTAATGTTTTATTAAATGTTTTACATAATGTTTCTAATTTCATCTAAGGGTAAAAATTAAAATGCAGTAATAAAAAGAAAATAAAGCAAAATTAAATCTACATGTATATCAAATTAAATAAAATACTGACAATGAGAAAATATGGTCATTGAACTAAAGAAAAAATGAATGAGAGGGCTAACAATAAAACAAAAAATTAAATACAATTTTTTAAAGTGATTCTTAAGAAGGAAATGAGATTTTGGGGCATTTTCCCACAGAACAATGCAATGATATATAATGACAGAAAATATAAAAGTACAATCAATCAATAAATAAAGTAAAATATATGATTTCCAGAGAATGATAATAGAAAACACATCAGTGAGATAACTGGTAATGAAAATAATCTTGATTCTTTTCTGATTTTAAATCTTCTTTATAGAGTTCTGGGAAAGATAAATAAAAGTATAACGAGGCTCTGCAGTAAAATTGAAGAATTGGAGACCCTTTGTTATGGACAGTTCCCCCTCAATGGTGCCCGGACACGTTCTGCACCGGGTCCAGGCAGACATGGGTTAAAGGATGACGAGTGTGCAAAGAAACACCCCTGGAAAGCAGCTGATGGCTGTTCACTTTATTGCCAAATACACAAGTATTTTTTTAGGGGGTCTCGGCTTAAGAGGATGGTCCAATCACACAAAGTATGGCATTATTGGCCTATCAGCTCTCCAATTATGTTTTACCCCTGTCCAATCCCAATCAAAGCTAGATGCTGCAGTTAGGATAAGTTGCTAAGCTTAAGTGACAGTTTCTGTGTCTAGGGCTCATGTGACTAGGAGGTCAAGTGAGTCTCAAGACCCAACACCTGGTGCAGGTTGACACCCTATTCTTGCCAACTTGGCCCAGATGGTTGTGAGGCTTTGCTTCTGTGCTGCTTTGCAAGGTCAGGTCTTATCCTCACCAGTGTCTGTCACCATGCTCCACAACTCTCAGTGTTGAATAGAAAATGAAGGAACCAAGATAAAGAAAAGTTAAAGAAAGGGGAAAAGACCTAAGAAAGAAATAATTAGATTGATGAGCTCATCTTTAATATATATATATATCAGAAGACATTGATGTCTTTAAATTGCTTCGGGGAGCTGGAGCAACAGTTTCACAAACAGTACTTGCTTAGCACTTTGCTGACCTAGGTTTAAAGGACAGAAACCCCTCTTGTAGTTTGTGGCCCCCAAACCATAATAGAATAATTGAATGACAAAAACAAATGTCACAATAACTAATAATTGAGAGCTTGATTGAAGGTTCTAGCACGGAGCACAGCTGCTCGTCTACCCTCAACCAAAGAGCAGTTTGTCTCTGTTGGGGGCAGGTTGTCCTCTTTGTCCCAGCACGCAGCTTCATGAGGGATGCACATGGAGTGGTGAGGGAGGAAGGGGACACCCTTCTAGTCAACCAGATCATCCAAATCAACCCTGGCGATCTCTGGAGTGACAGATGTCACAGCCAGATTGCCCCCACATCCAAAATTGGCAGAACCTCTTGCCCCCGTACCAGGCTGTCTTCACTTGGGCCCCCTCAGAGGAGGGGGTGCTTGAGTTTCCCTTCCCACCCCAAGCAGAGCCCTGGCAGCCCCCAAACATCCAGAACCCAGCTACAGCCATGCTTAAGGCTCCTCTCCATATGCTCTGATGAGCCTCACACATGAAGGAACCGATAGAGGAACCCAGGTATGCGGGACCTGTGGCTGAGATCTCCAAGGCTGCTTGGGTCGGGACTGGGCCTCCTCCCAGATCCCCCACCGAAGTTTTCCAGTAGCTTGGCAGCCACACCCATGAACTGCTCCCTCCCCCCACCATGAAATCTCATCAATGTCCAAGATTCAGAGAGTATAAAATAAAGCTCCTGGAAGAGAGCGATGCAGAATCTCGAACAGCAGAGCCTGGCAAGTTACCCATGGTGTATTCAATATGCCAAAAACAGTAGCAATAATGGACCTCATTCCCCTGTTCCTGAACACAACAGGGACAAATGGAGACATCACTGGTGCCTGCTCGAGCAAATCGATGAGCAACGGGACGACAGTAATACTGTGAGAGAGTGAACTAAGAACTATCAGAGAGAGAAATTTTCGTTATCCAGACGAACAATCACTGATGATTAAGAACAAGTATATATTTTAAAAAGTAACTGTGATACTTTTGTACACAGAATATACTCTTTTAAATATGTTATTGACTTTTGATTTCCCAGTGCTTCTTCATTCATTCACAATTTTCAGTAAAACATACAATGATGGCTCTCCAGGTAACTTAGGTTCTTTACCCAGGGGCTCAAGCTACTAATTCATTCATGGCTTGTTAAATTCATGAGTGCAACCTCCCAGGCCCTGTAAAATCCACATGTAAATTAGCATGCATAATTCAAACCAATGTCATTCAAGGCCCAAATTTATACTTTAAAGCATGATATTTGTCATTGGCTAAAGACCCAGTTTAGGCGATGAGGACCAATCAACCAAAAATACTGGCCATCAACAGGATAGAAGATGTCAGACTCTTTCCTTAGTTATCATCTAAAAGAATGTCCACAAGAAGCAATTTCCGTAGAAAGCAGACAAAATAAGACATCTTTAGAGAAACAATATTGAAGACTGGTGGGTATCAGGGTTTTGCATGAATTTTCTTGTGGGCCAGTGCCCTGAAGCACATTCAGTTGAATCTATAAGTCTAAATTTATAGGGACGGAGTGATAGTAGAGCAGGTAGGACGTTTGCCTTGCACACAGTCAACCCAGTTTGATTCCCTGGTATCTCACATGGTCCCCTTAGCACCCCTGGGAGTAATTCTCGAGTTCTGAGCCAGGAGAAACCCCTGAGAAATACCGAGTGTGACCCAAAACAGGAAAAAAAATCTAATTTTAAGATTCCCAAGTTTTAACTACCTTTATATTTTTATAGGAGAGATAAGGACAATTACCCGCCAGACCCCTATCCCCCAAAAAGGATAACTATCCCAACCCAGAAAAACTTGCTGAGATTCTGTGTCTGTTTATTCTGTTTCTTTTCTTTCTATTATTGTCTTTAATTTTAAATTCAACTCTTAATTTCTGTTGGGTGATTTCAGATTTCATTAATGGCTACATTTTATCAGATGTGAATTTATATGAGATGAATGAGTATCAAAAACATTGACAACAAAGGAGAGAACTGCATTAGTAGTTTAGCTATCATGCATAAAACAATAACTGTGATTGCTGTTAATCGCTAAATCATTAGAATTTAATTCCCAGACAGAAACAATGAGGACAATGTAAAAATAAAATGTTTTCAAGGTCTTTAAAGGTAAATTCTAAGAGAATGCAAACGCAGTATTTAAATTCTGAGCCAGGAAAGTAAAAATAATGGTCTGAATTTGGCACAATATTGTGTAGTGATAGAGAAATCAAATGTATAATCAAATAAGAAGATGCTGAAAAATTATAAAATCTCCAAAATTAGTCTCAGAAAGAATTTGACTTCCCGCTAAAGAGATTATGGGCTTGAATCAAGTCTCTCTAAAATGAAATTACTACATACTTGGTCTTAATTGTTGCGAAGATTTTGCTGGTCCAGTCCATGATTTTTAACTTCAAAAAAGATGCAGTTCTTTATCTTCAAATCTAAGTTTATTTTATTCTTAGGACAGTCAACTTTTGCAATTTTGAAATTGCAAAGCTACAGGCATTTTGTTACCTTAGGTTTTTTATGTTAGAATATAACCTCACAGTGTTCCTATCTCCAGAGCAGGAACCTAGAACACCACATATGCAGACAGAGCATACACAGCCTTGGGAATTTCTTCCCATGTAAATAAATGTTTTACTTATGTTGCATGCCTTTATCTTTTCTCCGATACATTTAACTTACTCTGGAATCTTCTCTGGCTGGTCACCTGCTACACGGTGCTAATTTCTGTTATCCACATCAATGGCTTTCTGTTGCTCTAGTTGGGCTCACACTGTGAGGTGTTCTGAGAGGAAGCAGAGTGAGGCCACACACTCATGCTGATTCCTGTCCACTCAGGTTGCTTTGAACTGATGCTGTGCCTTAACGGAATGCACTGCTGCCAGGGCCATAGCTAGAGCACGGCTCTCTTTGATGAAGGCAATGCCACTGCTTTCTCTCTTTCATTGCTTAGGCCTGTGACTTGGAGCGGGGGGGGGGGTTGTTCTATAACGACCATCCCAGACCATTGCAGAGTCACTTACTCGTCAACTGTATTGGGATAAATAAACTGATCTCAAGATTTTCTAATTTGACTATGCCAACTAGTTCCTAACCCAACCTGGATAGATACTGTACGTTAAACCTATACATGTCCCCACAATGGCCATAATGTACACGTGCACTTATCATCAATGAAAACAGTTTATTGTTTAAATTTGTTTTCATGTAACTTTATTAGTGAAGACAATCATATATGCAGAGGTTGGAGATTGCTAAAGTGTTTCTGCTTGAATTTCTTGTTGAAATTAGTGGCCAAAATTTGTGAAGTTAGGTGCAAAAAAGATGAAATTACCAAGGCTTTGGGATTAGCTTGGGAATAAAGCAACCTCTTTCAATTATTACGAGCACTGGGATTCCTCCTCCTCCTCATTCTTCTTCTCTTCTCTTCTCTTCTCTTCTCTTCTCTTCTCTTCTCTTCTCTTCTCTTCTCTTCTCTTCTCTTCTCTTCTCTTCTCTTCTCTTCTCTTCTCTTCTCTTCTCTTCTCTTCTCTTCTCTTCTCTTCTCTTCTCTTCTCTTCTCTTCTCTTCTCTTCTCTTCTCTTCTCTTCTCTTCTCTTCTCTTCTCCTTCTCCTTTTCCTTCTCCTTCTCCTTCTCCTTTTCCTTCTCCTCTCCACCCCCCTCCTCCTCCCACTCCTCCTGCTCCTTCTGAAACATCTAGTTCTGCTTCCTTTATCTTTTGACCCACACTCAGCTATACTAAGAAATTCCTCCTGGTTCTGTACTCAGATCAGCACTGGGGAAGCTTGGGGAGACCACATAAGTTGCTGGGAATGGAACCAGGATCACCTTCTTCAAGGCAACAGCCTAATGCCACTGGACTATTGTCCTGGCCCCAGTGATCTCTGACTCCCTACATCCCTGCCCGTAGCTGTGACATTATGAAGAGATTCATCAGAGCAGCCTATAAAGACTGGAGCCAAATGTGAACTCAATGGAGAAATCCATTCTAAGTGTACTTCTTTACACTTAATATTGGTTTCTGCTAGAAATGTTAATCTCCTGAATTCCAATCAAACATTTTTGTTGCTGTAGAGCATCAGGATATTAGCAGTATGCTTTCCAAAACCACTGCCTGCCATTTTAAAGTATTGACTTCATGAAATTCCTTTGGTACCGAAAATAGCCATTTTGTTACATTGATATTCACTTTGAACTTAACATTGTGGGTGGAAGAAGTAGTCAGTCAGACCTCAGTTGGTTGGGTTCCTTTCTCCTATGATGGAGCTTAAACTCTGACTTTGAAAAATAAAGTTTTACTCTCCTCCATACATTTTTTCCCCTTAGTGAATATACCACCTTAGATCTCACTAAAGAGCCAAGAATTCAAAGTCAAGGAAGAGTCAAAAGGAAAAAGAAAAAGGTGAACCAGTTCTTAAGCACAATCTTTAAAGCAAAGGACTCTCTGTGGAGGTAAACAGCCTAGGTTGCTGGGGACCACACCCAATGATGCTCAGGATTAGCTCCCAGCTCTGGGATCACTCTTGATGACCATATGTGATGGCAAGGAACAAATCCATGTCCACCTCGTGTAAGACAAGTACACTACCCACTGTACTATTGCTTCAGCTACTAGAAGCCTGCTTCAGAACATTAATAAAATCCACTGTAGGAATTTTACAACAAACATTGCCACTGACTAAAGTATTCTTTCTCACCACAATGCTTTTTTTTTTTCTTTTTTCATGTATGGTTCATAGAGATGTCTGCTTCTAAGTCTGTAGTAATCTGTATATAATTCTAGAAAAAAAACTAGTATTTTTGGAGTCAGAAAAATGCTGCAAGGGTTAAAATATACACACTTTGCATTTGGCAGACCCAGATTTGAACCTGGGTGTTACTTGGTTCACCAAATACAACTGAATGCAGCCCCAGTGGCCTCGAGACACTATCTAGGTCAACTGAATGATCCCTCTCACTAAATGCCCAAGCACTGTCGCATGGAACCAAGAGCCCAGCTAAAAGAAAATCATTGGGGAGAGGGGCAAGTGCCTGGGTTTCCTAAACTCTGCTTACAAGCTCTCCTCCCAAATTAAATTCATATAAATCTATAGTCTGTAGCATAATTAACCTTGGAAGCAGCTAAAATATTCCTGTATACTAGGGTAGTTTTTTTTGGTACACTATGGAGGAATGGATATCTGAAAAATATTGTATTGCAAATCTCTAAGCACTGCCTTTGAAATACAGTTTACTTCATATTGTATTATATTGGTCCGTGTCCAGGTGGGTTGGAGAATGTTACAGAGAAGTAGAAAACTTGCTTGTATGGATGAGGTCCTGGTTTTGCTCACAAGTGATAAAAAGTAGTCTTCATATATTTATTTATTCTTATGTGTATTTATTAAGTTTTAAAAGCATCTCTCACTTTGGGGGGAGGGGTTACAGAGACTGAACCCAGGGTTTTATATATGCAAAGATACCAAGTAACCCTGATTTTCAATGATAATGCTACACAAATATCATGTGTGCTTATATAATAAAATGGACGGTAACAAGAAATTTCTTAAATAATCTTGAGTATTAAATATTATAAAACCATGCTCCATAAATGGCACAATCATAATTTCCATCACGAGTTATATGATAAACAAATATAATCCTTATTTTCACTACTAACATACTAATGGAAACTCTTCACTATGATTTAATAAGAAACACAATAAAATATTTTGATAGAATTATGATAGTCAAACCCATTGGTGGTTGCACTAATTAATATAGCCAGTTGCTATATTTATCATAACAGATGACTTATTTTATGTCATTTAATTTACTTTAAACACATTTTTGTCATTATTCATTTGCGTCTCAAAATTCACGGAATTCTGTATCTCACCTCCTAATTTACAAACAGTATCTTAATTATTTTGATTGCATGTCATAATAGCATCCTTTGTGGATTCAATTTTATGAATATATGAATAAGTATTTCTTTTTTAATACCTATTTTAATGATGAATGTTTAAACAAATACATTTTTTCGCCTAGAAGAAAAGTGTGTTTCAAAAAGAGTACATAACAAAAAAAGTTGAGTAATTGTAGCATCAACAGTTTTCAGTCTATAAAATTCTGCAAAATTTGAGATCATCTTTTACTTGAAACACACAAGTTTATTGTACAATTTGATTTTACGCAAGGTATGCTTAATTACACTCATCAAACCAATCTAGACTTACTGGTGAATAAAATGAAATTGTGTCTTACTTTTCTAAGAACCAATTCTATGCATTAAGAAACAAAAGAATGGCCAAATAGATAGTATAGGAGTAAGACGCTTACCTTACACACAGCAGAGTTCAATCCCTGGCAAGAATGGAAGTAATCTCTGAGCACAGAGCCAGGAGTAATCTCTCAGCACCACTGGTTTGGTTCCAATATTTTTTAATTCGAAAATAAAAAGTAAAATGTGAAGTAACTATATTAGCTCAATTCCATGATATCCCAACCCAATATTTCATATGATGTTTGTTATTATAATTCTACTGGACCTAAAATATAATTGAGGTGAGACCTAAGTGTGATAAACTAAGTCAAAATCTGTTTTGTTTTAGAAGGATTTTAACCTACTTACCCCCCAAAAAAGTATAAAATTATTTAGTAATTATTATTAACTGTTTCACCTGGAAATTTGATTAGACAAAGACCTACTTTTGTAAGGATTTTTGTTTTAACATAATAACTATATCCATTTCTAGTTTTCCTTTTTTCCTTGACTTCTTTAGACTTCTAGATGATTTGATTTTACTACAAATCATCCAGATCCTCTCAATAATTTATCAGAAGAACTCTGCTTAAGATAAGAGGTATGTTCTGAGACATAAACAAATATTAATATAGTAATGTACATAAACATAACTTTTGAACTTTGTGGTTCATTCTTAGACAAAATGCATAGACTTTATCTCTTTTGGATTAATGTTTCTTAATTCTTTTTAATCAGCCACAGCACGATTAACCAGAAGAATGGTGGACTTGTCATAGACCTCCTCATATATATATATATATATATATATATATATATATATATATATATATATATATATATTGGCTTTTGGGGTCACACCCGAAGGTGCTCAGTGCTGACTCCTAGCTCTGCAATCAGGAATAACTCCTGGCAGTGCTCGGGGGACCGTATGGGATGCTGGGAATCAAACCCGTGTCAGCCACATACAAGGCAAACGCTCTACCTACTGTACTATCGCTCCAGCCCAACTCTCCTTATTATTTTTTTTATCTGACTTGGAAATGCAGTATTAAGAGCTTAAAAGTTTGAATATTCATAAAGCTGGGTATAGAATCATTCATTTGATGCTTCTGAGTCACTAATTATTATTACTACTATAATTATTGCTATTGTTCACTACTTTTATGCTGGGCTGGAGCTATAGCATGGCGGGTAGGGCGTTTGCCTTGCATGCGAACGACCCGAGTTTGATTCCTCTGCCCCTCTCGGAGAGCCCAGAAGCTACCCAAGGCATATTCGATATGCCAAAAACAGTAACAAGTCTCACAATGGAGATGTTACTGGTGCCCGCTTGAGCAAATCGATGAACAACGGGATGACAGTGCAGTGCTACCTTTATGCTATACTTTGCTATGTTCAGGACTAGAGTCCTGGTTCTTTGCTCAGAAAGAACTCCTTATGGTGACAGGATCAAATCCAACCGAATATACTTCAGACAAGCATTGTACCTGCTGCACTATCTCTCCACCCCCTATGAAATTTTAAGCTTTTTTTTTTTTACTTTGCAACTTCTCTTTCATCAGTCTCATCTCAGAAAACAAATTCATCCATATCATTCATAATTAAATTTTTAACATAACATAAATGTATCTTTTTTCTTTTTCCTTAATAACAAAAGCTAATAGAAATTATTATGTGATAACACTGTTTAAACTGGTATACACACAGAGGCATACACACAGCAACAAGGAACTTTTTGAAATCACTAAAGAAGGTCATATAACCATTTATTTATTTTGCACATAAGTAGCAGAGTGTGTTTAAGTTAAAATTCATAGAAAGTTAAGCAACCGAATCCTCTGCATTTCAAATCTAGAATGACTTGGACTTTTAAACTCCACAAAATATCGTATTTCTTCTTAAACTCTGTTAGTTATTTTGCATTTCTCAAAAAACTAAAATCAATATACCTTATCTTATAGGCCTTGCTGGATCTGCTTCTTACTGTGATATGATCTCTGTGCGGTTTTATTCCCCTCACTTCACATTCTATCACTCCCCTGTCACCAGGCATTTAGCCAAGTTTCTTCTTACCTTGCTACCTTCTATTAGCTGTGTTCAACTTTCACATTTTTCAGAGATTATTCCTGATCTCTTAGTAGAAAACAATGCTAGTCTCTAAGTATTTGATTTGTTTTCTTCATAGCCAAGTGATCAGTTTTGTCAGGATGGTCTTTTATATTTTCTTTCTGATTTGTGTGTGTGTGTGTGTGTGTGTGTGTGTGTGTGTGTGTGTGTTTGAGGGTTTATAGCCTGTGGTTTTCAGGGCTTCCTCCTCAAGACCAAGAGAGATTTCTGAGCACAGGAATCTCTCATGGTAGGCTTGAAGAGCAGTACAGGGTGTTGGGGATCGAACCTGGGTCAATTACATACAGGGTAAGCACCCTACCCACTATATATCACTTTGTTACGTGCATTTCTTTTTTTACACACTATAAAAACTGTGCATAGGATTATGATATAAAATAATTTACTTAATAACTTTACAGTCTATGCATTTACTAAGAAATTAAGCTGTTCAAATTGTTTATCATTAAGCAAAAGTTTAAACAAAGTTAATGCCATATGATAGATGTTCTTTTTGTTGATTTTTGAAGAAAATTGGAAGTTTTTACTGTTATGGTGTGACAAAATGTTTTTATCCATTTTTACATGTTTTGATATGAAGGTTTCTGAAACTAGTTTACTATTGTCTATTCTAAGATTAAAATGGGCAGGATAACTGGTCCAATTAAATAACTAGCCTTAATTACAAATTCTTAGAGCTATTTTTGAAGATTTTAGAAAACCATTTCAAAACTTTAAGATATCCCCCTGGTTGTTTGTGGTCAATTTGTTCTCGCTAATCTCTAAAGTAATTTTCTGCAAATAGAAAGATATATTTACTATCAAAGAAAGTAAGAAAAGTGATCCATGTAAGTATAATAAGTAGAACATAATGGTATTTAAATATATGAATATGTATACATTTACAGAAAAATTTAGACAGATATTTAATGTATGGGTAAACAGCAGTCACCATTTTTCATCCTATTGACAAATAATAGAAAATCCCAGGTGGTTTATGTAAGTACTTTTAGATATGCCTTGAAAGCAAGGTAAGGCTTTAATAAGAGATTTTCAATGAGAGGCATATTATTAGTATGATTTTTTCCCCACTAATGTGCTTTGTACATACCAGTTCTACCTTCAGAAGTATAATGGATAACATGACCTATTTTTGGCGGTGCTCAGGGGACCATATGGGATACAAGGCAAGTACCCCATGCACAGTAATATCTGTCTAGCCCTATATATATGACACTGTGATGCCATCATTGGTAGATAAAAATTCCATGAACTCAGTCACTGACAAAATAAGAAATATTATTTTATGAATCAACAATGTCAATTATTTTATGTGAAATTGTTTGTGATAACAGTGAATCATATAATGTCAATACATGGGATTGTTCTATGTTTACCATTGTGACCTCTCTCCATTTTCCAGTTTTTAAATTTTTGCTTTGAGGATATTTCATAATATAAATACATGTGAGGATATTTTATAATATACATATATATGTCTTATGTTCAAAAGGTATTAACTATTTTCAAAAACCTAAAAATATACCTAAGTTTAAAGTATGAACAAAAATTCAAATAATTGATGTACACGATTTCAATTGTACTGCAATAAATGTCTTGGACTATGAATGACTCATAGTCTACACATTGAATTAATACTAATCTGAAACCACTAATGGAATTTGTTTATTCAAGCATTTGGTTAATTTGATAAATATTTAAAATCCATTAAATGTACTGTCACCATGTAGAAAAATAAAATGATTGCATTAAAGCTAAAAGGACCATATTCAAAACTGAGTTTTCATAATGCATTTGGTAGTTTTTCTAACAACATGTAAATTAGGAAAACTCACTATGCTACAGGAGGAAGAGCCTGAGCCTTCAATTCCGGTGTGAAGGAAATGTTCCACAATAAAATAAAATCAAGTAATAGTTTGGAGTGTTAGATGAAAGTTATTTTTTTTGTGATACCCAAAAAAATATATAACAGCTGCAAAAACAGAAATAGAACTTATACTGACTTGCATATTAAAAGATCTCTTTTAGTTTAATAAATGTATATGAAATGTAGACATATTATATATTTGCTACTATATATCATGTGCATCCAACATTTTCTATGTAGAACTGTAGCACTGTTGTCCTGTTGCTCATGGATTTGCTTGAGTGGGTACCAGTAACGTCTCCATTGTGAACTTGTTGTTACTGTTTTTGGCATATCGAATATGCCACAGGTAGCTTGCCAGGCTCTGCCATGCAGGTGAAATACTCTCGGTAGCTTGCTGCACTCTCCAAGGGGGATGGAAGAATCAAACCCCGGTCGGCCGAGTGTAAGGCAAATGCCCTAACCACTGTGCTATCATTCCAGCCCAACATTTTCTATATGTATGCTTATATGTAATACAAATTTTTGTCTTTGTAAAAATCAACACAAGCATTTTCCAGGAAAACTATTATATAGTCATGTTATTAAAGGTATTCCTGTCTGTAAATTGTGTTACATGTACAGATAATAAGTATATTCTTAAGTTTCTGCATTTGTTTATCCTTCATACTTAGTCTCAAATAACATTTATTTATAAATGCAAAATAATCTGCCAAAGTTTGTACTAAATTAGAATATTAAATTTAATGTTTTCAATAAATATTTTAGATGTAGGTGCATATTATTTTCCACATACATGCATATAAGAAACAAGTGACGTTCTGCAAGTAGTGCAAGAAATAATCTGAATAGTCAGTTATGTTTTCTCATAATTTTTTGTTTTGTTTGATGTGTTATTTTTGTGATACCCAACAGAGCTCAGGGCTACTCCAAGTTGAGTGCTCAGAAGCTACTCCAAGCTCAGTGCTCAGGGATTGCTTCCAGTGACATTTGGGGACTACCTGGTGCCAGAGATGGAACCTGGGCATCCTACATAAATGTAGGCCTTCTGGCTATCTATTCTACCTGATTTTATGCAGCTTAAATATTTCTTGCTTAAAATAAACTCATTAAATTTTTTTAAAAAATTTTATTTTATTAAATCACCGTGTGGAAGATTACAATGCTTTCAGGCTTAGGTCTCAGTTATACAATGCTGAAACAACCATCCCTTCACCAGTGCCCATATACCACCACCAAAGAAAAAAAAAACCCACACAGTACACTTCCCATCCTGCCCCCCCACCCCCTACCTTGTAACTGATAAGTTTCATTTTGCATTCTGTTTACTTTGGTTGCATTCAATATTTCAACACAAACCTCACAATTGTTGTTAGGAGTACCCCACTAGATTCAGACCTACTGTGAAGACAAATAAGGTCGCGCGGCCGCAGTAGCGGCTGCGTGGTTTTGAATTTCTGTACTTTAACACGAAGTCCAGGGAGATTTCTTCCAGATATTAGATAATTGCAGGCTTGAAAACCCAATCTGTGGTCGTCTTAATATGGCGGCCACCGCGCCCTTCATCCCCGGAGAGAAAGAGGCGAGAGAGAGAAATACCTTTCCCCTCCTGGGCGGGCACAGGGCCGAGGCTTAGTTCTCAGGCTGGAGACATTCTGCGAGGAGTTGCCCATGCCGAGAGAGGTTTTGCTGGGTCTGGATTCACGCTTGTGCAGCTGCGGAGAGGCCGCACATGCGTGCGGCCCCCGGGATCACATCTCGGCTGTGGGAGGGGCCGGTGCCTCCCACCTTCCCAAGAGCACCCTCGTGTCCTTTTGCTGCAGTTTTTGTCGTAAATCCCATCTGTGGTCGTCTTAATATGATGGCCACCGCGCCCTTCATGCTGGGAGAGAAAGAGGCGAGAGAGAGAAATACCTTTCCCCTCCTGGGCGGGCACAGGGCCGTAAACTCATTAAAAATTTAAAATCATTGCTATTATTTATAATTTTTAAAATTTTATTTATTTTTAATTGAATCACCATAGCACCATGAAAAAAGTTATAAAGCTTTCAGATTTAAGTCTCAGTCATACAATAATCAAACCCCCATCCCTTCACCAGTGCACATGTTCCACCACCAAGAACCTCAGTATAGCTCCCATCCCACCTACCCCCTGCCTGTGTGGCTGATGATCTTCACTTAACTCTCTCTATACTTGGATTACATTCAATATTTCAACAGAAAACTCACCATTATTATTTGGAATTTTCCCCCAACAATCAAACCTGCTGAAAAGGCATCATTCAATAATTTATTTTCCATTGCTGAGAATGAAGAGTATATGAGGTCGTGCGGCCACACGGTTTTGAATTTCTGGTATTTTAGTAACTAAGTTCAGAGAAATTTCAATGATTTGCAATTTTTAATTGAAAGAATATAAATCCTATGTTTTAGGAATTTTAAACTCCTGTAAAGGTTATGGAAATTTTTGCTCATATGCAAACATACATAATACTTATATTGTGATTTATTTTAATATCTCGGAAAACTTTGGAAAGAAATATGTGGTAGAAGAATGCCTCCTAAACATATCTGGAATTTCATTACATTGATATAGAAACTAAAAAGTAAGGAGGAAAAAGTTAAGAAAAAAAAAAAGAAATTCTTTTTAAAAAAAAAAAACAGAGTAGAGAGAAATCTATAATAGTTAGTTATATTTCCAGATCTTAATATCAACTGGGCTTTCAATTAACTATGAGGTAGTCAAGGAGGGTAGTCAAATAAATGTAAGATAATGAAAAGATGAAGTGCTCTTAACATAATCATCTTCAATTTAGTGTGCAGATAATGAAGTGAGCTAACTGATAGCAAACCCAAATGCAAAGCAGTCTAAGCATTAGTATTAATGGTTTTAAAGGGCAGAGCAACACTCAAGGTATCACATCAGCCCTATGCGATGTACAAGTGAATTGTTTTATGCCTTAAGATATAAGTTGCAGATCTATAAAAAAGTGGCATTTAATGATCAGAAAATGATATACTTGATATACATGTAAATGAAACCTTCTGAGCAAGAGAGTAGTAGTAGACTGGATCAGTAGTACAACAGGTAGGGCAGTTGCCTTGCATGCACCTGACCTGGTTTTGAGCCTCGCCCTGAGCCAGACCCAGGAGGAAGCTTTGAGTACCACTGGGTGTGACTCCCAAGCAAAATCAACAGCAAAAGGTAAGTGATGATGTGCTTTGAAACATAGAACATGGCACCACGTATATGAAATCGACTAAGTGGGTCAGTTTTGTGTCCAATGCATTTGTTTCCATAAGCTCACCTTCATTTCCATTTGCAGTATACTGGGGCTCCATTTGGATGAGATGAAAAGACGACATATGTTTACTATATATAAAAAAAATCAATCTTGTTTCACAGATCACTGACACAGCCTAACTTTTGTTCCTTTAAAGCACAGATGTTTACTAACATTCTCTATTTAAAATTGAAAACAAAACAGACAAAATAAGAAAAGCAAGGAAATAAGTCAGGTCAAACAACTGGTTATGGGTATTGGTGTTGAAACATAGGTCATAAGTAAGTGAAAATGTTCATTTGATAGAAATTAGGCTTTTCTACAGGACTTTCAAAAGTCAGAATAAAGATGGCTTATAAAATTACTAGAAAAGTTATTTAAAACATTGATTAGTGAAATTTTAACAACTGGACTTTGAACTTCTATCAGAATAATAAAAAATAAAACAAAGTGATTTTCATGCCATTTAAAATAATTTGCTCAAATTTATATCACATACTAGGACTAGCACAGTGGGTAGGGCATTTGCCTTGCATGCAGTGGACCCGGGTTTGATTCCTCCATCCCTCTCAGAAAGCCCGGCAAGCTTATGAGAATATCCCGCCTGCACAGCAGAGCCTGGCAAGCTACCTGTGGCGTATTTGATATGCCAAAAACAGTAACAACAAGTCTCACTTGGAGATCTTACTGGTGCCCGCTCGAGCAAACTGATGAGCAATGGGATGACAGTGACAGTGACAGTGACTAGGAAGAGGCTGTTGACTTCAAATGAACATAGTAGAGTATAAATATTATTTTGATTTTAAAATGGAATTTTCTATTTATTTATTTGGGGGAGTGTCTCTCATGAGACCAGGGTTTTCTCTTGGTAATTTTTGTTTGTTTGTTTGTTTCTGATTTGGGGGCCACACCAGACAGTGCTCAGGGCATACTCTTGGATATGCATTCAGGGATCACTCATTGTGGGGGTTGGGGAACCAGAGGAAGAGCTGGAAATTAAACCAGAGATGGCAGTTTACAAGACAAGCACCTCATCCATCTGGCAATTTTTGCACAATCATGCAGGCCAGATAATCAAGCAAGGTCCTAAGGATTTGTTTGGTGTTTCTGTCTGTGTATTTCTCTGTATCTCTCTGTCTCTGTCTCTGTCTCTGTCTCTTTGTCTCTGTTTCTGTCTCTCTCTCTCTCTCTTGTTGCTTTGCAGTTACCCATCCGTGGGTGACCCAATTGCCATGTTACCCAGTTTCTAAGATATGGGTTTCCTGAATACTTCCAGAGTTGGGAGCAGGCATTCCACAGCTGCATGCTGTGATACTCTGGGGACTATATACTTCCCAGGATAGAACTGGTGTTGGTTCCATATTACAGGGGATAAGTTATGTGCCTTGTGCATTAAAAGAAAATAAGAGAGAGAGAAGACAAGTGTCTGCCATAGAGGCAGACTGTAGGGATGGGGGCAGAAGGGAGGAAAACTGGGGACTTTGGGGGCAGGAAATGAGCACTGGTGAAGGGATGAGTGTTGGAACATTGTATGACTAGAATCTCAATCAAGAACAACTTTGTAACTGTATATTATTGGTAAGATAACCAAAAAAATAACATTATGTGCCTTAACCCTCAAACTATATTTTCAGACTCAGAAACATTATTTACATGGGTTTTCACAATAAATATATGAAACCAGCTTCAGTGAATATTACAAATGTGCTTAAATCACAGACCCATGAACACATCTTGCTTCACTCCCTAATCTCATAACAAACTAGTCCAGATAGACATATGCTCATTTCCTGAAATGATGTTTTTGCGGAAGTCCACATAAAATCATATAATACACAATAGTTTATTTGTAGCAGTCTGTAAAGTCTATTTAAAGAATTTATATCTAAAAACAAAATTACCATGATATCAAAGTCAATTTTCTAATGATCCATCATCTCTGGACATAGAAAATTGTATCTCCTTCCTAATTACTCTATGTATGACGTATTTCTATAATCAAATCAACCTTGTCCTTCATTCTCTAAGCTAAACAAATCTAATTCATTTAATCTCTATTTGCCAGAGGTTAATTATCTTTTATCCTTTGCTCTGACCATCTCATGTTCTTTGACTATTTTGAAAATATAATAATTCACTATCTAAAATGGACACAATTATAAGAATTGATTTATATATAATAGCATGATGAAATTTTTTATTTCTCTCATATCTCCTTTATTTAATGCTATTAAGAATCTTACTGGGTTATTTTTTAACATGGAACTACAGATTTTACCATAACCATGACTATCTTCCATGTCTCTTGTTTTTTTTTTTGTTTAACTCAACTTTGCAGCATCTCCTATTCTAGAAGTTATCTCTTAGTTTCATTCATTCAACAATTTTGACAATATCTTCACTCTGGTCTCTTCTTTGCAATCTAATTATGCATCAAAGTACTATTCCTTCAAGAGTATCACTCTTTTATTCAGTTCAGAGAGAATTCATTCAATGCTCACTTCCATACTCAGTCCTAGCCCATCTTGTTTCTTAAAAAACATTCCTTATTTTGTCTCTATATATGAAGATGGGCTAGATAATGGAGTTATGTGCTATTAGTAACTTTCATATTGTGCTCTCTCTCTAAAAGAGTGTGCATTCCTGTGCTTAATGTTTTTAAAAGTCGAGACACAATGACTATTTTGACTTTTTTGGGGGTTGGGCAGTCACACCCCAAGATGCTCAGTAATTACATCTGGCTCTGCACTTGGGAATTATCCCTGGCAATGCTCAGGCCCCTGTACTGTCTCTCTGGCCCCAAGACACAATGACTTTAGAGTTATTTGTAGACAGTTTAAGAAGTGCAGTACTTCAGTACCAGTCCCTGTATCATTGGTATCTTCTTCCCTCCACCATTGCCCGAAGATTCCTTTCCATTGTCCAAGTGCCCTCCTTAACAGGAGCATTTTAAGTTTGTTGATTTGTTTCGGTGTTGTGCTTAAAATTGTGTTGGTTTTATAGTTTAGATATAGATAAACACCACACCTCTACACCACTGATATGCCTGGGACTCTTGCCTCCTGCCCCTGTCACCTCCCACCTGCCTTGTCTTGATGTCTCTCCTTCTATGTTTTGCTTGTTTCTGTGGCATCTGTATATCTAGCTGACCCTAAAGCCCAATCTGATGGTTGACATTGTAGTTCACTATTCATTCTACTAGGCTGAAATCTGTGCTACTGCTCAGATATAAAATCATACTTGCTACGGGAATATACATCACTTGTATCACTTGGCCCATTGCTCATTGATTTGCTCAAGTAGGCACCAATAATGTCTCCATTCATCCCTGTCATGTGCTAGTGTAGCCCAATGGCATCTGCTAGCTCCAGACACAAAGAGCCTCAAACCGTTCATTCAGGTTCTTGATGAAGAAGTCTAACCATCTCATAGGTGGGCGGCCAGGCATTCTTTTGACGTCCCCTGGAATCCAGTCAGTAACAGCTCTAGTTCAGTGGTCGTCAAAAATGAACACAAGGGATCAGAAAGCCAAAACAATGGAATACTATGCAGCTGTTAGAAAAAAGGAGGTCATGAATTTTGTATTTAAGTGGATCGGCATGAAAAGTTTCATGCTGAGTGAAATGAGTCAGAAAGAGAGAGACAGACATAGAAAGATTGCACACATCTATGGTATATAGAATAACAGAGTGGGAGACTAATACCCAAGAATTGTAGAAATAAGTACCAGGAGGTTGACTCCATGGCTTGGAGGCTGGCCTCACATTCTGGGGAAAGGGCAACTCAGAGAAGGGATCACCAACTATAATGTAGTCGAAGGCCATGTGGGGGAAGGGAATTGCGGGCTGAATGAGGGTTAGAAACTGAGCACAGTGGCCACTCAACACCTTTATTGCAAAACACAACAGCTAATTAGAGAGAGAGAACAGAAGGGAATGCCCTGCCACAGTGGCATGGTGGGGTGGGGGGAGATGGGATTGGGGAGGGTGGGAGGGATGCTGGGTTTACTGGTGGTGGAGAATGGGCACTGGTGAAGGGATGGGTTCCCGAACTTTGTATGAAGGAAGCATAAGCACAAAAGTGTATACATCTGTAACTGTACCCTCACGGTGATTCACTAATTAAAAATAAATAAATTTAAATAAAAAAATTTAAAAAAATAAAAAAATAAAAACTTCATTATATACTTTATCCTAAACTAAAACTGGAAAAACTATGTAAAGTGCTCATTTAAGTAATAAAGCACTGTAACACTGTCGTCCCGCTGTTCATCGATTTTGCTCCAGTGGGCACCAGTAATGTCTCCATTGTGAGACTTGTTGTTACTGTATTTGGCCTATCAAATACACCATGGGTAGCTTGCCAAGCTTGCCATACAGGCTGGATAATCTAGGTAGCTTGCCGGGCTCTCGGAGACGGAGGAATCGAACTCAGGTCTGCGAAGTCCAAGGCAAACACCCTGCCCACTGTGCTATCGTTAAGGAATAAAGGACAATGAAAATTTATTATCCTCTGCAAAGTTCAGAAATTTAAAATGTAAGGACTCCTACTAATTGAAGATTCTGTATGAACAAATTCAATGATATTACATTATATTTTGTAGACTATTACAAAAATAGTCTATCAAATGCAAAGTCAAAGCAATAATACAGTGTCTAGGGGGCTTGTCTTGCACAGAGTTGGCCTGAATTTGATCCCTGGCATCCAATAGGATTACCTGAGACCACCAGGGTTGATCTCTGAGCACTGACCCAGGAGCAAGCCCTAAACAATGTCAGGTGTGACTCCCAAACAAGAATAAAGTAATGATTTATCATCTTTTCAGTTTTTGTTTTATGGAATGCAATGTAATGTAAAATGTCTTAATTAGTATAGTAAATAGTTAATATGATTTTTTAAAGAAAATTATTTGGGGCAAGTTTTCTGTAAGATATACCTTTTTTTGAAAAATAGTCTTCATCAGCACATTCATTCTTCTGGCCACTAAATCTGTAAATTTAATTTCACTACTTTTCCATGAATTTTTTTTGAAATACGAACTGAATCAAGTAAAATATTAGGTGGTATTTGATGAAAACATTTAAAGTTATGTCAACTTTAAATGTGTACTATGCATACAAAGATATACATGAAAGTGCACATATACACATAATTCAGAGGTTATTGTCGGCCCCCAAAGATAGAAAATATACTCCTAAAAATTGCTAGCAGCTTTAGCCTCACTTAAACGTCTCTATTAACTTGCAATATTTCAAAAAGACCTTCACTTAATCATATAAAATGTAAAATCATTTCTATATTTTTGAAAAATGAATAACTTTTTAAAATATATATTTTTGTTGTTTTTTTCCCTGTACTGAATGTCCATATCTCATTACATACACTATTCAAATAAGAAGTAGGGCATTGCCATTCTATTTTCCCTTAGAAGAAAAAAATAATTTCATTATTAAAAGCAATTACTAAATGTAAGTTTCATTTCTATCTGGCTATTAAGTCTCAGATCAATATGAAAGTAGTCAGGAAGTATCAGAGGTAATCTCTTCACTAATAAACTGTAAATGAAACACTATGATTTATTAGACATTTAGAATTTAATGAGTACATAAATATTTTAATTTTCTCATCTCAAATATATCCAGAACCATTCTAATAAGATATTCAGATAACACCAAAGGCAGTCTGAACTTTTAAAGTTGGATTATTCTAAATTGAAATAATAAGTGATTCTAGGTTATTTTTAAATTCCTTTTTTATTGAGTCCCCAGTTGCAAAGTTGTTCATGATTGGGTTTCAGTCATGCTATGCCCCAACATCCATCCTTTCACCAGTGTATATTTCTCACCACCAATGTTTCCCAGTTTCCCTCCTACTCAAGCGCTATTTATTACAAACAGCTGGATTAAAAGAAATTTGCTTAAGAAATGTAAAACAGAAGAAAGAGAAAAAAATTAAATGTGTTTCAGAGAGAATACAGGTTCATGAACTGAAGGAAAGCAAATTATTCTTCTAAACAATCACATTCCTACATTTTATCATCTTTTACAGGTATAGACTGTCTCTATTGTCTACATAAATACAACACATCAGAAATGCTCTTCTGTACCTTTCGGCGTTGGCAACCAAAACAAAGTCACAGCCTCATTGACTCGATCCCTAAATCTGAGGTCATCATAGGCTCCTTGCCTCAATCTGTTTGAATGTAAATTTCCAAAATCTCCTCCCAAAAATCCAGCTTCAAGTGTGTATGTGTAGTTGAGAGCAAATGAGGAGAACAAATGGGATTCTGTGACTGATCTGCTTAAAGTTCTAAAATGTTGTCAGATATGGCAGGAGATGGACTGGTGGTTTGGAAAATTTCTCACTTTGAGGTCCCCCAAGATAATCAATGCCTCTTAAGAAAGTCCTTTTGCTTTTTTTTTTTTTTTGGACATTTCTTTCATCTTTTATTTTTTTTAATTTTTTTAATGTATTCTTTTATTGAATCACCATGTGAAAAGTTACAAAGCTTTCAGGTTTAAGTCTTAGCTTAATACTACTATCAACCTCCCTTAGTCAGCACCTTTCTTTGAACTCTCCCTGCGTTCTGCCGTGAGAATGACAGTTGCAGATAGCACTTGAGCTGTCTACCCAGGTTTCTCCCAAAGGTTACATTAATTAATTTTCTATGGGTTGATGGTCGTCTCTATTTCTTTTTCAGCCAAAGTTCTCTAACTGAATCATATTTATGTTTCCAAATACATATTTTTTCATATTGCATTTTATTACAGCTATTTAAGCTATTTGAGTATGTAATGTTGGCTAGCATGTTTTTTTTTTTAATGTTTTGGCTAAGGAAACTGGTACTACCTCTGACAGAGAAAAGAGATTATTCTGTAACTATCTGCTGAATCTTTTCACCTGGAGGAGTGGTCTTACCTCTCTTTGTTGATTTGTTAATGTTCGACCCACCTTTGTGTCAACACCCTATGTGATTGCTATATAAACTAAGACTGTAAGAGCAGAGGGGGTCAGAGTCAGAAGTAGGGGTCAGAATCAGAAGTAAGGGTCAGAGTCAGAAGTTAGGGTCAGAGTCAGAAGTGATAGTGAGTGTGGCTCCAGAGAGAGAGAAGCAGAAGAGATATAGCAGTCACATAGGGTAAGACCACTCCTCCAGGAGATTAACAAAATCTCATCTAAGGAGATTACTCCAGATTACTAGGAGATCCACTTAAGGGCGGATCCCATCCAGGGTGTGTTGCTTTCTTCTTTCCTCAACTAGTAATCCACTTAATTAGTTGTAGTAAATCTACTTCTAATATTTCTAGCAATATCATTCTGTATGAGCACAGTAAGAGATATATCAGACTTAAAGTTTTGTTCTTCCTGAGGACATCTCACTATATTTTATACACCATAATCCTCAAACCAGGTAAGTCTTCCTAACCGCAGCAGGGTCCTAGTCTCATCATTACTTTTGGATCATGACAGCATTTGTCTATGACCATGCTCTCAACTTATAGTTGAGTATTTTGGTGCTTTGACCTGGCCTATTTCAATGCCAGGGTAGATCACAGCTAGTTCTGGGTCCATTCAGTCCCTCATCGGGACCCTGCTTTTAGGGTGCTAGAAAGTAAGGGCAACTGAATTGAGAAAGCAGATGCCCAGGAGTAAATATTATTGGAGTCAATCAACTCCCAAGTTACAAAGCATAATATTAATTGTCTTCCTGTGTCCATACAGAAAGTACATTGCTTTAAGGTAAACTAAGTTCCCTGCGGCAAGGCTGAAAGGACATACCAATGGTTACCCTACTGAATTTGCTGAAACTAAACATCCAGATTATAGAAGTTTTTATGTTCTTGTGTCCACTTTTTTATCATTCCTTAAATAAATTAATAGTTATAACTTTTAAATAGTATATGATTCAGTCAATCATTGACTTTTTAAAATGTTTAACTAGCTAACAAAGTTGTTTTGCTATTATTATGGTATATTCTTAAATAAATCTGCTATTTACAAACAAAATCAACATTTTCTCCCTCTAATAGGAAGCATTGTTGAGAAATTCAGCATATCTTCACAAACAGATGGTAAAGCTTAGGGATGGTGAGATTCATCAGGTATTTTTGATGTCTTAAGATCTGTTTCAGACAAATGCTTTTAACTAGAGTAACCACACAAAATATTACCTAACAAATGAAAATTGAATGTGAAATCAATAAATATAATAGCAAAATTAATTCCAAAGTACTTGGTGTGTATTAGACTCAATATATAGTTATATCTAATAAACTATGACAGAGTTGAGGGTTTATATCTTTGATATGTATCTTTTGAAGCTCTTCCATTTGTTCAGTTTTTAAGCTTCCCCAGAAGTAAATTATATTACACAATGTCATATGTCTTATAGTTTTTTCTAATTACAAATTATTCATACATTTTCCTGAATCTGTTTTACAACTTGGTTCATAAAGTCTCGTAAAATTATTCATAGGTTCAATAAAATTTCTTGAGTAATAATTTTTCAAAGGAGTGGGTGGGAGGCTGTCCTGACAAGCAGCCACAAGATATTTCCAGTTTGATAAATGCAAGTTCTTTGACATTACATTAGACCTTTTGCATTATTGATCTAATGAGGAAGAGGAATATAATAATGGTGATTTAATATTAACCCTCAAAAACAAGTCTATAGCAGCAGCCATGCTGAATATCTACTAGAATGATAGTAGTAAATTGCATACAAATTCAGTCTAATAACTTGCCTCAAAGTAAAGTAAAACAAATATGCATAAGCACAAACTTGATTTGCCCAACATACAGCTACCCTGAGAGTGTTTAATGGTAAAAATAATTTTTACTCAATTTTACTTTGGAAAATTGAAACAATGGAGAGTTTTTTCAATATGTTCTATTATTTATGCTTTTTAGATTTATGCAATGCATTTTATTGACCATATAATGTATTGTGTAATAGAAAAAAATTCATTCTTAATCTTAAAGGTAAAACAAGATTTAGTACTATTGAGTACAAATCTAAGAAACTCTGTATTTTAGCTATTGTGTTGATGTTTCCAATTCCAACTTCACTTTTTATTTATTGTACTTCTGCACCCTTTTTTTGAGTGCTACCCCGTTTCCAGTGAAATACATTTATACAATTGTCCATG
This sequence comes from Sorex araneus, assembly GCF_027595985.1. NCBI lineage: Eukaryota > Metazoa > Chordata > Mammalia > Eulipotyphla > Soricidae > Sorex > Sorex araneus. The sequence goes on along the minus strand of NC_073303.1, from coordinate 186,572,917 downwards.
ACACCATACACACTCTACAAGTACTGAAATAAAAAGAAAGTTACTGCAAATGTACTTATCAAGGACAGTTAAAAAAAAACTGACTAGATTTCAGATCCTTCTAAAAAAATTTGTTGTTTATATTGAAGTTAGGACACTAAAAATTCTCTTAACAGTTTATCTGTAGGTTTCTTGGTACTATGTGTCCATTCCTATCTTATAATGGATTTTTGCAATATTTCTGAAAAACAGGTTAACAGGTCTTGATACATTTGCAGATTTTCCCCCAAACTCATTTACTTTAGGAACTATGAAAAAAATTACACAGATGGATACACATGTCAAAATCCCAATCTTAAAAGACCAGAGTGACACTCAAAGGGCCAGAATTCTTGCTTTGCATGAACAGGACAGGGTTTGATCCCAAGCGCTCTAAGGTGTCCCGACCTGTACCCCAGGTGGAGGGTCTCATGGTCCCTGAGCACTGCCAGCATGACCCTGCAGATCCCTGGCACACTGGATCACAGTAGCACTTCCCTCAGCCAGAAAACTAAACTGTGTTCAGGCTGCTGTTCACCAGAAAAGAATTCCAGGTAGCCTGAACACTTTGGGGGAGATTTTTCCCTAAAGTCCAGTATTAAAGGGAGATGGAAGAATGTCCGCTGTCCCCCTGATGGTATACCTACTGTTTTCATTTGTATTTATAGGTCTGTTGTTTTCTAAGATTGCTGTTGCCAAGATTGAGAAACACATCGCTTCTAGAAGCAGACATTTATTTTCTCATAGTTCTGAAGAGCAGAAACCTAAAACTAGGCTATCGATAGCCCACCTCCAGTCTTCAGACCCCAGGAAACCAAAGTTTTTGCTGTTCTGTTACCTGGTGGCTTCATTCTCTGGTTTGTGTTAGAATAATCACAATCTGTGTCTGCCTGTGGGTAGCCTTCTTCCCTATGTATGCCTGTTCTTTCAATTTTTTTTCTAGCTGTCAGGAGTCACTGGACATGAGGACTGTTTAAAATCCAGTAGTATTTCCTCTAAGCTTGACCATGTCTGTGAAGATACCACGGGAAAATAAGACCACACTCACAGGGTCCGTGTAGACATGAGTTTGGTTGGGGGTGGAGGGAACCATTTGACATATTACACAAGGTAATATCATTAGAATTATAATTCCATGGTTTTGTTCTCAATAGGAATGTTAATTATAAGCATGTACCTATATCTACCCATCTCTCTGTCTATCTATATATCTTACCCTTATTTCTTTAAAAGTGTACATAATTCATACATACACACATACTCTTTTTTAAAAAAAATTATTGAATCACCGTGAGATAGTTAAAAGCTTTCATGTTTGAGTTACAATCACACAATGATCAAACACCCATCCCTCCACCAGTGCACATTCCCCACCACCAATATCCCCAGTATACTCCCCTATCCCACCCTCCCCCTGCCTCCAAGGCAGACAATATTCCCCATACTCTCTCTCTACTTTTGGGCATTATGGCTTGCAACACAGACACTGACAAGTCAGTACATTTGGTTCATTATCTACTTTCGGCACACATCTCCCATCCCGACTGATGAAACAGCACTGACCATGCAAGCGGAAGCAAACATAAACAAATGGGACTACATCAAACTAAGAAGATTCTGCACTTCCAAGGAAACAGTGACCAAAATACAGAAAGCCCACAGTATGGGAAAGAATATTTACCCAATACCCATCTGATAAGGAATTAATATCCAGAATATACAAGACACTAGTACACTCTTTCTTTAAATTCATCTAACATAATCTGTAGATTATTCTTACACATGTGTGAGAACATGTGTTTACATTCCTTTCAGTTTCTATGTAATAAATGCAAAAGTATTCTGTAATCATACCATACTATCTTCAGTAAGACTGAGTTTTATGTTTGTGAATATATTTTCTTCCAAATTATTGTGTGTGGGCCAGAGATACAGTACAGTGGGTAGGACAATTGCCTTGAAAGCAGCAGACCTGGGTCATCCCCACATCCTATATAGTCCCCTGAGCACCGCTAGGAGTGATTCCTGAGTGCAGAGCCCTGAGCATTGCCAGATGTCGCCCAACCATCCCACTCCTCCACCCAACCAAATACTGTGAGTATAATCAAAGTGCATCGGATAATTGTTCATGTCTGGATTTTCAGTGAAATTTATAGATCTTAATATAATAGCATATATCATTTAACATATATTTGAAACATTCTAATCCTGGGAGTCGTACCTGTCTGGGAAGTAGATCAGCAATGAGTACACAGGATAGTACGGCATTTCATTCTCAGGCCTTTGTGCTGAAGCTACAACAGGGTTGGCAGAGAATAACTCAGTGGCATTCACGTTCCTTAGCACTGCTTGGCCGAATCCCCTCAGACCCTTATCCTGCCCACCTCAACCCCGCCCCCTCAATTTTTTTGGTACCAACTCATATTCCTAACAACACATTCTAGCATTCTCCTTTCTAAAAGAAATAGCTGTATTTCTGAAATTTGGCTTTTGCAACAATCTCAGAGATTTCAACATTTTCAGAAACAGTGAAGCAGTCATGTTCACTATGTTGTTGCTGGTCTTAAGGTCCATGAAGGACAGGATCAGAGAAGGGCAGATATGTGACAGGGTGAGACCAAACATGAAAGGCAATTCGAAACATCAGCTACAGCCTAGGAGAAGATGCCGAAACCCGGAGCAGTCCTTAACTGACACCGTGATGTGGGCATAAGGCAGAAACACACTCCTCATTACAAAGCTGAGAAAAATACTTAAGACTGTGTGCAGTCAAAGACAGCAAAAGGGAAAAAGTTTCAGGCTAAAGCACTGACTGTGCCCTAGAAACATATGAGTTAATAGAACGGGTATGGCTTGTGAAAGATGCCAAATTACCCCCATGATTACCATCAAAATATTTCCCAAGTCTTTCTTGATTTACTCCACTAGAAACTTAAAGGAAAGGAAATTTTGTAAGCTGCATTCCAGTGTAGACTAACTAGCTAATACCTTTTAAGCTCCAGTGGAGATTTGAATTTCAGTTTTCTGTCTTCAAAACCTGAGTTCTCGAATCCTGTGTACCATGACCACCAACCCTCAAAATACAATGAGAAACTGCCTCCCAAAATTTCGAGTGTGAAAAACACAACTGGAATTGCTCATGTCCTGAAGGAGGAAAATAATTCATTTTCAAAAAAAATATATCTTAAACTATCAAAAACTAGAATTCACCAACTGCAGAGTAAGTGACTGAGGTAGGTGGAAAATACACAAGGTCATACACATAGAGAATTATGAATTCCAAAGCAAATGTCTCAGAAAGTTGGTGGGTGAGGCTAAAATAATGGTATATAACTCACAAGGAAATATATATATTAAATAAATATCTGCATTTTATATGGCATTTGTGATCTAAATTTAGTCTTTTTACTAGTTTGTTTTATGAAATTTTTCAGACAGAATATAAAACTAAGGAAGGAAATTTCATAAAACAAACTAGCAAAAAAACTAGGTTAAGATCAATAAGACTTTACAAACTTTCATGTGAATTTAGGGTTTTCTTAACTCTGTAGTGGGAAATTTAGTCTTTTATTTCTACTATCATTCTCTTACAAATATTTGTAAAATATTCAGTTTAATCCAAAATATATATATAATATGAAATATATCATATTATATACATTTAGTAAGCAAAATGCATCCACAAACTACCCTTTAGAGCTATTGATTAGATAGCATGTTAAATTATTTTATAAAATAAATGATCATTAAACTTGTAACTTATATTGAATTTGAAAGTATATTTTTAGAAATTGTACAGATATAATTTGGTGAGACTTTCAGTGAAAATAAAACCTTGTAATTCTTAAACATTTATGTTTAATTTAATGTAGTACAATAGACAAGTAGATAAAATTAGAGACCATGACTTTTTATAACAAAGAAATAGGATGATAATAGTTAGACCTGAATATCTCTTTTGGTGGGGTATAAAATCTAACCAAATGAAGCCAAAGTTATTTTAAAAATCCATAGTGATAAGTTATGAAAAAATCCTAAAGCTTTGTGAATAATATAGTTTATAATGGAACTGACCCTGATGACCAAGAGGAAATTATTTAGTCCAGTTAGTGTTCATGAAGGTAAAACATAGGAATTCATTTGCCAAAAACCTAAGAAAATCCTAAAGATCTATTCATTTTCTATCTTAAATACCATATTCTATTAATTACCCTTAGAAATGTCCTGTTTTAACATTGATTATTCAGTGTAATTATAACCATGCATTAAACAAGGTCGCCTAGAGTATAAATGAATGTAGTAAGCCAGAAATTTAGTTCTGAAGACTCACTCCAAAATGGAAATTAGTGTAGTTACTTAGAAAAAATAATTCTCAAACAAATTAACATATTCCTATTCTTTGCTTTATGATGCAAATTGCCATTAAAGAGCTATGCAAAATTATATTGCACATGATTTAATGAAATAGAGTTCTTGCCACATAACTTTAAGATGTAGAGAACTTACATTATAAATATTTCTAGCATTCCAAATTGGACATTAAACATTTCTCACCAAATGAAACACGTAAAGTTATAATTGTCAAGACTTCCTGTTATGTTAGGCATATTAATACTCCCTGAGGAGGCATAGTGGGATTCATATTTATAATCACAAAGAGACATGCATGAATGTATTTACAACACAACTAACTAGTTGTCTGATGTTTGTTCTGTTTTCTTTATACACTGAAAATTTAAACACTCAAATTTTCATTAATCGCTCTGCAGCTCTGGATCTTATCTGGGCCGAGGGCGTGCCGGTAATGCCCGCTTCCCATGATCCCCTATGAGCCACAAAACTGCAAAATTCATACCTCTGGGTTGGGAGTCTTACAAGGTGGCTCTCGTCACATGGATATTGCCACCGCTGCCATTTGCCATTTTCCGAAAAGAAAAACAGGGTGGAGAGGAAAAATCCATCCTTGGGCGGCACAGAGTTGTAGCACAGCTCACAGTCTACGTGCATTTCTGTAAGAAGCCACTCTGGGTGCTGCTCTGGCTTCTTACAGAAATGCATCTAGACTGTGAATTGAGCTAAAATAGCAGAAATCCAAAACCGAGCAAGCTCATAGAGTCTTCATTCTCAGCAATGAAAAGAAATTACTAGATGATGCCTTTTTCAGCAGGCCTGATTGTTGGGGGAAAATTCCAAACAATAATAATGAGTTCTCTATTGAAATATCGAATGTATTCAAAGTATAGAGAGAATAAAGTGAAGATCATTAGCTACTTAGGCGGAGGCTAAGTGGGAGGGGGGTATTTTGGGGTTCTTGCTGGTGGAACATGTGCACTGGTGAAGGGATCGGGGTTCAATCATTATATGACGGAGACTTAAACCTGAAAGCTTTGTAATTTTTTCACGGTGATTCAATAGAATAAAAACTAAAAAAAATTGTCATTAATCTGTTAACTGCCTAGTGTAGAGTTTTCACATTTTTAATAATGAAAGACTAATTCTTCATTTAAATCTTATTGCATAGAATGTTTTATCCTTTTCAAAAAGTTTAATATCAAAAGGTTTAATATCCTTTTCTCCACTGAAGCATGTATTCAAAAGCTGAATCAATACAACCATACTATTGATTCTCTGGAGTATTTTCTTTCTACTGTCTATTTCTTTATAAACTATCTTGTCTGAAAGCAGGAATGCTTATTCTTAACACTTTATCAAAACACCTTAAGATAACTAATTGTATACATATTTATATTCTATGCCACCACATACTATGTGTATATCATTCATCATCATAATCATCATCATCATCCCGTTGATCGTCTATTTTCTTGAGCAGTCTCAGTTATGTCTTCATTTGTCCTAGTCCTGCTCATCCTTTCCAATGGTGCTACATTCGAGACTCTTTCAGGATCAGGGAATGAGACCCATCAATGTTACTGGTTTTGGCATATGATTACATCACGGGGAGCTTGCCAGGCTCTCCTAGGTAGGCAGGAAACTCTTGGTAGCTTGCCAGGTTTTACCAGAGGAGGGATAACTAGGCTGTAAGATGTCGTCCAGGAACTTACTCATTTGTGTATATTAGGTCTGTAATAGGCTATAAGCTCTAGGTTTCTTTAAATACACACACTGATGTTTGCACAACCAAAAAGTTAACTCAATGCACTTCTCAGTACATAATCCCATTACTAACTCCAGGAATTTCTAAGGAGGAATAATTAATCCCATGAAATAGACACATTTTCTGTCATCCAATTACACTTTTGTGTAAGATACTGACAAATCTGTGGATTCCAGTCTATTATTATCTTGTTTGAACTCCCAGTTTTCATAGGTTTCTTGCTTTCTCTTAGGTTCTCTCTTAAGTTCTTGATAGATTCTAGCATAAGCTTTTTGCTTCATAATGACAATTTGCCAGTTCTTTCATCACTATTTTTTTAAAGCATCAAAAAAGTCTTTGAACTTTTTGATCAATGTAACAGTATTCGTAGTCTCCAGATTTTTCTACTTTGTAACATGACTTTTATAGCATAAATCCAATACATTCCCAGTGATTCCTTTTCAGTGATTCCGTTATAATATTCCATTTCAATTAAATATTATATTCCTTCAAAATATTTAAAATATTGGTCTCACTTTCCATTGACTTTCCTTTAGGAGGATTATATGCTACCTTATGCATCAAAGATGTCTACATTTGATTTATCTGATGATGTTGAACAAAAGAGAATTATGGGAAGTTTATTTATTTTTCTTTTGGGAAACCACACCCACTGTGCTCTGGGTTTTACTCTTCTAGCTGTGCTCAGAGATCATTCTTGGTGGATATTTGTGACCCTATGGGATGCCACAGATCAAAACTGAGTCAGCTACATGCTAAACAAACATGATACCTGTGGCATTATCACTATAGCCCCTGATATGAGAAGCTTGTGAAACCTACAAAGAATTATGAAGAGCCATCACATACTACTGCAAAATCTTACTTTTTTTCTCTTTTGTCATAAGAGTGCTTTCTACTAAAAAGCATTCATTTGATCAGGGATCATCATTGAGGAAGGTAAGTGAAAGGCTCTTAATTCATCTTCAGCTCATTTCTCATCAAGAATATATTTAAATTTTGTATTTCTTGTCACTGAGATTTAGGATTATAAGTACATTTGTTTAGAATTTTCCAAAGTCATTATCAATGCTTAAAATAAAATTAGGACCACTCGCTTTTATTTTTACTTTTATTTACTTTTTTGGTTTTGGAATCACCCCTGCTGTTATTCAGGGCTTAATCCCATCAATGGCCAAGATCCAGAGACTATAAAAACATTCACAGACCTCTTATAGTCTAGTTCTCCTGCTCAGGGATCCTGGCAAAGTACCAAGAGTATCCTGCCTGTATGGCAGAGCCTGGCAAGCTCCCATGACATATTCATTGTGCCAAATACTGCAACAATGATGGGTTTCATTCCCTTTACCCTGAAAGAGCCTCCAATGTGGCATGGCTGGGAAGAATGAGTAAAGAGGGACAAATGGAGATGTTACTGGCACCTGCTCAAGCAAATCGATGATCAACGGGATGACAGTGATACAGTGATAAAATATTTTTAAGTAATAAATAATAGAAATAATGTAGCTGGAGAATACAATAACTGTTGAACATTTCAAAATGAATTTCAACAATTAAATTAAATGGAGGAAAGATACTGAAATGAATACAAAATAGTGGAGAACATGCAATATGAGAGGAATAAATTAAGAAAACAAAACAAGAGAGTGAAGAAAACTTAAGTCTATCAGGACTCCATCAAGCTTACCAAAATATACTTGTACAAAGAAGTGATGAGAGAACCAGACATCTACAGGAATCCCAAGGATAACCTAAAGATTAATCCAATAAGATAAGTTATCATTAAATTTTCAAGAGTTAAAATGTTTAATTAATAGACAAAGTACTTCTATGAATCAGAGAAGGTAGTATAGTGATTAAGACACTTGCATTGCAGGCAGTAAACTGTTTGATAACTTCCCCCATATATGCTCACCCAATTTCACCAGGTGATACCCCTAAGTGTAAAGCCAGGAATACGTTATGAGACCCAAAAACTATGGCCCAAAATCAAAATAATAATTATTAATTGTAGTAAATTGTTTCACATAAATGAGCCTATTAGAATATAAATTATCTTTCTCAGAAAAATTGCAGTCTGCAATAGGGTGAGTGATAGATTCATAGTCTGAAAGGAAAAAATGATAAATCATCACCTATGTTAGTTATACTAAAGGAGAGATAAATATGTCTCCATTTAAAATATAAAATGGGGATATATTGCACATGACCAACCTGGGTTTAGTCCCTAACATCCCATATGGTAACCCCGAGCACTGCCATAAATAATTCCTGAGTACAGAGCCAGGAACAACTTTCAGCATTACTGGATGTGATTCCCCCTATTTTTTTTTTAATCCTGAAAAAATCTAATTTAATTCAGCACCCTTATACTAATCACTGGCCACTATATATGAATGCTAATAGGAATGTTTAAATAAGAATAAAACAGCACTATTTAGAAATAGAAAAAAGTGAAAGTATAAATGTCAAAGGTAAATATAAATTCTGAATACTATTCAATGGGCAGTGTATAAGTCACTTATAACTATTATAAAATGTAAAAAAAGTTAAAATAACAATAATTGTAATAATTTCTCTTTATTATTATTATTATTGTTATTATTATTTTTGCTTTTTGGGTCACACCCAGCGATGCTCAGGGGTTACTCCTGGCTTTGCACTCAGGAATTACTCCTGGCAGAGCTTGGGGGACCATATGGGATGCCGGAGATCGAACCCGGGTTGGCCGCCTGCAAGGCAAACGCCCTACCTGCTGTGCTATCGCTCCGGCCCCATTCTTTATTATTTTTAATGGCCATACCCAATGGTGGGCTGGGGCGATAGCAGAGGGGGTAGGGCATTTGCCTTGCACATAGCTGACCTGGGTTTGATTTCTTTGCCCCTCTCGGAGAGTCTGGCAAGCTACCAAGAGCATCTTACCCACAGGGCAGAGCCTGGCAAGCTACCCATGGCGTATTCAATATGCCAAAAACAGTAACAACAAGTCTCATGATGGAGACATTACTGGTGCCCGCTTGAGGAAACTGATGAGCAAGGGATGACAGTGATACAGTGATACAGTGATACCCAATGGTGCTTGAGGGTTACTCCTGACTCAATGATAAGGAATTACTCCTGATGGGGCTCAGGGGACCATATAAGGTGCCCAGGATTAAATCCTGGTCTGCTGCATGCAAGGCAAGTTCCCTACCCACTGTACTAAATCTTTGACCCCTACAATAACTTCAAAATGAGTAAAACACATGTAAATATACAATTTTTACATCAATGGTATAAAATTGACAAATAACATAAGAATATATAACTTGTGTGTTTATTTAAAATTAAATGGCTAAAGGCTTAAACATAAACATTTTTTGGAGGGAGGCATAAACAACAGTGCCCAGGGCTTCCCCCTGCTTCTGTGATCAGAAGTGATCAGTGATCACTTCCGGTGGGCTCAGGGCAGGGATTGAATCTGTATTGGCAGCATGCAAGTCAAGCACCTTACTTACTGTATTATCACCCCAGCTCTAATTTTTTAAAACTATGTTTGTTTTATAATATGAATGCATGTAAAAATAAAACTATCAGAAAGAACATATATGAATAATCATTAATTAAAGCATACCACTTCACAAAATTATAAGGAAAGATTGCAAAGAGAAACAAGGAAACTACAAAAAATAGCAAGGCAATTAACGTGACAATAATGAGCCCAATATTTGTCAATAATTATTATTTTTTAATGTAAATGCACTATGTTATACAATAAAAAGACATAGAGTGGCCCAATAGATTACAAAGATCTGTGACTCTTTCCTATAAGAGATGCACTTGTGAAGGCTGGAGTATAGTTATGAAAAGGGTCCAATATGACAACAATAATTAGAAATAATTACCCTGGATAAGAATGGGGTGTTGAAACTAGGTAAAGGAATATATATATGATAAACTTTCAGTATCTGTACTGCAAACCATAATGCCCAAAATGAGATAGAGAAAAAGAGAGATAAAGAGAGAGAGACAAAGACAGAGAGACAGAGGGAGGGAAGGAGAGAGTAAGAAGGAGTGTGTGTGTGAGACACACACAGAGATACAGGACACAGAGACACAAAGAGAAAAGAGAAGCACCTGTCATACAGTCAAGACAGGGTGGGATTGGGGGGTGGTAGGAGGGAATCTGGGGACATTGATGCTGGGAAATTGCACTGGTGGTGGAATGGGTGTTGGAACTGAAACTAATCATGAACAGCTTTGCGATGCTCTATCTCATGGTGATTAAACTAAAAAAGAGAGAGATACTCACTTTAGCTTTAAGATCACATACAGATAGAAAATCAAGAGATGAGTAATGATACTCCATGAAGAATAAGAAATATAAGTAGATATATGTTTAACTTTATCAGCCAAATTAGACTTTAGATCAAAAAGCAACAAAATTCAAGTCTTTAATGATAAAGGAAATAGCCAATTCATTAATAGCCAATTCATTAATGAATATAACATTCATTAATGTTATAATAATTTTACACTCTATACTTCCAATTTCAAAGCAGTTACTTTGAATAAGTAAACTACTGTCAGGACACAAGAGATAAATGAACATCAAGACAATACTAGTATAAGACTTTCATATACCACCTTCACAATTATATAGATCATCCAGACAGAAAATCAATTTTTTAAAAGAGTTTTATTTTAAAAGAACATTATATTCCATAGGAACAGCATATACACTCTTCTCATGGGCTCCTGGATCTGACCACATTTTTTTTTTCAAATTTAATACCAAAAGCAAAGACAGTAAGTATGATAATAAACTAGTGGTGTAGTTTCAAACTAAATGGTTTCTGAACAGCAAATGATATATTACCAACAAAAGGTAAAGCAGCATATGAGAAAATATATTTGCAAACAATTCATGCAATGAGGTCTTAATATCTAGAAAATATAAAAAAAACTATAGCAAGAAAACAAGGAATTAAAGATGAACAATTCCATGAATAGATATTTAAAATACATGGAAAGGCAATAGGTATATGAAAAGATGTTTATATCATCAGTCATTGGGGGAAAATTAATCAAAATTACAGTAACAATGTCATATCATTAGTACATTTATTACATAAAAATTAAATATAACGCAATTGCTTTGGGGGTGTAGAATAAAAGAAGCACTTGTAAACTACTAGTGGTCAGATGAATTAATACAGCTAATATTGAGAGTATATAGATTTTCCTGAAACTGAAAATAAGTGCTATATGATGCAGCAATTCCACTTCATATTAAACATATAAAAATAATTAACTTGAAAAAAGAGCTAATGATCAAGTTTATTGAGCTTACCAATAATTGTTAAGATATGGAAACAGTCTGTAAATTTAAACCTCATATATGTAGCACTGTCTTCCCATTGATCATCGACTTGCTCTAGTGGGCACCAGTAACATCTCCATTGTGAGACTTGTTACTGTTTTTAGCATATCAAATATGCCATGGGTAGCTTGCCAGGCTCTGCCATGCAGGTGCGATACTCTGAGAGGGATGGAGGAATCAAACCCGGGTTGTCCCTGTGCAGGGCAGATGGCCTACCACTGTGCTAATCTCATAAATATAATAATATATTGTATATCCATGTATATGTATAATTTGCTAAGAGATTATGTAACTTATATCTCTAAAAATTAAATGAAATATAAGAAGATAGTAGAAGGGTTAGTTAGTGAACATGTCTTGCAACTTAAGTTCAGTCTCCCGCATAATTTACATTCCCAAGAGCCACTAGCTATACCTTTTGAGGGCTCTGAGCACCTCCAGGGATCCCTGAGGGTCTCTGAGTTCCCCTGGAGATGGAAAGCAGCATATCTTTGAACTTGATTACTGAAACAACAACCTAGCCTGCTGAGCACTGCTGAACCCTCTTGATATTCCTTAGAACTAAGTATGAAATGCAAAACAATGAGATATCATCTCACAACACAGAGAGTGGCACGCATCAGAAAGAACAAGAACAATCAGTGCTGATGTGGATGTGGGGACAAGGGGAATCTTTTATTGTTGGTGGGAATGCCAACTTGTCCAGCTGTATTGGAAAATAGTATGGGTACTCCTTAAAAAAAACTAGAAATTGAACTTCTATATGACCCAGCAATACTCGTTCTAGGGGTATATCCCAAGGGTGCATAAAAGCACAGTAGAAATGACGTCTGCACCTGTATATTCATTGCATCACTGTTCAGAATAGCCAGAATCTGGAAACAACCCAAGTGCCCAAGAACAGATGACTGGTTAAAGAAACTTGGTATATCTACACAATGGAATACTATGCAGTGGTTAGGAAAGATGAAGTCATGAAATTTGCTTATAAGTGAATGGTCATGGAGAGTATCATGCTAGGTGAAATGAGTCAGAAAGAGAGGGACAGATGTAGAATGACTGCACTCTTTTATGGGATATAAAATAACATAAGATTGACACCCAAGGCCAGTAGACATTAGGGCTAGAAATATTGCTCTCTAGTTGGAAGCCTGCCTCATGATCTGGGGATAAAGCAGATGGAATAGAGAAGGGATAATGAAGCCAATGAAGGTTACAGGGATCGGTTGGAATGGGAGATGTGTGCTGAAAGTAGATAAAGGACCAAATGTGATAGATTCTCAGTATCTGTACTGCAAACCATAATGCCCAAAAGTAGAGAGAGAGTATGGGGGACATTGTCTGCCACAGAGACAGGGGGAGGGTTGGAATGGGGGCACAGTCCTGGGTGGGGAAATTGGTGGCACAAAATGTGCACTGGTGGAGGAATGGGTATTCAATCACAGTATGACTGAAACTCAAACATGAAAGCTTTGTAACAGTATCTCATGGTAATTAAATTTTAAAAAAAGAACTAACTGATAGAACAAGCACACAAAATAAGTAGGCAAATAAAAAGGTAACTGTAAGTTATGATATGTGTTTTAACTTTTTGTGAGAATCCTTTCACAATGTATGCAAAATCATATCACATTTTGCATATGTTATTTATATTTAAACATATACATTTATTTGATCAATGTAGTTAAATCTGGAGGAATTTTGTATTTTCTCACAGTCATGATATAATGATTTAACTTAATGTAATTGTTTTAGGGATATGATTTTTTAGTGCTCTAATCATAAAGTTCTAACTAGTCTCCCAAAGTCTATCCTCAGTTGTCATTTGAGATGAGTTTAAAAGAATCACTGTATCACTGTATCACTGTTATCCCCTTGATCATTGATTTGCTCAAGTGGCCCAGTAACATCTCCATTCTTCCTACCTAGCCCTGCGATTTTAGCAGCCTCTCTTTACTTGTCCTTCCCAGTGGTGCTGCGTTAGAGGCTCTTCAGGGTCACGGGAACAAGACCCATCATTGTTACTGTATTTGGCATACAAATACACCACAGGGAGCTTGCCAGGCTCTTCTCCATCCTGGTAGAAAACTCTCGGTAGCTTGCCAGGTCCTCCAAGAGGGAGAACCAGGCTATCATATGTGCCACAGCAGCATCACGGCTGCACTCTTCCAGGAGCTTGGAGCTTGGTTTTATAATCTCTGGATGTTGGCCGTTGGTTGGATTACACGAGCCAGGGACAGTTTTCTGGGTGTGACTGCCTAGCTACTGAAAAATGGGAAATCTGAGTGGAAGATGCCAAGTCCCGATCTGAGCAGTCTTGAAGATCTCGGCCCTGGGTCCCATACACCAGAGTTCCTCTACTCGTTCCTTCATGTGGAGGGTGGCCTTGAGCATGGCTGTGGCTCAAAGATCAGAAAGACAGATTATTTTAAGAAAAGGAAAGAGGAAATGGGGGCTGGAGTGATAACACGGCAGGTAGGGTGTTTGCCGTGCACACAGCCGATCCGGGTTCAATTCCCAGCATCCCATATAGTCCCCCAGTACCACCAGGAGTAATTCCTAAGTGTAAAGCCAGGAGTAACCCCTGTGCTTCGCTGGGTGTGACCCAAAAATCAAAAAAAAAAAAAAGAAAAAAGGTAAGAGGAAATAAAAATTAAAGAAAAAATGAAAGAAATAACATGTGTGAGTATACTGATGGACAGGTGGGGGAAGAGGATGATAGACCAGGAGGTATGTTACTGTTTACATGAAAACAAAAATAGAGGAAGTCAGTTCAAGTAGTACTGCACGTATCTACTTCAAGGGCTTACATTTGAACCCTGGCACCACATGGCCTCCTGAGCAGAGTAGGGTGCGGGTGTGGCAGACCCTGAATAACAGGGATCTGAGCAATGCCAGCTTTACTTATAGTGCTCTATCAAGTGTGTATCCTATTGAGGTTTTTTTACATAAACAGTAATGGGGCAAGGAGTAAGCACTGAGTACCAGCAGGGGACAGTTTGTGGGTGTGGCTGCCAAACTATCAGAAAATGGGGGGTATCGATGGAGGAGGCCCAGTCCTGATCTGAGCAGGCTTGGAGATATCATATTTTAATTATGTAATATTTTAATTATTAAAAAATATTTTGTTCATACATTGATCTCCTAATAATAAGAAAAATATTCACTGTCATTACTTTGACTTCTATAAAAATATAAAAATTATTTAATTCATTAAAATTGCTACTAAGGATTTAACTTTTTTTTTTGTCATTCTGTTTGGGGCTGGAGGGATAGCACAGCAGGTAGGGTGTTTGCCTTGCAAGCGGCCGACCTGGATTCGATTCCTCCATCCTTCTTAGAGAGTCTGGCAAGATACAGAGAGTATCCTTTCGGCATAGCAAAGCCTGGCAAGATACCCATGGTGTATTCAATATGCCAAAAACAGTAACAAGTCTTACAATGGAGATGTTACTGGTGCGCGCTTGAGCAAATCAATGAGCAATAGGATGACAGTGATACAGTGATATAGTGATTCTGCTTGGTGCTTATTCCTTAATTTATTTCATTTGATTCTTTTTATTTTTATGTATTCTTATTAAAACAGTAACTTCTTTTATTTTTGACTGAAAAATCACAAGCTGACTTTTCTTTATTTCTTTTTTCTTTATTTTTTTTAGTGAGTCACAGTGAGGGTACAGTTACAGATTCACCCCTTTTCGTGCTTGTTTTTCCCTCATGCAATGTTCGAGAGTCCATCCCTCCACCTTTGTCCATTCTCCACCACCAATGAACCCAGTATCCCTCCCACCCCCCATCCCAACACCCCCACCCCACCCCGCCTCTGTGGCAGGGTATTCCTATTTGTTCTCTCTCTCTCCTTTTGGGTGATGTGGTTTGCAACAGGAGTATTGAGTGACCATCCTGTTCAGTCTCTAGTCTACTTTCAGCACGCATCTCCCTCCCCACACAGGATCTCCAATCACATTTTACTTGGTATTCTCTTCTCTATCTGGGATCACTTTCCACCAACATGTGAGGCTCGCATCCAAGGTATGGACCCAACCTCCTGGCATTATATACTACTATTCTTGGGTGTAAGTCGCCTACTCTGTTATTTTATATTCCACAGATGAGTGCAATCTTTCTATGTCTGTCCATCTTCCTGGCTCATTTCACTTAGCATGATACTTTCCATGTTGATCCACTTATATGCAAAGTTCATGACTTCATCTTTTCTAACAGCTGCATAGTATTCCACTTTATAGATGTACCAAAGTTTCTTTAATCAGTCATCTGTTTTCAGGCACTCTGGGTTTTACCAGATTCTGGCTATTGTGAACAGTGCCGCGATAAACATATTAGTGCAGATGTCATTTCGACTGTACTTTTTTGTCTCTCCAGGATATATTCCCAGAAGTGGTATTGCTGGATCAAATGGAAGCTCGATTTCTAATTTTTTGAGAATCGTCCATATTGTCTTCCAAAGGGACTGGACCTGTCGGTATTCCCACAAGCAGTGTAGAAGGGTCACTTTCTCTCCACATCCTCTCCAAAAGCGGTTGCTTTTGTCCTTTTGGATGTGTGCCATTCTCTGTGGTGTGAGGTGGTATCTCATGGTAGTTTTGATCTGCATATTCCTGATGACTAGTGATGCAGAGCATTTTTTCTTGTACCTTTTAGCCATTCGTATCTCTTTCTTGGAAAATTTTCTGTTCATTTCTTCGGCCCATTTTCTGATGGGGTTGGATTTTTCTTCTTGTAGAGTTCAACCAGTACTCTGTATACCCTTGATATCAATCTTTTATCAGATGGATATTGGGTTAATATCCTTTCCCATTCTGTAGATTGCCTTTGTATTCTGGTCCCTGTGTCTTTTGTGGTGCAGAGACTACTTAGTTTAATGTAGTTCCATTTGTTTAACTCTGTTTTTACTTGATTGCTTTGTTCTATGTCATCTTTGAAGATACCTTTAGCTTCAATATCGTGAAGTGTTTTGTCAACCTTGTCTTCAATGTACCTTATGGATTGTGGTCTGATGTTTGGGTCTTTAATCCATTTTGATCTGATTTTTATTCATGGTGTCAGGTCGAGGTCTAAGCCCATTCATTTGCATGTGGTTGTCCAGTTATGCCAGCACCATTTGTTGAAGAGGCTTTCTTTGCTCCACCTCACATGTCTTGCCCCCTTATCAAAGATTAGATGATCATACATTTGGGTTGTGTGTTGGGATATTCCACTGTGTTCCATTGGTCTGCGGCTGTGCCTTTGTTCCAGTACCATGCTGTTTTTATTGTTACCGACAAGCTGACTTTTCAACTTGACTTCAACAAAATGGAGAGGACAAAGTTACAAGTTTTAGAAACTTTGTCACTGAAAATCTATATTTATTCTTAGTGCAATTTAATAGACTAGATTATAGGGAAGTGTCCTTGGGTGTGCTTGTACACCATAGAAGCTGTCTTGGTTTTGGTTGATTCTGGCAACTTATAAAATTTCCACACCATCCAATCCCAGAAACACGTACTTTGAAACATGTACATTTGAAACATCTACATTTTCCTGTGTGCCAATAAAAATTGTCAAAATGTTAGATATATAAGAAAAATATTTTTTTTTCAGAGATAAGCTGGAATTCTGATTTTACTATCAAACTCAATTAGGGAAAGTCAGTAAGGGATAAACCTATGGACACGTTCCGTTTCTGGAGATTTTTGCCTTTCGCTCCTACACACTAACTGATTGAAAGCAGAAGTCACAGGAAGGATCTGGGAAAGGAAATGTTTTAATATTTTTCATGAAGTAATTAGGAAGTGGAATTTTTAAATTATTTTCTCGATGCATGGGAAGGGGAGATAGCTGGAAAAAGGGTCCACAAACACCTTAAGCCTACACCTATTTTTGTTACTCTGGGTTTATGAGACTCAAATTTCCAGCCGATGCTGTTTCTTAGGGATATTTATTTGGCATGGCATATCTTGGGCAATCAATAGTCTTAAAAATTGGCAAACTGGATGTGCAGATCAGTTATTGCCAGGGAGAAGTGTGTATGGGAACAAAACCTAATAATCGGTTTTATTGTGGTCATTAGGTATAGAGAGAATGTGAAGAAAAAATCCGTAATCTCTTTAGAATTCCAAAAGGATGTTTAACAGGTCTCAAAATCTTTTCCAAATTCAGGAAGGATTCCTGTCAGTCTCAAATGTAGGGTGATTAGAGGTCAAACTATGAAACTGGAGCTTTAAACATGTGGTGAAAGCAGTTTCGGAGAAAGCTTGGACAGTTTTAATTCTAGAAAGTTGAGAACATTATATGCATATATATGCATGTGTGTGTGTGTGTGTATGTGTGTGTGTGTGTCTGTGTATTCACAAAAGGGCAGCAGTGCTCTCGCTCTATCTCTCTTCCACCACCATGTTTGGTAGTCTCATGCCGATTCCCCCACCCCGGGGAGACCGATGACAATGGGCAGGCGAAGGAAGAAATGGGAGCCCGGCTGGTTGGTCTCAATTGCAGTTTATACCAATCTCCATTCCTCTTCTGCTTCTGCTTCTGTCTCTCAGCCCTTCTTGCTCTCACTTCTGACCCTGACTCTTACTTCTGACTCTGACCCTTACTCGCTTTGCGCTTTCTTTCCCCAGCTTCTGGCTCCAATGACTCCCTGATTCTCTTTCGCCTTGTGCTCTGCTTCTGTGTCTTTTCCCTTACTTCTTCTACAGTCTTAGTTTATATAGCAATCATGTAGGGTGGTGACACAAAGATGGGCTGAACATTAACAAATCAACAGAGAGGGGTAAGACCACTCCACCAGGAGATTAACAAAATCTCATCTAAGGAGATTACTCCAGATTACTAGGAGATCCGTTTAAGGTTGTGATCCCATCCAGGGTGTGTTGCTTTCTTCTTTCCTCAGCTAGTAATCCACTTAATTAGTTATAGTAAATCTACTTCTAGTATTTCTAGCAATGTCAGTCTGTGTGAGCACAGTAAGAGATATATCTAACTTAAAGTTTGGTTCTTCTTGAGGACATTCACTATATATTCCAGACCCCAGTTCCCAGGCCAGTTTAGTCTTCCTAACCCCTGCAGGGTCCTAGTCTTATCATTACTTTTAAATCATGACAACATTTGTCTATGACTATGCTCTCAACTCATAGTTGAGTATTGTTGAGATTTGCCCTGGCCCATTTCGATGCCAGGGTAGCTCCAGCTTGCCCTGGGTCCATTCATTTCCTCGTCAGGACCCTGCTTTTGGGGTACTAGGAATTAATGGCAACTGAGTTGAGAAAGCAGATGCCCAGGAGTAAATATTATTCAGAGTCAATCAATTCCCAAGTTACAAGAGCATACCATTAACTGTCTTCCTGTGTCCATACAGAAAGAACATTGCTTTAAGGTAAACTATGCAAAAGACATTAACTTACAATACAAGCTTAAAGTCTTAAGAAGGATCTGATCTTATAAACTAACAAAATTTGATTAGGGAAAATGTGATGAACTGGTTGGGAAGGAGTTGCAGAGAAGAGTTTACAGATAAACAAAGGAATGCGAGTGACTGTGATAGGAGCACTGTGATGGGTGTAACCCGATAAACCTAAGTTCCTTGTAAGAGGGTAAGGGACAAAGCAATGTTATCCTACATATATATGTATATATATATATATATATATATTTGTTATTTTTGCCTGAACATTTTGAATAAAACTAAAGATAACAAAAATATCTCATTCTCTTTAGTTTCATTTTTCAGAAAAATGAAAAAATGAAGAAAATTACAGTGCTTGAAATATAACTCAAATCTTTGAGCATATTCTTTGTTTGCAAGATAACTAGGTTTAATCTCTAGCACTGCATGATCTCTCAACTATTTCCATGAATGACCTGTAGCAATTAGCCTAGTCCCTAGTCACGGAATATCCTGAAATATCACCCACAAAAATATACTAAAAAGAAACCTTTAAAAGATAATAAAGCAAAATAGACAGCTGTGATAATTGCTATTCATGCTTCATTTTGTGACCTTAAATTTTCATCTCAGAAATATAGTTTTCCACTCTTAATTTGAAAATCTGTGCCAGTGTCAGAAATATACTTCAACTACTCTTCTTCCTTTTTTACTTCTCCCTATCCCTTCTAAGACTGTGAAATATAGATAATTAATTGAATTTGTCTGAACCCCTGATGCATAATTTATTTTTACCTTATACTAAAAATTCTTCTGTTTCATGAGTAAAGATTCTACTGAAGTCTGTAGAGAAAACTTGGAATAAAAGTTCCTCCTGATTCATGGGAACCCAATAAAAATTATTCTATTCACTTGAACAATGATTATATAAACAAAATCTCCAGGAACAAGGAATTCTAATGGAAAAAAGTTGTTATGGGTAAGAATTGGACCTCCTCCAATCTCCAGTCCCCAAGGATCAAACCCAAAGACCCACCCTACCTGCACCAGATAAATATCTCATTGGCCGACCTCCACTACCTCCACTACCCAGCCACTGCCATGCTCCAGACTGCTTTTCAGACAATAAGACACTTAACACTTACTTTCCATAATCTCTGCACCATATTTTATGGAGTTCAAATATGGTGTGAACCATGGGAATGCTTGTAATGTCGATTGGAGGCCACCCTAAATGCCTCCATCCTTCTCAGAAAGCCCGTCAAGCTACCAATAGCACCTCGTCCACACACAGAGCCTGGCAAGTTACCTATGGCGTATTTGATAGGCCAAAAACAGTAACAATAATGGGCCTCATCCGCCTGACACCAGGAGTAACCCCAATACAGCACCTTTAAGAAAGATAAGCAAGAAGAGGCTGATAAATCTCAGGGATGAACTAGACTAACAAAATGAAGAAGGACTGAAATGACTGTCTTTACTTTCAATGCACATATGCTGGCATTGGAAGCATCCATCGAGGATATGATGATGCAAGCACAGAAGATCAAGTACGACATCATTGGTCTGACTGAAACGAGGAGACATCAATCACATCATGCCATTATCGACACTGGAGAAGAACTTTTCCTGGGAATATGCGACAACAGAGGTGGCATCGGTGTCCTTGTCAACAAAAACTTGGCCATGAGCATTGATTCGTTTGAATGCCTAATAACCCGAATCAGATGATTACACTTGAATAGATGTGGCTCACTGCTGGCTGTTTCTATCTCTGTCATCTATGTACCAATATCCAATTACGATGAAGAAGGAATTGAGAAGTTCTACATGGAGCTGGAGAAGTTCTATAGCAAAGACCACACCTTCTACAAGATCATTGTTGGTGATTTTAATGCCAAGATAGGACCAAGAATGTCGCCCAAAGAACTCCACATTGGGACCCATGGCCTAGAATGGAACGAACAGGGTGAGAGACTGCCTGAGTTCATCATGTCGACCAAGACCATCCATGGTAACTCACAGTTGCAGAAGGTCAAATCTAAACCTTGAACATGGGAGTTTCCCAGTGAACATTTCCACAACAAAATAGACCAAATCAGGGGCTGGAGTGATAGCACAGCGGGTAGGGCGTTTGCCTTGCACGCGGCCGACCCGGGTTCTAATCCCAGCACCCCATATGGTCCCCTGAGCACCGCCAGGGGTAATTCCTGAGTGAAGAGCCAGGAGTGACCCCTGTGCATTGCCAGGTGTGACCCAAAAAGCAAAAAGCAAAAAAAAAAAATAGACCAAATCATATTCACTCGAAGGTTTTGCCTGACTGATGTCGCTGCTGTCCCAAAATTACAAATGGGATCAGACCACCAGCTTCTTCGTGCAAAATTCTACTTCACAGAGCAGGGAGAAAGGACTGCAAAGTTTAAGTTTAAGAAGAGAACTCACAGAATAACAACCAATTGGGAGCTCTTTGGCACTATTGTGGCAATATGGGAAGATGCCATATTTGACAACATCAACGAGGAATACAATTGACTAGTTCAGCAACTCCATGACTGCAAGGAATGCCAACAGTGGGAAAGCAACAAACAGACGCCTGTTTTCGAAAACCTTGAGCTCATTCAAAAACGTGGTTTGGCATGAGCCTCAGGCAATCATAAGCTAACGACCGAGTTCACAAATTTGTGCAAGAGAAGCGATAAAAGAACACCTCAAAGAGAGAAGAGCAGCAGTGTTGTCCTATGTGGCAGAAGCTGCAAAATGTATTTGCAATGCTTGCCTGTCCTTCACCAACTATAAGACCAAGGTGACTACCCTATGACATCCTGATCACATCTTCCAGAAGGGCAATAGAGAGGATTATTCATGACTTCTGCTTGGATCTCTTTGAAAACCATGTGCACCTGCCCACATACCAAATTCTGCAGATGGATACGTTGATCTCAACGTCCGTCCTTGCGAAATCTGACATGACATTTCATTGGTAAAGACACATATGCCCCTGGTCCAGACAAGGTCAGACCTGAACACCTGAAAAATCTGCCACCAGTACTCATCAATACTTCTTCTCAGCTCTTCATATGCTACCTGTCCATATGCAAGGTAGCGTTCCAATGGAAAACCAGCAGAACCGTTCTGTTGTACAAGAAGAGAGACATCCACGACATCAGCAACAATCGCCCAATTTGCCTGTTGTCTGTTGTCTACAAGTTGTTCACTCGAGTTATCCTGAATAGAATAGGCAGAACACTAGATGAAGGACAACTATGCGAGCAAGCTGGGTTCCAAAAAGGATTCAGCACAATTGACCATATCCACACAGTGACCAAGATCATTGAAGTTTCTCGAGAGTTCAAGATGCCACTCTGTCTAATATTCATTGATTTAAAGAAGGCCTTTGATTCTGTTGAGACTGAAGTGGTCATTGAAGCCCTAGCCAAACAGGATGCTCAAACTTAGTACATCAAGATCCTCTGCAAGCTGTATTACGGATTCACCACCAGAATCTCACCATTCTACAAGTAAGTGATCATTGACATAAAGAGAGGGGTTCGGCAGGGTGATACCATTTCACTGAAACACTTCAGTGCTATCCTCGGGAATGTCATGTGACAACTAAAATGGGAAAGAATGGGAGTGAAGATAAACGGTTGGCAACTACACCACCGTCGCTTCACTGATGACATCGTTCTCATAACACCAAACATTAGCCCAGCGGCACAAATGCTGGCCAACTTCAACCATGAGTGTGGAAAGGTCAGACTGCAGCTAAATCTCATCAAAACAATGTTTATGTAAAACAAACTAGTCCCTAACATCCCATTTGCTCTCAACAGAACAGCTATCTCGAATGCAGCATCTCTATGTACCTGGGTTGAGAACTCAACATGAGGAATGACTTGGAGCTAGAACTGCACAGGAGGAAGAGAGCAGCGTCGAACGCTTTTAAGAGTATCAAAGAAGTAGTTAAGAATGAAGAACTGGGTACATCTTTTCCACTACACCATTTTTCCTGCACTAACATGCACCTCAGAGACCTGGACCCTATGAAATAAAAGATGAGAACGTTATTGGGGTATCCCAAAAAAGGCATTAAAGAGCTATGCTTGAAGTATCATGTTTCACTCAAGTGAGAGAAGGAATCCATATTTCCGACCTCCATCGACAATCAAGGATCAGGAGGTCTGCCCCCCAGCTTGGAAACTGGCCTCACATGTTGGGGGAAAAGGTAGCTCAGATCGAGAAAGGAACACCAAGTAGAGGATGTTGGGAGGACACATTCAGGTTGGAAGATGAGAACTAAAAGTAGACTGTAGATCAAACATGAAGGCCACTCAATACCTCAATTGCAAACTACAACACCCAAAGGGAGAGAAAACTAGTGGGAATGCCCTGCCAAAGAGGCAGGGTGGTATGGTAGGGGATGGGATAGGGGTGGTGAGGGGGATACTGGGATCATTGGTGGAGGTGAATGGACACTGGTGGAGGGATGGGTAAACGATCACTGTATAAGTGAAATGCAAACACAAAAGTTCATAAGTTTGCAGATACATCACAGTGATTCTCTAATAAAAAATTAAAAAAAAAGAATAAGGGATACTGTCTCATTTGCCAAGGCATCAAAAATCATATGGGCCAGAAACGTAATGCGATTCAGAGATGACCACTGGACTAGAACCGTTAACGACTGGATTCCATGGGATGTCAAAAGACCACGTGGCCACCCACCAACGAGGTGGTCAGATTTCTTTGTCAAATCCCTGAGCAAACAGTTTGAGTTTCTTCGTGTTCCTGGAATGAGCAGATACCATTGGGCTACACTAGCACACAACAGGGACAAATGGAGACATTACTGGAGCCCGCTCGAGCAAATTGAAGATCAACAGGATGACAAGTGACAAGTGATATAGTTTATTTTGAACTTATGAGTTTGTCATTTCATTCTAATCTTAACTCCACAATTGAATTCTAGTCAGTTTAAATTTCCTAATCCTTAACTCTAATTTACTCTTAATTTTCCTTAGCCACAATCAAGCAGACTCTTTCTCACTACTTGCAATAAACAATAATTTGATCCAAATGATCAAATGAAAATTTACGGTGGGGGAGGGGTTGGAATCCTATCAGGTGCTCAGAAGGCCCAGAGCCCCAGAGCCCCTCTGTGTCAACAATCAGCCAAGCTATGCTCTTCAATGCAGACGCTTGAGAATGCCATGCACTAGCACCGTGTAGTCTTTGAGATTACTCAGGTTTCCTCAGAGGTGCTGAGAACCTCTGGGCAAGACCCCAGTGAAGCTCTGTTGTCCCCAGGACTATAATTAGTGAGTCTCAAAGACCAGGTGGTGGCAAGAAATAAAGCATGATTTATTACCTGAGTACTCTACTATCTCCTGTCCTCATACAACATTTTTAATTTCAGTCAAAACTTGTATATCAAAGGTGAATATTAAGGTCCTATGGAACTTTCCTCAGTAGACTAAGTATTTAATTATTTTAGCAACACAATTGCAAACAAAGCCTTATTTTTATCAAATTTTCTAACTCAGAAAGAGTCACTTTTTATACCAAGGTTTCTCAGAGACTCATTTATATCTAGATATACTGGAAAACACAGCAGCAGTGATTCTAAAAGTACAATATGACTCACACATTGTCCTCTGGATACTACTTAAAAATTGCAAACTCTCAATTTAAACCGCAAAACTACCAAGTGGGAATTGCAAGGTTGAAGGAAAAATAATTTGATTATTATATATTTTCAAAATGAATGCACTAAAATGAAATACTTTTAAATGTTCACAAGACCAAGTGTTTAATTCAACTAATCCACTAAACAAATTACACTGAAGTTGTTTGTGTTCTATATAGCAATATAACTCTATTTTCTCATGAAAGATCGATTACTTATTTAACAAAAACACTACCAAAATGTCAAAAATGCAGCCTCCACAGTATGTGATAAATAGTTAATACATAAATAAAAGAAATATTTGAACTTAATGTCATGTTGCTATTAATACAAGATATTTAAAAATTCCAGGCACTGATCATAAATGACTGGTTCTACTTAGCTAGTACTAGAATTCTTATTATTAACCTACTACTCGGATAGCCTCAAGATCATGACCTTGACTTACTTTCCTGACTTCATAAACTTGTTTAATTCATGAACTTGCCCTGAACAAGTCTGTGTCTAAAGTAACCTCTAAAGTAATTAAGCAATAACTAATTTTCTTAAAGTAATTAGGTTAATTGATCCCTGGAGAGCACCAATGCTCAATATTTTAATGAATTTTCTATAATTTATAGTCAGAAATGGACTTTTGAGCTTCTTACACACCAAAGATTTTTTTCATTTTGATTAATTAATCTGTAATACTTTATGCACAACAACTAAAAATTGTATTTATCAAGACTCTTGTAAATGTTGCTGATAATATTTCATTTCTTACCCAATTATTCATGACTTTTACATAAAAATGCATGTGCACATTTAGAAAATACTAAAATGAATTATAATTAAACACAATTTATTTCTGAAATTTTCTTAAATGTGAGAAATTTAGATGACAGATTTTGAATAAAAATAGACATTAGAGTAATGGTGAAAATGATTATTGAGCTTTCTGATATTAATTTACTAGCTTGTATTGTAGTTCTTAGTTTATAACATATGAATATAGATAAATACGATATGGACCTGGACTCACATAGCAGAATTAATTAAAAAAATAATTAAAAATTAATTCGGCATTAATTTTTTGGGGGTCACACCCTGCGATGCTCAGGGTTTACTCCTGGGTTTGTGCTCAGGAATTACCCCTGGCAGTGCTCAGGGGACCATATGGGATGCTGGGGTTCGAACCCATGTCAGTCATGTGTAAGGCCTCACTTTATTAATTTTTTTCTGTTCTCTTATTCCAATGGTTGTTTTGAGAGTAGAAAGTATTATTATTATTGATAATTTGAATGCATAGTTAATGCTAATTCAATCATAACTATGATTAAGTTTAAGGTTTTTTTTTTTTTGTATCCTAAATAAATTCCAGAGTAACAAGATTATCATTTTAGTGTTGAACTTTCAATTACTGACATCATATAACACACACACACACAGACACACCTTTGAATTTCACTCTCATTCATTGTTTTGTTCATTTGATATAATAAGAAATTAAGCCTCAGGAACCTGAAAGGATTTTCACAAGGAAATAGATTCTGTCATAGCCATGTGACATGAGTTTTTTTTTAGGAACACATAACTAACCATTTTATAAAGCATGTTTTATTATTAAGGTATTTAAAGCATGTTCAACATTATACCTCTGTTTACTTAGCTTTCTAATTTATTGATGAATGTATTTCTCAAATAAATGATATGTATGTATATATACATATATATATATATCTTAGCACAGAGTTGCTGATCATCCAACTGAATACACAGAGACAATCGACAGAGCAAACTTCTGTATTATCACAGAATGTGCATATTCAGGTGAAAAATAATTTTTTTCAAATTAGAATTCATGTAATTTCTATTCTCAAGTGATTTTGTATTATAGTAAGAACATGAAGAAGAACTATGACATCTCAACCATCTTATTAACCAGATTATAGTGATAAAATTATAATATCAGGTAACAGAGAGGTAAAAATGATATGATGCAGTGAATTTTTGTAAAATATAATAGTACTATGAATTAAAATACAAATAAGTTTTTCAACAATGAGCAATGTAGACTTTTAATTCTGTAACCTGTGACTTAATGTAAAAGAAATTCTATTTTTCATTTTCCTCAGGCTATTCCAAATAACTTCTTCTTCTAATTTACCAGTAAAATTGGTTTCCCAAATTCTAATGTCTGCACATGCTAATAGAATCTGTAGAGTAGTATAATTACCTAATCCATTCATTATATGGGATAAAGATAGTACAGTTAAAATGTCAAATAAAGTCAAGGCTATCTGAGTGAGAAATATTTTCTATTGTAATTTTTTCTTTCCCAAAAGAGACATGAAGGTATAATTTCCTCCATGCATGAAATGTTTTATATTAAGCTTCTGAAAATAAAAGTCTTAGAAACCATTTTAAAGTACAAAATACCTCATATTTGTGACCTTGGATAAGTTTCCTAGACTTTCAGAGCCTCAGTTTTCTCATAGTTTATAAGTTTTTCCAAAGTTTATAAGGTAAATATCCCCTCACTAGGTACTATTTAAGAGTCAGGAGTAGAGAAGATAATCAAATTTTGGAATCTGAAAATAATTTACTTAGACTTTATAATCGAACGTGGTTGTAGAAATTAATCTAATGCTGAAGTTGAAATTGAGTGAAAATGTTACATTGGAAATAGATAAAATCTTCAATGCAATAAACTCACACTTCATCCTCATGTACTTCAAATAACTCCTCTTTCATTTTATGAAAAATTATGTCTCTGGTTCCAATGTAAGTCAGAAACTGGGTGTAGTACAAAAACAGGCCAGCACCTAGTGTCCTTTTTAAAATGAGCATTCTGCATAATAGCAGATTTTTAATAGCAGTATTTATGTTCATGAACATGGAGATACCCTGAGTGTGGAAATTTAAAAAAATAAGCATTATATCTAGAAAATTCACATAAACACACACCCCAAAGGAGTATAGAAATAATTTTGGAAGTTTGCTCAGTTTAAAGCTAGACAATTTTCTTAACACTCAAAACAGTCTGGAAGATCTGAAAATGAGTACCAACATATTAAAGTGCATGCATTATACATTCTTCTACAAATATCTTTTGAGTGTTTAAAATACCAGACACTGGAGATAAAATCAGCTAACAAACCATCAAATGTACCATACCTTATAAAAATGTTTTTACTCAAGAAAGTGAGGTATCTCATAGCTGGTAGACACAATATGCACATTTTATAAGGTGAGGAAAATGCGTATGTGCTCTGAGAACATGAGAGATGGAGAGAAAGTAAGAGAGATTGAGACAGGGAGAGAGGAATGGGTAGATAAGGGGAATGGAGATAGTAGATCATATGCAGTTAGTAAAACAGAACAGTTTTTCCAAAAAAAATAATATGAAACCAGATGGTAGGGAGTTGAAGCTTATAATCGTGGGATCATTTTCACAGTTAGTATAGCATTCAATTCAGTAAATCGTGAACTGGTGACAGGCAAGGCACTTGCCTTGCACGTGACTGACCTGGGTTCGATTCTCAGCATCACAGCTGAGTGCAGAGCTAGGAGAAAACACTGAGCATCACTGGGTGTGGCCACAAAACCAAACAAGCAAACAAAAACGTGAAGTGAGTTGGAAAGATCGTTCAATGTGTTTAGGAGTTGAGAGCATCTTTGCACGTATGAGACCCAGGTTTGATCCCTGGCACTGAACAGTTTCTTGACCACCACCAGAAGTGACCCCTGAGCTCTAACACAGGAGTAGTTACTGAGAAAAGGAGGGTTCAACAACCCAAAAATAAAATAATGCTGACTTAGTAAGCAAGAGATAAAAACACCAAAGTAATGTGGAAATATACATATAAATCACTTGTATCACTTGTCATCCCGTTTCACATTGATTTGCTTGAGCGGACACCAGTAACGTCTCCATTTGTCCCTTTTGCTTGCTGGTGTAGCCCAACGGCATCTGCTCGCTCCAGGAACACCAAGAACTTCAAACCATTTATTCAGGGTCTTGACAAAAATGTCTGACCATCTTGTAGGTGGGCAGCCAAGGTTTCTTCTGACATCCCATGGAATCCAGTTGGTTTCAGTTCTAGTCCAGCAGCCATCTCCAAATTGCATTACAAGTCCGGCCCATCTGATTTTTGACCACTTGACAAATGAGACAGTGTTCCTGATTTTCAATCGTCATCGTCATCGGAGGTCCGAACTCCGGATTCCTTCTCTCACTTGAGTGAAATGTGATATTCCAAGCACAGCCCTTTCAATTCCCCTTTGGGAGACCTGAATAGCATTTTCATCCTGTTTTCATAGGGTCCAGGTCTCTGAGGCATATGTTAGTGCAGGAAGAATGGTGGAGTCAAAAAGATGTGCCTGCATCCGGAGGTTCTTTGTCCGCTTAACCACTTCTTCTAAGCTGATGTTCTTGAGGGCGTTCTACGCCGCTCTCTTTCTCCTGCTCAGCTCAGGTGCCAGGTCCTTAGTCATGTTGAGTTCTTGACCCAGGTACACATAAATGCTGCATTCGAAGATGTTCATTCTGTTGAGGGCAAATGGAACATCAGGAACTACTTCGTTTCTCATGATCAGTGTCTTTGTGAGATTCAGCTGCAGTCCAGCCAGGATTTGTGCCACTTAGCCAATGTTTGGTATTATGAAAACGATGTCATCAGCGAAGGGGAGGTGGTGTAGTTGCTGACCATCTATCTTCACTCCCATTCCTTTGCATTCCAGTTATCGCATGACGTTCTCCATGGTGGCCCAAGATTTTCTGTAAATTGTTTCACCCTGCTGAACCCCTCTTTTTACATTATATATATATATATATACATATATATATATATATATAGCACAGTAGCAGTGTTCTTCCTTTGTTCAATTTGCTCAAGTGGGTACCAGTAGCGTCTCCATTGTGAGACTTGTTGTTACTGTTTTTGGCATATCGAATATGCCACGGGTAGCTTGCCAGGCTCTGCTGTGCTGGTGGGATACTCTCAGTAGCTTGCTGGGCTCTCCAAGAGGGATGGAGGAATCGTATCCAGGTCAAATACCCTACCCACTGTGCTATCGCTCCAGTCTAAACATATATATATATATATATATATACACACATTATATATATACACATATATATATGACTAAATAAATGGAATAAACTTGTTGGTGGTTTCAGGATTGATTTAGATGGAATCAATCATGACATTTGTCATGAAATTGGTTTATTATTAAATGTAGATTAGATTATTGCAGATGTTTGGACATATAATACAATGTAATATTTTTGAAGGAGAGTATTTTAATTAAAAATGTAGCAATAATAAAAATGTATCACAAGTTGAAATATATTAAGTATGTATATTACTCAAGTAAATCACTGAGTTTATATAAATATAAATTTATATAAATATGTATCTGGCAAGGACATATTGGGTTGCCCAGGGCTTCCTTCTGGACCTGTGCTCAAGGACCAGAGTTTTCAGTGCTTAGGGAACCATGCCCAGTGCTATGGACCGAAGTGAGCTCAGTTACCTGGCAGGCAGAACCTTAACCCTGCACTCTCTCTGGACCCTTGGATGACATTTTGAAGGCAGTACATGTGCATACAGATAAAGAAATGATTTACTAGGACAGACAGAGGACAATAACCTTAAAGGCACAGGCCAGGCATACTGCTGTGGCTGTGGCTCTGACCCTGGTTTGAATCCCAGCACCACATATGGTCCTGAACACCTGCACATGATACTCCTGAGCACAGGGCTGGGTGTGACTCCAGAGCACTGCTTGCCTAGGTAAGTCCCATTGTTCCTGATCCCACCCCCTCATCAAAAATGAAAGAAATTTCTGCAGTACAGAGATGGTGTAATCCAAGTTTATTTAATTTCTGCTCCTAACCACTCCTAAGAAAAAAAAAAAAGAAAAAAAAGAAAAGAAAAAAGAAGGCAAGACTTTCCTAGCAAAAAAAATTCAGTGACTTGGGGCTGGAGCGATAGCACAGGAGGGTGGGCGTTTGCCTTGCCTGAAGCCTACCTGGGTTCGAATCCCAGCATCCCATATGGTCCCCTGAGCACCGCCAGTAGTAATTCCTGAGTGAAGAGCCATGAGTAACCCCGGGTGGGACCCAAAAAGAAAAAAAAAATTCAGTGACTTACTCTGTGGCAAAAACAAAATATAGAATATGTAAAGCTTAATAATCATTTTCTGTGTCAACTATTTAAAATGTTATGACCATTTTTTGTTTGGGGGCTGCACCTGCAAGCTAAGGGCTTACTTTTGGCTCTGCACCAAGGGATCACTTCTATCCGTGCTTAAGGGGCTGTATGGGGAACAAGCGATATAGCCAGGGTCAACCACACGCAAGGCAAGTGCCCTGCCCACAGTACTCACTACTCATTTGTTATTTTAGAGGAAGGAGATTGACATTTTAAAAAAATTATACCTGACAGTTGATAAATTACATTTTTGGTCAATTTTGATTATAAAAAGTGCACTTGGTTAGTGCGAAGATGTCAATTATTGGATGTATAACAGAGGTACTGTTGTGCAAATTTTCAAAACGCTTACACTCTCCCTGAACATGGATGGTTTACAATTTTGTGATTTTACTATAATAAAACTTCTACAATGTTATTGTTCTTCTTGTACTAGAAAAACGTGAAAGTACTCTATTTCTAAATCTATGGCAGAATTTCATCGAAAGAATGAAGATAAATATTAGACATACTGATTGAAATGCAATTTAAATAGTGTCCTAGTTTGAACTATCTTAAAAATCTTCTATCAGAACCAATATTACTAAATATTTTTATTCAGCCCAGAGATGTAGAAAGTAAAAGAATTCTTTTTTTTTAGTTTATTTCAAAGAAATACTAAGATCATTAGTGACAAGGTTAACATTTCAGGGCATTCAATCTATCTTTTGAATATACATTGTCAGACAAGCCTTAGATACCACCAAAATATGTTGCCCTAACATTAAATCATCATCACAATCGCCATTATTGATCTGTAGAGTCAGTAACTGATCTATCCATGAGATTCAACACCATCTATCTTGACATTGGATAGCCATCCTCTTGCCTAAACCCATTAAAGTGTCACTCTTGGGTTTACATCATTTTTATTTGAGGGGCCTAGTGAAACTATGTGCTTTAGTTGTTTTTTTTTTTTTATAATACTCTTAAGACCTAACAATCTCATCAGAAAAATTCTATTGTTTCCTGTTGGCATCCGCTACCAAAGATGAAGGCCACAATAACTAAAGTGATAATCACCATAGATGAATACAGCACTGTGTGTATTCTATAGGTTTTTAATGACTGTACATGTACATATATGAAATAGAATATTAAACATTGAAATTTATTTGTACATAAAAATTTATCTTGAACTCTTAAATCTTGATTTCATTTTCAAGAAAAATCAGGAATTCTAATGGATTTCATCTTGTACATTGAAAGGTTAAATGAATTTAAAGAAAGGATCTATGGACAATTCAGCTAACGGGTAAGGAAGAAATCAATAGTTTTCAGTAGGATCTCAGGAAATTCCACAGTCTATAAGTAACTTAAAGAGGCAGTCTTAAAAGAAAACATGTTTCTAATTTAAGAATTATTGCAATAATCAATTTGCTGAAAGTAAAAATGTGGCATATTTTAATTGGCTAAGAGAGTAAGCATTAAATATTGGCATAAGAGTAAATTGATACACAAAATTATATAATCTATAAAATCAAGTTTATGTCATGAAATGTTTTAAAAGTGTTCAGAGAAAAAGATAGAAAGGCAATGTGAATATAATACATACTAGCAAATATAACTTTTAGCTTACAAATGACACTTTTGTTGTTGTCTTTTTTTTTTTTTATTTTGTGAGGGGACACTCCCTATGATGCTCAAGAGTTATTCCCAGCTGTGCACTCAGGAAACACTCTTGGAATGTTCTGGAGACTACATGAGATACTTGGGATTGAATTTGAGATGGCCATGTGCAAGAATAGTGCCATACCTGGTGCATTATCTCTCTGCCCCACAAGCAATATATTAATGTTTAGGTATGATTTCCGATTTAATGATTATAAACTATAATATTAGCACAAAATTACATTAATAATACAGTATGATTATCATTAATATTTCAGAGGTGATAATACTTTTAAATACTAAATTGTAGATAGCATTTGTGTGTAATGCCATCCATGGTCAGCACCCAGAGACTTAAAAGTAAGCTCTCAGAAGCGATATCTTATAACCTACTTCTCCCTCTGGGAGAAACTGGCAAGCTTCTGAGAGTTTCCTGCTCACATGGGACAGCCTTGCAAGCTTCCCATGGTGTATTCATATGCTAAAGCCAGTAACAAGCTGGATCTCATTCTCCTGACCCTGAAAGAGCCTCCAGTGCTCTTTGGGAGGGCCAGGCCGAGAGAGACTTTTAAAATCTCAGGGAAAGGATGAATGGAGAGGTTACTGAGCCCACTCGAGAAATCGATGATTAATCGGGATTTCGTGATCGTTATTTGTGTGGAATTGAAACATGATTTTAAAAATATATCATTTCCATCCACTATTTAAGTTTAGAGAAAAGCAAATGGGGGCTAGAGCAATAGCATAGCGGGTAGGGCGTTCTCCTTGCATGTGGCCAACGAGGGTTCTATTCACAGAATCACATATGGCCCCCTGAGCATCACCAGGGGTGATTCCTGAGTGCAGAGCCAGGAGTAACCCCTATGCATCACCAGGTGTGAGCCAAAAGGCAAAAAAAAAAAGCAAATAAAATACAAAATGAATAATCATGTGAGATATTCTAATTTTTCTTTTACTTTTCCCCACATTAGAACTTTTGTGGAAAAGTTTAGAGAGAACATACAAATTTCTTTAATGTGACAGAAATAGTGACTAATTTAAGGGAAAACAGTCAGAGTTCTATGTGTGTTTCTTAATGTTCTCATAATTTAATATAAAGTTTTAATTACTATATTTTATTTTAATTTTCTTCTGAAAAATGCTAATTTTTGCAGTTTGGTAAATTTTTCAGAATTTTTGATAGTACTAACTAAAGCAATGTTTGGAAAAACTTTTAAACACACACATTGTGTCTTCTTTAAGAAAATATGTGAAATATAGAGTTTGATATGCATTTCTAAATGTATCCAACTGTCACACAATCAATATAAAATGCCTTAATTTGAAAGTCAGGGATAGATGGTGATTAATCTCTTATTCTTATCTCCAGGGAACACACAGTCTGGCAAATTATAAATTCATGATACAACTAACAAAATGAGTTCAAGATAGTGATGGAAATATAAACTAGCAGTATGAAAGCATATCAAATAGTACTATTCCTTACTGGTACTAAAACTAATTTTCAGGAAATGTGACAATAGGACTATAGTTGCTGATATCTGCAAATTAATTTTCAGGTGTATCTTTGGTGAGCTCCTTGATACACTTTGTCTTATTGCACTTTTAGTATCTTGCACTTCCATTTTACTCTATTTGTAAATAAGGACTTCCTCATTTCATTAAACTAACTCATTCTGACACTGTCTACTCTGATCACAGTTTAATATTCCTCAGGATAACGGTTCAGTCCCTCAAGACTGCCCTCCACATCAGGCACTGACCACAAGGCCCCAGGTAAGTCAGGACATCTGAACAACAAGCCGTAAGTAAGTGGTCCACAGACTTGCTGGTCAACCTCATATGTCCACTCTAAATTGAGATTAGTATCTCTGCTTTTGATTATAACTCAGAGGTTGTCAAAAGACTATCCTCACATTCCATGAGTTTAAGAGAACAACATACCCAATTCAGGAATCCTGTTTACTCACTGGTCACTGATTTATTAAAAACAAAACCTAAAATTTACTTTGTAATAAATGTCTGATTGAATGGAAGAGATGAGTGAGGAGAGTATGCTATGGAGGAAAGCTGGAAATCTTTTTAGATATGATGTTTTCCTGGATATTGCCTGTCAGCATAAGCGGTTCTCAAAGCCCAGTCCTCGTGGGCTTTTGTAGAGATTTAATTACATATAAAAGATTGATGATCTCATTGGCCACTTACTGTTGAACTTTGCCTTTAGCACTTATACTCTTCCTGTCAGAGAGGACCACAGGGAAGGAAGTCATCGGATCTGAAAATTCAAACCATCTGTCCATTTATTCACTTTTTCTGTTTGTTTGTTTGCTTGTTTTGAGGCCAAACCTGGCATTGCTCAGGGGTTGCTGTTGGCTCTGCACTCAAAAATTATTTCTAGCAGTGCTCAGAGGGCCATATGGGATGCCAAGGTTGGAACCTGGGTGGGCGGCATGCCAGGAAAAGCCCTCCCTGCTGTACTAGCTCTCGGCCCCTCATATTCATTACCCTGAAGAGTTCTCTTTCTCAGTTTTCTAAAATTTAACTTTATTAACATTAAAGGACACGTTTACCATTCTCAACAATGTTAGAAAATTAGCAGATTTGAGAATAGAAAAAGAGAGCAACTCGTTGAAGAACAAATAGATATATTAAATATATTTTGCTCCTTTAAAACAAACCCTTTAAACCAAAATATACTTTGGTGCTTCTTTTTCACTAGAAATTATAGGGTTTGGTGAATCCCTAGGGGAGTTAAGGGGTTAAGGGGACAAAGGTGCAAAGCATAAATGGGATATATCATAGTATGAGATCAAGGGGTCAATAGGTAAGAAGAGAAGTGGCACCAGAAGTTGGAGACATAGCTGAAATCACATATGTGTATGAATATTTTTTTTAGTTTTTCTGAGATATTGTCCAGTGAACTAGTTCTGCCTGTAATAAATGTTATAGTCAGAAACAGTTTAATGCAAAAATATATTTTCCTTGTTTTCTCTTTAATTATTTATGTAGGCACTCCTAAGTCCAGGCATATAAAAAGTGATGAGGAAACTGGTAATCAAACATAAACAAGGAAAACAGTAAAAGACAAAAGATTGAAAGGAATCACCTGTCAGTTTCTATTCTCTTTTTTGAATTGCCCTACTTGGCAGGCAGTGCTGGGATCAACGCCTGGGGCCAGCTGCTGGCAAGGCGAGTATCCTACCCACTGTACACTTGTTCTGGCCATCACGTCATTTTCTGTACACAGGAAATATCAAATGAAGTTTCTAAGTGTTATATATGTATCACTGTATCAATGTATCACTGTCATCCCGTTTTTCATCAATTTGCTTGAGTGGGTGTCAGTAATGTCTCCATTCATCCCTGTCGAGTGGTAGTGTAGCCCAGTGGTCTAGTGGGGGCTCTTTCAGGACCAAGGGAATGAGGACTGTCATTGTTACTGTTTTTGGCATACAGGTTCTGCCGTGGTTATATATGTATATATGTATACACATATATGTACATATGTATATATGTATATACATATATGTATATACACACAGACATATATATACACACATAAATATATACATACACATAAATATATACACACATAAATATATACATACACACATGTATATGAATGCACTCTCAAATTATAATCAAAAACAATTCCCGACTGCCACTTTTTAATTGTTGAGGGATTTTTTTTGCACTAAATATAATAAATGTTTTAAGCTAAATTCATTTCCATACATTCTTTATGTTTTTTTAAATTTGGGTTGGAAAAAGGGGACAAGGATTGAACAATATCTGACTGTAACAACACAGTGTTTGTTTGGTTTTATTTTTTTTTCCAAATCTAAAGATATCAATATTGCATGTTTAAATTCAGTTTTTTCTTTTTTTAACTTACTGCCATGAAGGGCTGAAGTGATAACACAGTGGGTAGGGCATGTGCCTTGCAGGCAGCCCACCGGGTTCAATTCCTCTGCCTCTCTCGGAGAGAAAGGCAAACTACTGAGAGTATCTCATCCGCACAGCAGAGCCTGGCAAGCTACCTGTGACGTATTCAATATGCCAGAAACAGTAACAAGTCTCACAGTGGAGACATTACTAGTGCCCGCTCGAGCAAATTGATGAGCAATGGGATGACAGTGACAGTGACTGCAGTGAAAACTATCCTTGTTTAGTTGTATGATAACAGTGAGATAATGCTGCCAGGTTATTCTGGATATAGGTGAATGGAACAAAAATGATGGTTGCATTACATAAGATAATATTTGGGGATGAAGAGATTAAATAGTAGGTAAAACACTTGCTTTTCATGCAGAGGACCTGGGTTTGATTCCAAATATTTGGTACCTATCCCAAATACTTCCAGGAGTTATCCCTGAGCACAGATCTAGGAGTTAGCTTGAACAATGGCTGTGATGCCCACAAAACAAAGCAATCAAAAACCAGATATTATAGAGAATATTAAAAGTCATAGCACTGACACAGTCTGTTTTTTTATTTTTATTTTTATAAAGTTGTTCACAATGGCTTATTACATTCAATATTCCAACTACAATCCCACCACAATTGCACCTTCCCATCACCGTTATTTCCAAGTTTCACAACCACCACCCAAACGTGCCCCATAGCAGGCTCTATATAATCAATTTTATACTGCTTGTTATGAATATTTTGCTAAAAATGATCAAAAAACGTTTGCTTAGAAGAATGTATGTGAAGATCGTTGTATCTCAGACTGGGGCCATTAAACCCTTGTATAGGAGATTACTAAATGTTGTTATAGGTCAAGCTGCATGTGTCAACATTTTCTTAATTGAGACTGCTAACGTTCTACTTTACATTCCATCCGTTGTGGTATACTACTCCTAGTATATCAGTGGTGTAGTTGGAGATGTTGCTCCAGAAATTCTAAAATTTTGAATGGGGTGATACAGCTGGAGTTAAATTTTTAACTAGATGATGAATTTGGGGTCTGGAAGCATCTCTATAGTTTCTTGATATCTTTCAATATTTATTTATGAGTCTCTAGATCATTGTCAGTTAATGAGCCTATATGGAGCCAGAGGTAGTTCATGAGATTCAATGTGTATTTTTTTCATTACTAGAGTTAACAATGCTAATTAATACAGATTAGACATTGCATTATTTTAAAGTTCTAAATAATTATTGCAATTATATACCTCTAACTTTCATGTTACTGCATTTGTATTATTGGTACTTCTGTAAAAATTAATACAGTAAAATTCTATGTTGGAATTAAAACAGAAAATTTCCAGCAAGACACATTTTATTAATGTTTGGTTCTCTTTTATTGCATTCCATGTCTCCAACTTCAAACAAAAGAGTATTTTATATATTCTTCCAACTATGTAAAATGTATTATATATTTGGAAGAATGGCGCTCAAATTTTCTTTTTAAAGTTATCAGCATCTTCCAATGTGATCTTCAAATGTGAAATGAGGTTTATTAGAAACAAGACATGTTCACAACCACAATCAGCTTTTTAAAATAAACATTGTCATTCTAAGCTTTGAAATCATTCTTTGAAAACAAGTGCATAGATATTTTGGAGTAAGTTATTAAGCATGCGACCACAAAAGTAAAGAAATGGAAACTTCTGAGGAAAATGTGAATCAAATTTCAAAGAAAATGCCTGTAAAACTACAAAAATACTCCTTTTTTAGAGTAAAAGTGTTTGATAAAAATGATTTCTGAAATTAATATTAAAAAAGCATTATTTAGTTATGATTCAAAAATAATTTGAAGTTCAATTTAAAAACAAAAAGATTAAAACATATGTACAAGTTCAGTCTCCAAATCTCTTTAAATGTTCTTTGCAAATTCAACAGATATAGGCAAATGTAATTCCTTTATGTCTAATATTATACTTAATAAAACTACTAAATCTATTACTTATCTCTTTATTTTTCATATATCTTATTTTATTTTTCTACCGTGATATTATATATACACATATATGTATATGTATAAAGTTAAGAAAGAAAGGTACTCTGGATTTTTTTGAACATTATCAGTACTGTTTTACATTTTATTCTGAAAGTAACTGTGCCATATATATATATATATATAATATAGAGTTAAAATAGTAATTAATATAAGTTGTAAATGAAATCAGGCATGGCTTTTACTCAAGACACATCCAAAAGAGTCATTTATAGCCTAACATAACCTATCCTTAATTCTGGGAATATATTTGTGTATATGCATATGTGTGTATGCACACACACACATATGATTGCATGTATCAGAACTGGAGCACAGTGGGGGTAGGGCATGTGCCTTAAACGGAGCCGACCCAGGTTTGATTTCTTTGTACCTCTCAGAGAGACCGGCAAGCCACTGAGAGTATCCCGCCTGCACGGCAGAACCTGGCACGCTTCCGGTGGCATATTTGATATGCCAAAAACAGTAACAAGTCTCACAATGAAGACATTACTGGTGCCTGCTCGAGCTAATTGATGAACAATGGGATGACATTGTGACAGTGCTACAGTATCAGCATTAGGTTACTATCATAGTATTGAAACTTACATAAGAAAATGAGCATATTTTTTATAGTCGCCAAAAGAATAAAAAGGTAGTAATATATGAGTTGTGACTATTCTATCACAGTGAAATAATGAAGAATGAAGATGTTGAATGATAAAACAAAATTTAAAATGTTAGTTATTTTAAATCTGAATGATGTATGGTGGGAGACATTATTCTTTTGTTGGGCATATGAAAGTTTTTATAACAAAAATTGTCAGAGTACATTTTGATATATGGACTTAGATTGTTACGTTATGTCATTATTTTTTTTCTGAGAGAAAATGATTTCCATTAAAATGACTAAATGCAAAAAAAAAGTTTGACTTTTTTGTACTTGACTCGAAAATTCAAGGTTTACACCAAAAGCTATGTAAATATACTTCCTGAAAAAAAGTGTTCAGTCCGCGTTTCTCTTTCTCTTCTCCTCTTTTACAGAAACACACACACAAACACACACACATACACACCACATACACACTATTACATATCTTACTTGACTTGCATTTAGAAACATTAGCCATTAAAAACAAGTAGATATAAGAGTGGAAAATACTAAGGATAGATTGAAAAAAGCAAAAGATGAAGGTAGTTGGGTTTTAGTACAGCAGGTATGGCATCTGGCCTTGCACGAAGCCAACCCAGGTTAAACCCCAGGATTCCTGTGTGGTCCCCCAAACCTTTTTGAGAGTAATTGGGGTGGGGTCTTAATACCCCCCGACACAAATTAGAGATATCTTGTAATAATATATAGTATGAACTATGAATGAAGATATATGCACACACACACACACAAGCACAGTTTTCCAAACTTATTTGAACTACTGTTTTTTAAAGGATAAATATCACAGAGTCTCTCTGGTTATTTAACTTTTGTTTTATTTTAATTGTTGTTGTTTGCCACACCTCTCCTGCTCAGTGATCAGTGGTCTCTCCTGGTGGTACTTGGGGGACCATGCAATGTAGACCTCCTGCCTTGCACTCTAGTCCTGTGACCTACTTAACATAAATCTACCTTCTTTAAACAATCGAAATGCCCCATAATCTTAGGCAAGGTTATAATCACCCCCACCCAGACCATTTCAACTCTCTTGCGAAGGTTGCATAGCCTAACTTGTAAAAATCTGTTAATAATAATGCAAAAATAGTCACATCAACCCTAGTTGAACCCTTTTATGAACTGAAATCCATTTTGGTTAATTTAAGTATTTCAAGTCTATTTCTAGGTATGAAGGACTATTTCTAGGTACTAAAGGACTTAGTAATTTAGAAATAGGTCAAACATAGTAATGCAATGTTTGCAACAAAGAATGAAACAATTTATAACAAGCATGATTACAGATTTGAGAACAAAGTGAATATACTGATTAAATGAAATCAGTTTGTTTTTAACCAAGGATTTAAAAGCTATATAAAAAAACAAGATAAGGATACTTTAGTATATATAATCACCCACAAAATATCTGCTACTTAAAAGAAAAGGGGAAAAAAAGCAAAACACAAGTTATTTTCAAAGACAGAAAATCTGGAGTCAGTTAAAGATGCCTTTTGGTATCTGTTTTGCAAGCCATAACGCCCCAAAAAGTTTGTGTGTGTGTGTGTGTGTGTGTGTGTGTGTGTGAGAGAGAGAGAGAGAGAGAGAGAGAGAGAGAGAGAGAGGTTCCTACCATAGAAGTGGGGTAGTGAGAAAGAAACTGGGGACATTGGTGGTGGGAAAAGTATACTGTTGCTGAGAGATAAAGAGATAAAGAGGAGAGAAAGAGAAGAAAAATTGCCCGCTACCTGCTATAGAGCCAGATTGAGGGGCTGGGGGGGGGGGAAGGGAAACTGAGGACATTGGTGGTGGGAAATGTACACTGGTGAAGGGACGGGTGCTAGAACACTGCATGACTGAAATGGGATTATGAACAACTTTGTACCTGTTTATCTCATGGTGATTAAATAAAAAGATATATTAATTAACAACAAATAAGAAAAAATCTAGAGTAACTGCAATATCAATAGAAGGACAAAAAGGAAATAGTCAGAGTAGGATCATAAAGAATGGTCCAAAAGGAAAAGTCCATTCCTGACAATGGGGGCAGAATATGTTCACGGAGTATAGAGAAAGACACCAGTCCTTGGAGTCACTTTTTCTTAAAATGATGTTTTTCTTAAAAATGACTCCAAGGACTGGAGTGCATGTTTTGCATGTGGGAATCTCAGAAATGGTCCCTAGCACCACATGGCTTCCTGATAATCCTCCAGTGTGCCTCTGAAGCACAGACACATAAAATTAACTTCCAGGAAGCATCAAGGAAAGAAGGACTCAGTAAAATTAGGCGATGGCTTCTATTTACTAAGTTCATGTCATCCATAGGAAAGCAAATTTTCTGTGCTCTTCAGAGCAGGAGAGAAGTCTACAATTTGGTGTTTTTTTCTGGTTTTTTTTTTTTTTTCACAGAGACCAGACTGTGCTGTATTAGACTTCTTTTTGATGACTGCATTTCAGAGAGATGGCCTCCGGATCTGTAGGAAAGTTCGGGTTTGGTTTTAAAACTGGCCAGAGACTTAAAAGAAATTTACAGTCTAAAAGGGCAGAGAAATAATTCTCGATTTCAGGTCTTCTAAAGTAAATGTTAGAAGTAAAGAGAGCTCAGGGGCCTAGATTCCGGAAGAAGCCATACTGAACTTTAGTCAAATTGAGGGAAACGTTAAAGGTCATCTGATGGAGATCGATAAATAAAACTAGATCTATTGAGTAGATATGTCTGAATTTCTTTGCAAGACATTTATATGCTTTAATTGTGCTACAATTAATTAATTAAAACATACTAAAGTGTGAGCCACCATTGATAAGCACTGACATAAACTCATAAACTGTAAAAGAGTCCCAGTTGGTATGATGAGTCCAATTTTTCAGAGAAGCATGACCTGTTCATTTCTCCTGGTTCATTGTATATCTATTTCTCTTTTTAGTTAAAGAGGATAGCAAATGGTCCTTCATCAAGACTTTCAGTAAAACCAGTTCTTTCATAGTCAAAGGAAATTGGAAGTACAAGGTAGAATGCATGTCTGAAACAGGCTGGAAAATGGAGGCACAGTGCTGGTACTGTGTGTTACAGAAATTCTAAAGCATAACGCTGGAAACCCAGTGAGATAGAGAAACAAAGGCCCAGAGAAGTCTGAAAGTTTTGAGAGAAGTTCTAAGAGAAACAAAAGTGTTGATAATATGAATGAAAAACACAAAAGGTTCTAAGCTTGGTAACACCCTAGCAACAGACTCTTATCTACATTGAAAGCCCCAAGAAAGAACATTTTTTGGAAAAACCTTACAAAGCTAATTTTACAAAAGGCTACGTGAGCGTATTCCCCATTCTGAAATTAACATACATATACACATTTCAGTTGGACATACACACTTAGCTGTCTCTTCTAAAGAGGCTCACATGTCGGGAAAATACCTTTCTCTTTTTCCTCCTCATATTTTTCTGGGTTCGATTCCTCTGTCCCTCTCGGAGAGCCAGGCAAGCTACCGAGATATGAGAGAATCTGGCCTGCACAGCAGAGCCTGGCAAGTTACCTGTGGCTTATTGGATATGCCAAAAACCATAACAACAAGTCACACAATGGAGACACTACTGGTGCCCGCTAGAGCAAGTCGATGAGCAACAGGATGACAGTGACAGTGATACAGTGATATATATTTTGCTTCCTCATTTGACTCCTTGAAATTCCTTCAAGAAGAATAAGCAGCAGACCTGGGAACATTGGCAGGAGTCAGGATTTATTTTCGTTTTTCAGCAAAGAATAATTCAGTGCTCCAGATTGAGGCTACAGCTCATTGAGAAATCAGATGGTAGGGGACTATTTCCAGTGCTGTGACGATCACTTGGACCTTAGGTGCAACCTGTTGATTGAATAGTTGGACTGGTAGAGCACTTGCATCCAAGCGCAACAGGAATTCATGGCAAATTTTGCCATACCAAATCCTCAGACACTTCTCCAAGGAGATCAGGATAAGTCAAGCTGAAAGAAACACTCTCTCAAGAATATTAAATCCCTGTCTCTCCATTTCACTCAAATCACCTATAAAAACATACATGTCATCTATATCAGAGAACATTTATTTTTAAGACTTTGTTTTTTAGTCAAGATCTTCAATCTTATGTCCTCTCTAGTTTGGGATTTTCTAGTGAGCCTAATTTTTGTCAAACAGATGAAAGTATGTAATAGATATATTCAGAGATCAGGCAGATTAAGCAGAGAAGGGTTATTGTTGATCAGAAACTTTCTAAAACTAAACAAATGTTAGGATACAATGGAAAGATGTAGGAGAACTGAGTCGAATTTAATTGAGAAATCAAAGGGTGATGGGGCAATGCGATAAAAAGCTTCCTGAGTTTTTTCTCACTCAGTAACTGTTTCAAAAACATAAAGGAGAGTGTGTTGGGGGAGAGAGAGAGAGAGAGAGAGAGAGAGAGAGAGAGAGAGAGAGAGAGAGAGAGAGAGAGAGAGAGAGAGAGAGAGAGAGAGAAGAAAAGTGCCTGTCATAGAAGGAGGCAGTTGTGGGGGCTGGGGGAAGGAAATTGGGGTCATTGATTGTGGGACATGTACACTAGTGGAGGGATGGGTGTTGGAATGACAAAAACCAGATTATGTACAGCTTTGTAAATATCTCATGGTGACTCAATAAAAAATAATTTTACAAAAGTTTCCCATGAACCTTAATTCTTCCCCTACCTCCCAATACATAAAAAACATTCTTATTACTCACTGATACTAGTAGACATGGGATGAAAATGTATCAGATTTTCAAATAGAATATTGACAGAGATTATGTTACTCTTCTCCAGTTCTATCGTTTAATTTTTGTTCTTTTGAGACCTATGCAGAAGAATATGACCCTGTGGGAAATTCCTTAGGAGCATTGGGATTACATATGAAATCATATGTGAAAGACGAATAAATGAAAATCAGCATTTACTACCAGAGAAAAGCAGGGTATATTTATTTGTTGTTAAGGACTCAAGAGTGCTGTATATTTTGGCAGTATGCTGAATTCTAGACACTAAAGAGAAAAAAGTAATGCAGTGAATGTAAATGAGGCAGGTAGCAAAAACTGGAAGTTTTATAAAAAATATACAATATAAAAACTAACCAAAAATATCCTTGGATTTTATCTTTTATCAGAAAATAAAAAGATAACAAGTACTATTAAGAAGTAAAGTAGTTTAATTCTGGAAAAAATTCCATAAAATAATGTCATTAAATATGAAGAAAATATTTCCTAAACAAGAGATTAGAGTATGTAAGATATTCTCTTACATAACAGAAAACTAATACGATGATCAAAAATACATTTGAACTTCCATGCAATACTCACATGCAAATGAAAGGAAGAGTCCAGGATTTCATTCAATTATAAACTTTAAACCTTTAAGTAGAGTCTGAAGACTACCTATGAATAAGCTATGAGATGTTATTGTGTTCATGAAATTAAAGTACAATTCTAAGTACAAGTCATATTTTTAGAGAAGAGATATGACTTTCACCATGTTTTTTAAGTTGCCATGACTCACAAAGATAAAATGCCACCATTATCATCCAGCTTTATCCTTTTTCAAATGAGGCATATGAAATTAAGAACAATGAAATGTCTCTTACAAAGTTACACAATATAAT
This sequence comes from Sorex araneus, assembly GCF_027595985.1. Lineage (NCBI taxonomy): Eukaryota > Metazoa > Chordata > Mammalia > Eulipotyphla > Soricidae > Sorex > Sorex araneus. The sequence continues at coordinate 186,528,291 of NC_073303.1, read as the reverse complement.
TTATGGTTTGTATCTCAAAAATGTTAACTCCCACTCTAAGTAAAGAGGTTTCACTTTTATGACTCAAGTAAATTATGTACAATCATATTATGATTTTCCTGGTCGAAGCCCATATCACTAAAGTATAAAAAGTCTAAAATGTAATTAACATTCAAAAGGAGTGAATTACAAATTTGGGGAACGGCTAGATGGTAAGTAGCTGTGGGATTCTGGGGATGTCTTCTGCAGCTGTTAGCTTCCAAAGATGGAAAGGCTAATTTTCCTAAGGAAATACCTTGTCTTTTACTAAAAACTAGAGAAGGTTTCTGGAACAAAGGTTTGAAGTCCAGACATGTTCCAAATAAACCCAATTCAATACACAAGTGTATTATATAACATAGGTGTGTTATGAGGTCCTGTTATTAATTTTATCATAGTCAGATCTTTATCTGTTCTTTCCTTTCACTTATCTTGTGTTCATAAATTAGTGGTTACTTTTTAGATTATAACATAAGTAATTGTTGCTCTTACCTTTCCATTGATTTGCACTAACTAAATGGTATTAACTTTTTTTTTTCACTGTCACTGTCATTCCGTTGCTCATCAATTTGTTAGAGCGGGCACCAGTAATGTCTCTCATTGTGAGACTTATTGTTACTGTTTTTGGCATATCGAATATGCCACGGGTAGCTTGCCAGGCTCTGCCGTGCAGGCACGATACTCTCGGTAGCTTGCCAGGCTCTCCGAGAGGGGCGGAAGAATCGAACATAGGTTGGCCTTACTTATTTATTTATTATTTTTCATTGAATCACCATGTGTAAAGTTACAAAGCTTTCAGGCTAAAGTCTCAGTCATACAATGATCAAAGACCCATCCCTTCACCAGTGCACAAGTTCCACCACCAGGAACCCCAGTATAGCTCCCATCCCACCCCCACCCCCTGCCTCTGTGGTTGATGATTTTCACTTTACTTTCTCTTTACTTTGATTCCATTCAATATTTAAACAAAAAACTCACTATTATTATTTGGAATTTTTCCCCAACAATCAGACCTGCCGAAAAGGCAGCATTTGATAATTTTTTCATTGCTGAGAATGAAGAGCATATGAGGTCATGCGGCCACTGTTGGTTTTGCATCTCTGCTATTTTAGTAATTAATTCCAGAGAAATTTCTCCTAGAAATCGCATAATTGTAAGCTCATACCTCTGTTTAGTGGCGATTGGGGAAAGGAAAGGCTGAGAGAGAAAAACCTTTCAGCTCTCTGAGCGGCATGAGGCCGTAGTTTAGTTCACAGTCTAGAGGTATTTCTGTAAGAAGCCGCTGGGTGCCAAAATAAGTTAGTTGGCCTCGAGGATCATGGGCATTCAGGAAGGGAGGGGCTCTTTGTGTGCGACCATTCAGGGTCACCAGTATTCACATTTTTATCAGTTATTATCATTACAATGTCAGCAACAGTCAGAGCACACAGATAAAAAATTCAAAATAGATCATTTGCTTTCTAATCTAAATTTTATTATTGTTTCCCATATACTCTTCTCAGTATTCTATGATTCTGTAAATAATTCTAGAAGAAATAAAGGGGGAAAAAATCACTCAATTTAGTGAAATTTATAAAGTTCTTATTTTCTGCTAATTTTTCTGCAAAGATCTTTAGAAGCCAGTCTAATAAGCTTAATTTTATATACTGAAAGAAATTATTAAACCTGTTCAGGGGCTGGAGCGATAGTACAGCGGGTAGGGTGTTTGCCTTGCATGAGGGCGACCCAGGTTCTATTCCCAGCATCCCATATGGTCCCCCTGGCACTGCCAGGAGTAATTCCTGAGTGCAAAACCTGGAGTAACCCCTGAGCATTGCTGGGTGTTGACACAAAAAGACAAAAAAATATTTTTTTTTAAAAAAAACCTGTCCAGGTTTTTCAGGCAAGATATTCTTAAAATTATAGCATGAAGACATAGACTAAGTATTCTCTCTCTCTCTCTTTTTTTTTTTTGTATTTTAGGTCCCACTCGGGGATGCTCATGGAGTCACTCCTGGCTCTGCACTCAGAAATTACTATTGGCGGTGCTTGGTGGATCAAGTGGGATACTGAGGATCAAAACAAGGTCGCTGTGTGCAAAGCAAATGTCCTACTCTCGCTGTACTATTGCTTCGGCCTGGATTAAGTATTCTTAAAAGGTAATGAATTATTGTATGACTAAAACGTAAGCACAAAAGTTTGAAGATCTGTAACTGCCCGTCATTGGTGATTCATGTAAAAATTAAAAAAAAATAAAAAATAAAAATAAATTAAAATGTGAAAAAACAAAAAGGTAATGAATTAAATGGGTATGCATTTTCTGGAACTATATTAAAAAAAACTCATTAAAATTCATTTATCATTTGAAGTATGTGTTAACACTTATTAAAGACTATCTATACCAAATTAAGATACACTACTGTTGATTAGATTCATTTTATCATTTGCACACATTTCATTATTCTTTTTAAAAAGTAAGGTTTGAATCCCACAAGTAGCTTGTTCTCATTTTTTCAAATTTTATTGAATTTTAAGATCCCCATTCAAAAGGAATACTTGATGGACACATACTAATTGAGTGAAATAATATTTGATCTTATTTAATGATAAGTTGGTAATTTACATTGCATTTCATATTGTTTTCCCACCACTATACAATACTTTGGATAATTTATTTAAGAACAATCATTGGAGTACATAGGTATAGAAAGATCTTATTTGAACTCTATTTTTCAAGGTATCAACTTTGTTTTCTCTTACACTCTGTTGAAAATATAAGCTGTATGTGAGGTAACAATTATGTAGTATGTACTTAGTTTATCTTACTCAACTTTCTTTAACCTTAAACACACAAAGTTATGAAAATATATTAATTTTACCTTTCATAATTCCTTATTGTGCTCTTTTTTATTAATAATTTACCTGTAGGAAAGTCGATTATTTTTAATTGAGGGAAAAAAGTGAAAATAGTTTCCATGATTATACTATTATTAGCTTTCTTATATGTCTTGAAAGCATAGATGAAACATTATTTAAACATTATTTTAGAATCTGTATTTTACTCAAATAGTAGATACACATATCTCCAAATACTATGTCCTTGAAATTATATATTCCATGTATTTGGTTGTTTTCAGAAGTTAATTTAAAATATTAGAAGTTAATTGAAAATTCACTACTATGCTTTGAACAATTTCAATAAATAACAACTGTGGAATTGATATAGTTTATACTAGAATATGTTTGTTATAACATTTGGCAGAAATGATAATATTACATATTTTAGAGAACAAATACTCATACAGTTAAAGTATGGGTTATAGTTTGATATACCACAAGGTAATATAACATATATCAGGACACTGGTAACAATGGGCAACTGTGTTATAAGCTTCAAATGGTTTTATTGATAGCCTGGTAAAGTAAGCATGAGTATCTGCTTATAATCTAACTTGAATAATATTTCTTTTGATGTTTTGATAGTAGAAAAGTGTATTTTTAATAAAATATACATATATACAAGGCAAAACATTATAAAATAAAAAGTCATTTTATAGTTTAGAGACCTATATGCTAAATTATATTTCCAAATGCAAATGTCCCCATTCAAACCAAAAGAGAGAAAATTATATTTAAATATTGAAATTAATAGATCATGCATTTCACAGGCATCATTGTTCTGTAGATAAGTGGATTTAAATAAATTTGATTATTCATGTTTAAAAGATTCTATTAATGTCACTGTCACTGTCACTGTCATCACGTTGCTCATCGATTTGCTTGAGCGGGCACCAGTAACATCTCCACTGTGAGACTTGTTACTGTTTTTGGCATATCGAATATGCCACGAGTAGCTTGCCAGGCTCTGCCGTGCGAGCGAGATACTCTTGGTAGCTTGCCGGGCTCTCCGAGAGGGGCGGAGGAATCGAATCTAAGTCAACTGTTGGCAAGGCAAACGCCCTACCCTCTGTGCTATCACTCCAGCCCGTTATGAATGCATATATAACAATATACATTATAGAGCAACTCTAAATTAATGAAAGGAAACCTGTTATGTCCCTCTGAGGCAGATATGAGTTTAAATATATTAATTATGGAGAACAGTGTCAATACTCAACTGAAACAAGTTTCCTTTTGATGTTCTGTATTGATATTTTTAAATTTATGATATATTTTACTCAATCTTTTAAGATGTTTAATATACTGTCAACACTTAAATTGCCAATGCATATCAAAATTTCCCCACTTTACGCTCAAGGATGAAGCAATCTCTTATTTGTAGCCAATATCATTCAGCTGTCATCTCTGGGTTAGTATCTCAGAAATTTTAAATTACACTTTTCCTCTAATTTGTCACTCCAGTCATAAATGTATATAATATACATAATTCACGCAGTACCATGGTAGATACGGAAAACACAGTGTCAACCAGAAAATACAGTTTCTGTGTACATGGGCATGATCTTTTAACAAAGTAGAGACTACAAAAAATAAATAAGTAGTATAACTCCAGAGAATCTTAAGTGATTCATAACACCAAGGCAGTATTATCATTCAACAAATGACAGGAGACAAAGCTACTTGGATAGACTGTTGAAGAAAGAACTTTCTGAGAGGGTAGAATGTCCTGCAATCTTACTGATAAATTATATGAAAATCCAGGGCAAACACCACATACACAAGCCAACGTGCCAACGTAGGGTAATGTTTTGAGACTGTACAAATTTTGTTCATAAAAGGAAAAGAAATTCAACAAGTTTTAGGGTACTTTGCAAGAACGCTTTCCTATATCTCGTCTGGCCACCTTGCATTGTGATTTCTTTAGATGGCATTTTTTAAACAACACTGTCAGGTGCCTTACTGGGCTAAAGAACTCCGGAGCCCTATTTTCACAAGGAAAATTAAGTTGGAATGATTTATTGTGGCCTGCAAAGCCAAGTCAATCTCAACGCCTGATTATCTGGCTGACGTTTTCTCAATATTCTCACAGAACAAACTCCAACCGTACTGACTTGAGAGTGAATGGTGCAACTAAGACACACATCACATTAGTAGCTTGCAATTGATAATCTCTTTGAGGCCATAAAGGTACAGATTCAATTGATAGGGTGTGATTAGATTGGGGAGAACATCATCACTTCTGCTATCCTGTAGACCTATAACTAAGAAAAAAGAACAATTTTTGATCTGAGAAACAAAACAAACTTGGCCTATAGCACAACTATGAAGGCAACTTAAAAGAATCATGTGTAGATGACACTGTGTATAATTTTGGCTTGTGAGTTTTTCAGATTTGTTTTTAATGAGAATTAACTTTAGCTGCACAATATTTCCACTGATGAAAAACATATCGATGTCACGGAATTACCTAATTTTGTTCACAGCAAGTGTCAGTCTCAAAGCTGAGAGGGGGCTAGAACTGGATTGCAGCAGCTAGGGGGCTTTCCTTGCACACTACTGACTGTGCTTTGATCCCCAGCACCCCATATGGTCCCTGAAGCACAGCCATGTGTGACTCCTGAGCACAGACCTAGGTGTAAACCCTGAATATTGCTAGGTGTGGTCCAATACACATCACCATAAATAAAATCAAAGATGACTATTTTTTTTTTTAATTTTGTATTAGTGAATCACTGTGAGGTACAGTTACAAACTTACGAACTTTCATGTTTGCATTTCATTTACATTCCTCCACGAGTGCCCATTGTCCTCCACCAATGTTCCCAGTATCCTTCCCACCACCCAAACCCCAACCCCCACCACCCCACCCTGCCTTTGCGGCAGGGCATTCCTTTTTGTTCTCTCTCCAGTTGGGTGTTGTAGTTTGCAATAGTGGCCATCATGTTTGGTCTATAGCCTAATTTCAGCACGCAAAATATGACTATTTCTTAATTACAAGGTGACCCATTGTGTTTTAGGAGCTAAAGTACTTGAACTATCTGTGGCCAAATAGGCCTGTAAATGTGGTTATTGTATGAAAATGTGTCATTCTGTAAAGACTTGAAAAGTGGAAACAGCTTCCTGTAGGGAACTTGAGATGAATTTAAAGTGATTGCAGCAAAAACAGTGTGACAACACTATATGCCTTGCTTCAAATTTTCACCTGTGTCATTGAAATATTCTTTAGTAATTCAACACAGAGCTACTTATTTACCAAATAAATAAGGTTTCTATCACAATACTGTGTGTATATATACACATAAACATGTGTATAAGCCTGAATATATAATACATATATGTTTGAGGGTAAGGCTCAGTGGTGGAGTATCTCCAGATGTGTGAGGTCCTAGATTTTATCTTTGGCACAACACTCTCTCCAAATTCCAAACATACAATTTATACATATTACATTAATACATACATATTTGTTTGACTCTCTCTATATACAAATATATTTGACTCTCCAAAATACATGTTAATACATGTATTAAACATATATGCTTTTAAAATTGGACAAACTTACTAATATACCAACAGTTTTGCTGTATAACTGGACAAAGATATATGAAATAAGAAAACAAATTTGAAACAGGAGAAAATTGAAAAAATAAATTAAAAAAATTAAAAAGAAGAAAACTGATCACAAAAATTGTAATAGTATTCCTCCTGTCTGGTGTTAATTCTTGTTAGACGTCTATTAAAGAAAACGTTTCATCATTACCATCAACCTAGACACTAGAATAAAAGAGTGCTTTAGACATTCTTTAAAGTAATTTAGTGATTTTTGAAAATAATTTTTGCTTATTGTTCCAGATTGCTTCAAAAGCAAAAGGTTCCTAAAGATTTAGACATGGCCTATGTGTACATTTTACTGTGGCAGAATGACCCAGGTGGGTCCCAAATAATTTCCATCTCCTGTTATTCAAACCTTTATTTTCCTATACTTTGAGTATAGGTGAGACCATGCTGTTCTTCCAGGCAATGAAATATGACTAAAAATAATGTAATTTCACTCGTATAATGGGGTTGCATAATATGGCAAAGATGTTAAAAAATGTCCTGTGACCATATATGACTTCATGTTAGTAAGTGAAACAGAATCCCTCTCCTTCCTGGATTTGAAAACTATCAATTGTAAGTGAGCATCTGAAAGGGTTATCTGGTGAAAACTGAAGCAGCCTCTCGGAACTCCATACCTCATATGGCAGACAACAAAACAGCAAAAAAGTCCTCCAAACACAGGACATAAATTCTTTCAACCCATAATAAAAGCTAAGAAGTGTGCTTTCCTTACTTGAATCTCTAGTGTGAGACCATGGTCAGTTCCAGGATTGAAGCTAGTAAAATCAAGAACACAACTAATTTGTATCAGAATTGTTTACTTCAACTCAGAGATATTAAATATGTATTTTCTTCAGTCACTAAATTTGTGGTATTTCTTATGCAGCATGCACTGTAGCACTGTCATCCCATTGTTCATCAATTTGCTTGAGTGGGCACCAGTAACGTCTCCATTGTGAGACTTGTTGTTACTGTTTTTGGCATATTGAATATGCCATGGGGAGCTTGCCAGGCTCTGCCCTGCGGTCAGGATGCTCTCAGTAGCTTGCTGGGCTCTCTGAGAGGGACAGAGAAATTGAACCCGGGTGGGCTGTGTGCAAGGCAAAAGCCCTACCTGCTGTGGTCTCGCTCTAGTCCTCTTATGCAGCATAAAAATTAATAATCTTGTGTTCTTTCATGTTAAGTACTTCTCAATTAAAATGTTAATTATTGGGGGGTGTTGTTTGGGTTCTACTCGGTGATACTCAGGCCTTGCACCTGACTCTGTGCTCAGAGAATACAACTGGTGATGCGTAGGGGACTACAGGTGGCGTCTGAGTTTGTACCCGGGTTGACTATGAGGAAGACAAGCACCTATCCCACTCTCCTATTTCTTTGTCACAAAGTTGTACAATCGCTGTCACTGTCATCCCATTGCTCATTGATTTGCTCAAGTGGGCACCAGTAATGTCTCCATTGTGAGACTTGTTACTGCTTTTGGCATATCCAATACATCACTGGGAGCTTGCCAGGCTCTGCTGTGGGACCGGGATACTCTTAGTAGCTTGCCGGGATCTTCGAGAGGGGCAGAGGAATCGAACCCAGGTCGGCCACGTGGAAGGCAAATGCCCTACCTGCAGTGCTATCGCTCCAGTCCAAGTTGTACAATACAATTAAAATTTATAAAAATTAGCCCTGATTAAAACAAAACCTAACAATTGACAAAATTAGCAAAGGCCTTCCATCTTTAAGAATCATTTAATATTATAATGGAGATATATTTAACAGGGTAATTATTTAATTTTCTATAGTTTGTATTCTTGGTACATTAAGATGAGATTCAAAAAGGTTACCCCACCGTATGATGTGATAAAGTAACTTTGTAAACCAGAAACATCTATAAATTTAAAACTCATTGTCAATTTCTTAGCATTTGGATCTACTGAATGGGTTTCTTTATGTTTACTTTTTAAGAAAAACTGGCATTGTTCTTCCAATAGGAGTAGACTTTTTTAAGATTTACATTTTAATGATAAACTTCTCTTGTTAGTAGTCACACTTGAATGGGCCTCTGTTCCTACAAGTCTAGTTATAGTCTAGCCCTCAGCCATTTACAGTAGCACAGCTCCTTCCTAACAGCTGTCACTCAAAAAATAAAAATAAAAAAAGCAATAGCCAATACTCACAGACCTGAGAGACTAACTAAAAAACTGAATGCTAACGGAGGGTTGAGAAATAGAAGGAGATGGTGACGTTCCTAAAGACAGTGATGCAGTGATGTTGGCATTTTGGTAGAAGCAGTTCAGTGACATCTATTCCTAAAGTATGATGAACATGATTGCAAATCACAGTGCCAACATTAAACAGAGAGAAGCCTGATGTCCAATTTCAGATAAACCAAAAAAACAGTCTTCTTAAAGGGCAATGGGATTCATGTTTTGTTGGTCTATGTTCTGTTGGCAGTATTCTTTCCTAGTTAGCCCACTGAGATCAGTAACTGGCATGAGTCCTTGGGATTATGGCAATGAACACTCATTTTTCCTGCAAACATGCCACTGAATTCAGACCTTTTTTTAGCCTAAAAATTATCTTTTCCTGATTTTGTACATCTCTACATTTTTCCTCAGAAAAGAAATTTCTTGAGGTTCTGGGAGCATCTAATACATTAATATATTATTGGTTTTCTGAAAAATGCACATGACCCAGTATATACATTTATCAGATAAATGATCAATATAAATAGATGTGTATAAGATATAGATCATGCAAAAATGATTGTACTACATATAAGATATTATGTACATATTATACTACAAATACTATTTAATAGAAATCTATATACAAAGATCTCTAGACAATTATTAATTCAAGATAATCAAATTCACGTATTTCCTTCTTTGGACTTTGAAGAATGGAATTTTATTTATGTATGTATGCATTGATTGATTGATTTAAAGTTGCATTTTATTGTAGTTTAGGTAATCTGATTATTGCACTACACTGTCATCTCGTTGTTCATTGATTTGCTTGAGTGTGCACCAATAGTTATGTCTCCATTGTGAGACTTGTTGTTACTGTTTTTGGTATATCTGATATGCCACGGGTAGCTTGCCAGGCTCTGCTGAGCAGGTGGGATACTCTCAGTAGCTTCCTAGGCTCTCTGAGAGAAATGGAGGAATCAAACCCAGGTCGGCCACCTGAAAGGCAAACGCTCTACCTGTTTGCTATCATTCCAGTCCAATCTGGTTACAATACTGATAATGTTCATATTTTTAAAGTATAAAGTTACTGTAATTTCACAACCAAAATATGCATTTCCATCATTTCATTTGTTAATTCTAATCTGTCTTCCCCAACTCAATTCCACTATCCCTACTTCTTGGTCAGCAAAGCCCTGTAGTCAAATCCCAAGGGTTTGTAATCAAACAATACTGACTTTTCCCTTGCTATGTTTCTTCATGTACTGTACAGTTATGGCTTTTCATCAGTTGTCCGTCTCCCTCTTTACTTAACATAACCACTCTCATCCCATTCAAACTGAGGCAGAAAATTTACCGTTTCTTAAAATGTATAGTGTACCAATCAAATGAATTTGATTTCAGGATTCCTTCACAAAAGACAAAAAAACATGTATTCCATATTTATATCCATAATTATAAAAGTTAGCATTAACTACATGGTTAGTTTATGGTTTCCATCAATAAATTAGATTATTCTGTTAAGGTAGTTTTTGTGGCTATTGACACTCAAATGACCTGAAGTAAAGTTCCTCATTCTCCAGGCAAATATTCAGGGTGTGAATCTCATCCCATTGCTGAAAATCTTTAGCAGAAATATTAAGTCTCTTGAAAAGAAAATTATTTACCAGATGATAGCCTGCAAAACTTATATGATGCCCAAGATTTCAGACTGTTAGTTAACCTGGAGATTGAAAATTTAGCCAAAGCCCAACTCTTGAATTTTTAGCCTGGTAACACATCATGGCACCTCAGACTCTCAGTTACAGGAGTGAATGGATTAAAATAACCCTATTTTAAAACTATATAATAAGGGAAAAGTAGACGATGATGGCAATATTGGTGATGGTAGTGGTGGTGATGATGATAGGGCAATCTGTCAAGAATTCTGTTTCTTAGAAGAAAGAAAAAAAAGAAAATCACAGATTATTAACAGAAAGTCCAGACATTTCTCTAATAAATACTTTTAAGGAAATTAATTTGGATTAGTATAGAGAGTGAAATTAAAAGTTGTCAAATTAACTCCAGCTCTTAGATTTACATAAAATTTAAAGGAAAAGACTCAAATTAGAGTAAGCATTTTTTGTTGGAATATTGAAGGTAATCAAAGTAAAGAGAAAGTAAAGTGAAATTTATCAGCCACACAGGCTGGGTGGGGGGCTAGGGGGGTGGGGGGGCAAGGGGGAGGTTTACTGTGGTTCTTGGTGGTGGAATATGTGCACTGGTGAAGGGACAGGTGTTTGAGCATTGTGAAACTGAGACTTAAGCCTGAAAGCTTTGTAACTTTCCACATGGTGATTCAATAAAATAAATACATTTGAAAAAAAAAAGAATTTTGTTTCTTTGAATGAATGCAATGAATGCTTTTTTACTAATCATTATGTATTATTTTCCCTAACTAAAATGACCATCAAATAAACAGAGAATGTAAGATAATCTGCTTAGTGCTTCTAGTTTAAATTTTTAATATGATTTATTCTTCATATGTCTAGACAAAATTCTTTTATCAGTGGGAGAAAGCTAAAAAAGAAAGCCAAAATTTATCATTAAAAGATGAATATAAATTCAGGGTGAAACTTGCTTCTTATTAATTCCTTCATATGTTCATATATACTCATAAATCTAATCTTTGATTTTAATAGAAAATTAAATAACTTAAAGGTGCATAATGAGATAAATTGCTTTTAAAAAGTCTTTTAGTTGTTTTATGGCAAGAACTCTTTCTCATGTCTTTTTAATGTGCTTATTGGCAGAATACCTAAGAGATGAAAGGAAAATTTTTCTCACAATTATATGACATTGTGAAACAACTAGATATTGTGCTTGGCAGAAAAATATGGATGCACCTCCTGAAAAGACATAAACATTTTTTTGCTTTTTGGGTCACACCTAGCGATGCACAGGGGTTACTCCTGGCTTTGCACTCAGAAATTACTCTTGGAGGTGCTCAGGGGACCATATGGGATGCCAGGAATTGAACCCAGTTCGGTCGCGTGCAAGGCAAACACCCTACTTGTTGTACTATTGCTCCGGCCCAAGACATAAACTTAATCAACTGAATCTTAATCTTAATCAACAGAATCTGTTAACATGTAACCCTTTTTTGAAAATGAGATGCTAAACATGTGAAATAAAGGCTAATGAATTGTGAACATTAGCCTGTGACCACATAATCACTGAATCCTTCAATCTGGAGAGTCTTTCCAACTTGTAAACAACTGGATATGTGACTTGCAAAGTATGGTCAGACAGATACAAAATAATTACTTTGAAAATAAAGTCAGTTGGCCATAGTCACTGTATACAGATTATCACAAGAAACAGAAAAAGGTCCTGACTGATGGTACAGCAAGCTGGAAGAATGTTTGTCTTACACTTGGAGGATGTGTGTTCCATCTCCAGAATCCCATATGGTACACAAGCACCGCCATTAGTAATTCCTGAGTGCAAAACCAGGAGTAAGTCCTGAACATCCCTGGAGGTAACCCAAAAATGAAGGAAGGAAGGAAGGAAGGAAGGAAGGAAGGAAGGAAGGAAGGAAGGAAGGAAGGAAGGAAGGAAGGAAGGAAGGGAGGGAGGGAGGGAGGGAGGGAGAGAGGAAGGGAGGGAGGGAGGGAGAGAGGGAGGGAGAGAGGGAGCAAAGGAGGGAGGAAGAAGAAAAGTAAAAACCTTAAGAATATAGTATAGTAGATGTCCATTTCTTCAATTTGGCCTGGTTTGAAAACAGACAGGAAGTTTATACCATGCACTCTAGTCATTTTTATTATTTGGTGTTCTTTAATGTTCACATTTTTCAAACATTTTCAAAGAAAATAAAATATTTTATTTTAAATGTCATTTTGTTGCATTATAAGGAAAATATATTAATCTAACATTCCTAACACATTTTATTTAATCTAAGATATCTCCCAAATGCCTTTCTTAATATTTAGTCACTACTAAAAAATAAATTATATGATTTAAATAGTGATTTTTGGAGATGTGTTAGATATAGTTTTAAAGCACATCATATTTTAAAGGAATTCTAAATTAAAAATATGCCATTCAATATCCAGCATTACTCAATAGATTGACTTGAAAAAAATGTTAAACAAACAACCATTATACCATGGGCAGTTGCAGGTTGTACAATTAAAACTTTCTAAAAATCTTGATTGGTAAAGGAAATTTTTACTTCTGGCCAAGAGAATATAATAATGAAAGTATTTTCTTTTGCATTTGAAACTAGAAGGTATGAATTTATGAAATATACACATGCATATTTATTTTACTTACAATAGTCTGGCTTACATGTTCGCTATAGTATTAATTGCAACATGCATCATTTATCTCACCTCTAAAGCACTGAAACATCTATGACCCTGCACCCTAGAAGCATTTTATTTTAAAGAAAAGGCTGATGGACAATGAAATATAATAATAAGTAGAATATAATAATAAAATATAAAATATACAAACAGGCCAAAGGAGCACTATAGCTATTCTAATTTATTACCTTGAGTAGGTCTTTTTTCACTGCCATAAGCCTGTGTGGTTTTTCAGAGATGGACATTTGGTACAACACCTGCTGTCACAGTCTGGAAAATCTTAATAATATTTGAGCAAGGGGTCTGGCATCTCTTCTTTTGCACGGGGCCTGAAAATTATGTAAGCGAGTCGGCTAGAAACTTTCCACAGCATGATATAGGGGGTGCCAAATGGATTATAATAGATTCCCTGAGTTCAGAAGATGTATCTGGGAATTTAGGTAGGCAGAGTTCAGCTAGAATTAATGAGACAAAATCCGAGAGAAGTAGAGAACTCCGAAACTTACAGAGGGTCTTCTTAAGTATTCAGAAGACTCATGAATTTCAGAAAATTCCAGAAGACATAAATGGTACCTCTTTTTCCAAAAAGTTCATGTCATTACCTTTAAGCGTTTCTAGATCACAAGCTGATCTAGATGGATGTTTCCAATGCATGACGAGGACTAACAGCACTGTGAACACTTTTGTTTCTTTTTAAAATATGAATCTAAGTACTTGGTCTCCCTTGCCCTGCCCTTGGTTCTCACTAACACTGGATGTCTCCTGACTCAGAAATTCTGAAGGAGAACCCATCATTTTTCAAGTTTAAATATGTCTGATTTCCCAAAGTTTGGATAGAAGGATAAATATCAGGCAAAGAATGAAGATCGGCTGCCAGAAATATTATTTTTCCCATTTACACGATGCATAGTAATAGAGACTAAGGCCCACATGAACATTATATTCAGCATTGCATTGTCTGCAGAAGTATGAGAAAGTGACTTCAGCTTTTAAACTCGACCATTCTCTATCGCCATAAGCTAGGGAAATGGTTGCCAAGGGCTCATATTGCTGTGTACAGTTAATGAGTTACTTAATAAAAAATGTCTGACAGGGAGCTGGAGCAATAGCATAGTGGGTAGGGCGTTTGCCTTGCACGCGGCCGACCCGAGTTCGATTCCCAGCATCCCATATGGTCCCCTGAGCACCTCCAGGAGTAATTCCTGAGTGTACAGCCAGGAGTGACCCCTGTGCATAGCCAGGTGTGACCCAAAAAGCAAAAATAAAAAAAAAAATTCTGACACAACACGTGGTACTGGGGCTGGACTAAGCTGTCAGGATGAGCTTATGTAGACTGTACGGCACAACGGGCAGGAACATAAGCACCCATGAAAATGGTCGAGATTTCTCCTGTGTCCTGACCGGTTTGGATGAAGCTGAACAAATCTTTCCTTTAAGCTGCCTTCAGTAAATAATTTCAGAAATTTCTGTATATTGAAAGAGTGTTTTTCTTTTTTCACAGAAGCCCAGCCTAATCTTTGACATGTAGATTCCAGGTTTTGACCCAGCCTAGTCTTTGAGATGCAAATTTCAGATGCTTGCCCAGTTTGTCTTTGGAATGTAGATTTCAGGTGCTGCCCCAGGCTTGTCCTTGGTATGCAAACCCAAATACTTGTAGCCCAAGAAAGGGTACCATTTTTGTTTTTTTTTTTTTTGCTTTTTGGGTCACACCCGGTGATGCACAGGGGTTACTCCTGGCTCTGCACTCAGGAATTACCCCTGGCGGTGCTCAGGGGACCATATGGGATGCTGGGATTCGAACCTGGGTCGGCCGTGTGCAAGGCAAACGCCCTACCCGCTGTGCTATCGCTCCAGCCCCAAGGGTACCATTTTTGGTTTTGTATTCCTTTCCTCAGGTCAAAATTTACAGGCCTGCTGACAGGAGGAAACAATACATGCTTTGCCTGCTTCAGTGTTCTTCCTGTAACTTCTTTTGATGACATCATTGTGTTGAGCCATTTAGAGTATGAACAGTAGAATGGTAATAAAAGGAGATTTGGGAGCTCTCTACCTTTGTCACAGGTCTGAGAGAACCTGGACCCTCCATGACATAAATTTCACTCATGCTCCTGTCTCAGTGCCTCCGACTAAGCGAATATTCATGCAACACATTGTGATAATGTTTAGCAGCATACAGTATCAAAAATTTTAGTTTCTCTTTTATAAAATATTTTTGCAGCTATTTTTACTCTTTCAATTAATGTTTCACTATTCCCAGTATTACTACTAGTATTATTATCACAAGAGTTTTTAAAGATAAGTTTGGAATCATATATTGATTCTAATTTTCTACACTTGATCTTAGCTAAAAGGCCGAGAAGCAATCTAATTTTCTAAAGTAAACAGTCTAGAAGTAAATTCATACAATCATACAGCAAGTAGAAAGACAGACCATGGTTAAGATGTGACATAGTCTAATGCCTTCAGACTAAATAAACTTAAATAAATTGCATTTCACTTGGGAAATCAAATGCTCACTTTAAGTACGTTTTTTGTTCCTAGATCCATGTTTAAGCATCTAGCCCAAATTGCAAAAATACCTCAAACAAACATCTCAAGTATATTTACTTTCATTGTAGCACTAGTAGATTTGCCAGGCTATAGGAACAATACAAATTTCAAATGACAAATAAAAAGATAAAGAAAATGTGGTATGTATACATAGTGGAATATAATGTAGCTATAAAACAGATAAAGTCTTCCAATTTGTTGAGACTTGGATGGAATCAAGTGAAATAAAGGAGAGGAAGTAGAATTAATACTGAATGATCTCACTAAATTGTGCTCTATACAGAACAAAACATGGAAATAGACAATATTGAATGATTACAAACCCTTGGACTTTGATTACAAAGCTAAGATTACTAAGCACTGGGACATGATGAGAGTAAAGTTGAGGCCGACCGAGGAGATAAAAGGACCATAGAGAAGGATTTTGTAAACTTTGGTGAAGGTGAGGGTACAGTGACTTTTTATATCCAAATCATAAATGTTGACAATATTATAACCATTATTAATATTAATATTTATTAAGCACAATGAATATTATTTTATTTATTGTAAAGCCGAACAGAGCTCCCGGTGGCCGAAGACCTCCAGAGCCTAGCCATAGCCAAGCTCAAGGCTCCTCTCCACAAGTTCAGATAAGCCTCACACATGAAGATACAGGCAAAGGAACCCAGGTGTGTGGGACCCGGAGCTGAGACCTCCAAGCCTGCTCGTATTGGGACTGGGCCTCCTCCACCCAGATTTCCCATTTCCTAGTAGCTAGGCAGTCACACGCAGGAACTGCCCCCAGTGCGAGGCTGTGTAATCCCATCAACGGCCAGCATCCAGAGCAAGTTCCCGGAAGTGCACAGCAGCAAAGTGGCCGTGCAATATCTCATAGCCTACTTCTTCCTCTGTGATATCCTGGCAAGCTACTGAGAGTTTCCTGCCCACATGGGAGAGCCTCACAAGGTCCCCATGGTGTATTAATATGCCAAAACCAGTAACAAGCTGGATTTCATTCCCCTGACCCTGAAAGAGCCTCCAATATGGCATCATTGGGAAGGACGAGTAAAGAGAGGCTTCTAAAATCTCAGGACTTGGATGAATGGAGACGTTACTGAGACGGCTCAAGAAATTCGACAATCAACGGGATGATGATGATGATGATGATGATGATGATGATGAAGCTACAATAAAATGTTTTTAATTTAAAAAGTATATTTTTATCTTAGTACTTGCTAAATGAAAAGGTTTTGGGGTAACTTGATAAAATATATAGATATTGTTAATTATGCCAGGTTAGGGTTTTCTTCAAAGATTTGTACATCAACATGTCAAAGTACAAGCAAAATTAAAATATAATAATAAAATATATAATAAACCATATGGGTCTATTATTTTCTTTTGAAATTGGTAAGCAAAGTATGAATTTAAGTCCAAGTGTGAAATAGAAATAATGTTTATTTTTATCAATAATGGAACTTAATTACCTTACCTCAAACTGTATCACTACGTTTGAAATTCTATCCAATCTCTCTAGGTTTTTGCACATTTACAAAACATTGGGATCCTCTAGCTCTGAAGTAATCTTTTAATTTGGGGCTACTAAGATTTTTTTCATTCCATCTGGTCTTCAATACAGTAGACATTGAATTGTTCCACTGTCCTAGTAACTGCTTCTTTCATTTGATTTTATTATTTTTGCTGCTACATTCACAGCAATTCTAAAGTCACTGGCTCTTTTATTTCTTCTTTTGTCACTCTGATGATAAAAATCTCTACATTATCTTTGTCCTTTTACTATTTAATGATGAAAACACTTAGAAGGTATGACAAAGACTAGCTTAAATGTAAAAATAAAATAATATTTATTGCACATAAACACAAATTCAGCTATACTTAAATCTTTATGCCACACATATATAAACTATATGTAAACATTTATATAGACCTACAGATATCAGGAATACTTTCTATACTATTATAAGCTTAAAATCATTAACCTTTAATTCATAGTTAGCCTGCAGTCAGCATTTAGATTCCCTTCATAAAACAAATATATAAGTAATCTTTCGTCTAATAAGCTAATTCAGTTCGCTGGAACATGAACTAGACCCGGTTCTCTAATAACTGCAATGTTTGGAAACAAGAGGAAAAGCTTGCATGCACGAACACAGACATTAACATTTTGCCCCAGAGAAAGAAGTTTAGAAACATATGGCATGCTATTCCCAGTGCTAGTGATTAAGTTTCCAGAAGCACTGAAAAGAAACATTAAAAAATCCCTGCAAATTTGAATTTAAAAGAACATTGATAATGGCTCATGCATTAGTAGAAAATTAGGTGGAGAGTGGTTTAATAAAAACTGAGCTAAAATTGAAAAACATATACCAGGTAATATACTTAAGTTCAAAATGGCACCTAGTTCTAGCCTTAGCTGCTGAGAATTAATTTTATTGTAACAGTTGGTTTTGGGTCCTTGCACATCCCACTGTTTCATTGCCTCCCCAAACATACTTGCTTTAATTGTTAATATATGATTCTAAAAGACTTTAGGCCATAGAGACTTTTGATTGTGTAGCTTTACTCATGACAACCGACAAATCATACACTAATAATTTTGTTGTTGTTGTTTTTGGGCCAAATCTGGCAAAGCTCAGGTGTTACTACTGGTTCTGTATTCAAGAATTACTCCTGGTGATGTTCAGGGGACCATATGGGATGCCGGGGATTGAACCTGAATTGGCCACATGTAAAATAAATGCACTACCCACTGTACTATTGCTCTGGCCCCTTGTCTGTTTTTGTTTTTTTGTTTTAATTTTTCCATACATTCAAAATTTAACTTAATAATCAAGTTGATCTTTTCATTAATTGTACAAGTGATTGGTTAGTCTGTAAGACTGAAAAAGCAGATTCCATGGCATGAAACTGACATATATAATCCTAGTGTTAATCTAGCCCATATGACTGTTGCTAATCCCAGCAAGAATATACACAAAGACATTCAAAGACCTGATATTTAATGAATGCATATTTATGTAAGAATGATAGGCTAGGAAAGCAGAAAAATCTAATGAAGTTAAGGAAAGACAAGAAAGTAAAAAGGAGGCAAGGAGCAAAGATATAAAAAAAATAGGAGTAATGTACCATGAGAATTTTTAGAATCTTCAGTGATGAACATGTAAAACTCTTCATACAGCTCTTTTATCTTTAGCTGCTTTTTCTGTAAAATTAAGCTTAACTCTATAATGAGGATTTAGTAATTTCTTCACAATGGAGATCCATAATTCTAATTCTTTCAGTGGTCCCATATTCTTATATTGAGTTTAGTCCCAGAAGTGAATAAAATAATACTTTCCTTTGACACAAATTTCTATAACTCCTTATGAACTATTGATAAGTTCTTTTAAAGTATCCATGTTTCTCTTAAATATTTGCTTCCACTGTTTCATTTAAAATGTTATAATTACCACTTTTGTGAATTTCAGACATTAGACTCTCCCTGTAGATCAACATAAAAGGCATTTAACATCAAATATTTAATTAGCCTAAAAACAACTTTCTTGCTATTACTTCTTTCATTAGTTCTTGATTTTCTAAATATTTGATGCAAATTTGTACCTTTTTAACCATTCAAACACTTCTGCCTAGCTACATTTCCCAATCTATCTCATAATTTCTACATAGAAATACATAAAAATCTGTATCTTTATATCTTCTGTCTCCTGAATATTACGTTTATAGTTCTACTTTATTGCATTTGCTTTTGTAGCCCTTTGGAAAAGGTACTCTTTTCTCTCCCCTTTCTTTTGATGCAAAGCTTATTAATATTCACTGCGTTTACAAGCTTTTACTAGCCAGTTCAACCTAAGATGGTTTTCTGCTTGATCTGCATGCTGACCTCAGCTACAGTTAACACATTTATCCAATACATGCCTTACAGTATACTGGGCTTTTAATTACAATTTCCCAGAGGATAGCAACCACCTTTGTATTGTAACTGACAGTGCCAAACAGGTTTGGCAGACAGTCAATAAGGCAGAGTGGCTAATAGCATGTATACAATTCCCCGTAGCATTCAGGTTCTAGCTTCTGCATTTGCCCCTTAAGTTGCTTAGGAACTTGACTTTCCTGTTTTCCTTTTCCTTTTTCTTTTATCTGAAAAATGAAAATAAAGGTTGGTTGTAGTGCACTAATGGTAACATTGTGAATAATCAATGTGTTAGTATATGTAAAGCACTTTGAACAATGCCAGGGAAGAATAAATGATATATGAAGCTAGAATATGTAACCCAATTACTCCTCCGGCTCAATTATTTTAGACTCACTTGGGTTAAGAAAGACAAATAAACAGGATAGAGACTCATCATCTGGAGAGTTGATAAAAACCCTTTTCTGGGGAAAACCGTACTCTTAAGATCCTTTGACATTGATCCAAGACAAATTCTTACAAGAGCCCTCCTGCTGATAAAGAGCCAAGATCTTTTCTGGACAATATTACTTAATGGAGATCGAACAATTAATAGAGTTCTCCTTGACCTACATTCGTCTTTGCTTCATTACCAGATCATCTCACACTGCTGAACTTGGCACAGTATTCCACTGTGTATATCTACTACTCTTTCTTGATCCTGCCACCTGTCCCTTTGCACTTGGGTTGTTTCAAGATTTTGTCTGTTGTGAATACTGCTGCAATGAACATATGACACAGTATATTTTCAAAATAGTGTCTTGGGACTCTCAGTACTCTCAGTAAGTAAACTCTCAGTAAGTGACTAACAGTAAAATTCCTGTGTCTTGTGGATTCTTAATAGTTTTTTTTTTTTTTTGTAGAAGTATCTATATTGTTCTCCAAAGAAATTGAGAGTTGATATTCTGTTCCATTGGTCTAGGAATCTGCTTTTACTCACATAGTCTTTTTGTGTATTATTTTGTTTGGGAACCACACCCAGAGTTGCCTAGGGCTTATTTTTGGCTATGCACTTAGGCTCACAGGTTCCATTTTCAGGTGCCAGGTATCAATTCTGCAAGAGGCTACCCTACTTGACACTTGCACCACACAGTCTTGATTGTTACCACTTGATAGAATATTTTAAAATAGGGGTAAAAAGCTTCCCCTCTTTCCACTTAAGATTTACTTGGCTATTTGGGGCTTTTATAATTCCATATAAATTTTAATAGTATTTAATTTGCTATAAAGTTATACTTTATGGCCATTGTGATAGTATAATGTACAGGGTGCTTGTCTTACACTTAGCCTACCCAAGGTCAATTCTGGGAATCCATATGGTCCCCAAGCCCTCCTGAAGTTATCCGTGAACCCATACCATATGTGATGCCAGAGATCAACCTTAAGTGGGCTTTGTGTAATGCAAGCACTCTACCTGCTTTACTATTTCTATGGCCCCAAATTTTTATCATTTAGAGTTTAGTTACCAATATAAATGTACTTGGAATCTGAAGCGAAGCAAGATTGTTTAATATTTATTTTAGTATATTAATAATTAACAAATAAATTTTAAATGACAATTTTCCATATTTAATTATAATATAGTTTATTTATAAAAATTATGAAATTTATTTATACAAATTTATATAATTTATAATTTTATAAATATGTATATTTATAGAATTTATAAAATATTTAAAATTTAATTTTAAAAATTTTTAACTAATATTTTGGTTATTGGTTAATGTATTTAACTTAATTTTATTATTTGGTAATTTGATGCTTTGGCAGGAAGTTACTGCCATTTTTAGGATTTGAAAATTCTATAAATGACAAATGCTTTTCTAAAGTATATTATTAATATACAAACTAGAGCAATGCTCAAATAAAATATAGGCATATAGTAGAAAGGTACAAAGAGAAATTATATAATGGAAATTATAAAATAATTATGAGATCAAAATATCCAGGCAGCTTAAAGTTTATTGTAATGAATGAACTAAATGAAGAAGCATCATAATATATAAAGCAACTATAACCAGATCTAATTGGAGATATTGACAGCAGCAGTATTGTAGTTGGAGACTTTAACATAACATGCTCACTAATGAACAGATCAACTAGTCAACAAACAAATAAGAACAAAATATCCTTTAATAAATAAGTGGATGTACTGAACTTAATAGAGAGCATGCCCCCCAAAAAAGCCCTCGCCCCAAAAGTTGAAGCACATTCTTTCTTATGTGCACATGAAACATTTTGAGACTACATCAAATATTAGAACACAAATAAGATGTTTGTAGATTTATAGAATTTGAAAGGCTAGAATGATAAAAAGAAAACTGCGGGAAAATAATATAATTAACAGTAGGTTACTGACTAACAATCTAAGGAGATAATCAAAGAGATCTTTTTAATTCTGATACAAACTACAATAAGGGCACAGCTATCAAAACATAAGACATAGCAGCAACATTCTAAGACATTCATAATTTTACAGGCTAATGTCAGGAAATAATAAAATACTCAAATAATGTAGGTATTAGTAAGACGATGTAAAATAAAGCCCAATGAAAATAGAACAAAATGTTTGCTCTTCTGAATGTTACAATCCAACACCAGAACACTGTCATCATTCTGTACCATCAGTTCCCTCATTTAAGGAAATGTCAGCATTTCAATTTTCTTGTATTTAATGAGTCCAATTAGTAGAAATAGAGAAGTCAGAGAAAACAAAATCCGTTTGTATTTATATTCCCAAGAAACGGATATTAGTTTCATATAAGATGTTTCATATAAGATATATCTGAGGTATCAAAAAGTATGTTACTTATAAAAATTGAAATTATTAAATATATCAAATTTAAAAAATCTTTGAGACCAGATCCTAATTATAGTTGAAATGATAGTTTGAAAAATATTTATAATCACTAACATTTATATATGTTTTATGTGTAATAAAATTCATTACTTTTATATTTATGTGTAGTTTATAGCATGAGTTCCTGTCATGCATATTATTTAACTTCATGTATTATTGCATTTAGTTTAAGAAACGCAACTTTATATGTAACAAAGAAGAATTCTAAAAGAACTGGGGAAGATGTCAAGTTATGAGAAGTAACTGTAAAGATGAGAATGAGCCAATCATCCAGTATATGGAATAAAGCTCTTGTTGGAAATCAAAATTAAAAAATCATTTAACACTGCAGGGAAAAAAAGAGAACAAAACCATGAACCATGCTCTGAGATTTAATTTTGTTAATATTCGGAATTCTACAAAAAATACTACAGACAAGTATGGCTATGTAAATGCATGTTTATTTTTTTAGTTTATTCAAAATATTGGCTTACTGTAGTACTTTAAGATATATATATATACTTATTTCATGACTTCATCTTTTCTAACAGCTGCATAGTATTCCATTGTGTAGATGTACTAAAGTTTCATAGAAAGATTGCATTCATTTGTGGAATATAAAGTAACAGAATGGGAGACTAACAGCCAAGAACAGCAGAGATAAGTAAGGATTATCTCCACAGCTTAGAAGCCGGCCTCGAATGCTGGTGGGAAAGGCAGCTCAGATCGAGAAGGGACCACCAAGTAAAGGGTGCCAGACGGGGGCACATTCAGGATTGGAGATGTGGGCTGAAAATAGACTATAGAGGGAACATGATGGCCACTTAATACCTCTACTGCAAACCACAACATCCAAAAGGAGAGGGAGAGAGCAAAAGGGAATGCCCTGCCACAGGGAGGGCTGGAGGGATGGGAAGAAAGCTGAGACCACTGTTGGTGGAAAATGGCCACTGGTGGAGGGATGGGTACTCGACCATTGTATGAATGAAACACAAGCACAAAAGTTTGTAAGTCTGTAAAACAGTACCCCACGGTGATTCACAAATAAAAAACAAGAGAAATGAAAAGAAGAGAAAAGAAAAAAAGAAGAGAAAAGAGAAAAGAAAAGAAAAGATATATATATATAGATAGATAGATAGATAGATAGATATATGAGACTGATAAAAAATTCTACAAATACTCATAAACAAATAGTATAAGATGAAGGAAAATAATGCCAAAATAGATGAAATACAACTGGAAAATAGAATCCAGTGATAAAATAGCAGTGAGAAATA
Organism: Sorex araneus; assembly: GCF_027595985.1. Classification (NCBI taxonomy): domain Eukaryota; kingdom Metazoa; phylum Chordata; class Mammalia; order Eulipotyphla; family Soricidae; genus Sorex; species Sorex araneus. The sequence continues at coordinate 186,504,652 of NC_073303.1, read as the reverse complement.
TTAGATAAAGTAAATAAGGTTAATTTGTTACAATATTGCCATGATGTCTTAAGGCTCCTCCAACTCTGCTATCATTTAATAATCTTAAATACCTACTTTTAAAGGGTTCATCTATAAATGCACACTGAGGGTTAGGGCATCAGCATCTGAATTGTGAGAAAACATAATTCAGTACGTAACAGAGTCATAACTAAAAAGCCATCCTCACTTCCCTCTATGAAGCATCTTAGTCTTTCTTGGAAAAGGTTACCCCTAGTCAAGCAAAAGATTAACACTAATTTTTGCTTCCACTATTTAAAATACAAAAACAATCAACTAAGTCAGTTATGATAATTTCTAAATCTTTTCATGGCACTTATTAAACAATTCATCTAAATTATTATGCAGACTAAAAATAGAAAAATCTAGATTTTTTATTTTGTTTCCTAAGACCAATTATTTTATTTGGAAAGATGCAATGAACATATTTCATATAAAGAATTACTTAATGAATTAGTTGCAGTGAGGTAATTATAAGAGCAAAGTATGCAAAAAATTGGGACTGCAAAGATAGTACAGTGCTGGTGACCAATCCAGGTTCATATGATCTCTGCAGCCCCAAGGGTAGTGGTTCCTGAGGGGAGGGCCAGGAAAAAGCCCTAAGCACTTCTGGATATGACCCCCAGACACACAAATATACGGAAGGATTCTGCCTGAAAATTATCTGCTTATAAGTGCCCAAGTTCTTGTTCACTATAATGAAAGAGAAACTGAAAATTATTGAAATTTTAGAAATGCAGTATGAATTAAAAAATAATAACAGAACTGTAATTTGTAGAAATTTATTCTTTTTGTGCTTTTGCTGTTGCTTTGGGGCCATACCCAGCAGTGCTCAGGGGTTACTCCCGGCTTTGCACTCAAGAAATATTACTGGCAGAATTCAGAGTACCATATAGGATGCCGGGGTTCGAGCTCTCATTGGCAGTGTGCAAGAAAACCGACCCTACCCACTATACTATGGTTCCAGTCCAGTATAGTAATTTATTTTAAACCATATTACCTAAGATATACATATACGTTGTGAGAGTGTGTGTTAATATGCATGAAATTGTCTGCAGTCTATGTATAGGGGGGAGTATATGTCAGAGTATGTGTGGAGTATGTGTGCGAGTATGTTTGCGTGAGAGGGTGTGTATGTGAGAGAGTGTGTATCTGTTACTGTGGTGAGAGAGTACACACACTCTGCAGAACTCTCTCTCATACCCTCATTCTCAGACAAACTCATAAAAGGACACTGCACACACTCAGATACACAGTCACACACGCTCCTCACACATACTCATGCACATACATTGTATCATTCACATACTCCTCTCACAAAGTCACAAAGACAACACATATACATACACATTTGGGGTGTGTGTGTGTGTATGTGTATGTGTGTGTGTGGCACACCTAGTGGTGCTCAGGGTTTGTTCCTGTCTCTTTGCTCAGGGATCACTTTCAGTGATCCAGGGTCCTACATGATACTAGGGATCAAACTTGAGTCTGCTGCATTCAAGGCAAATGCCTTACCTGTACTCTCTCTTTGATTCCATGACTCCATATATTTTATGTATTATGGGTATTATGGTTTCTTCCTCCATCTTGACCTAGCACAGACTCCGAGATAGGATCCTGCTCTGCCAGCTGCTCAACAACCTCCGGGCACACTCCATTAACCTCAAGGAAATCAACCTGAGGCCACAGATGTCCCAGGTGCTGCCCAGATATACAGGCAGGTGCATGTTTGTCAGTGTGCAGATCGTTACAACATGCCAGTCAAACAAAAGCTTACATTCGGTAGACTGGGAACACCCGTAAAGGTGATTGGAGGGTGCCCCAAAAGACTCCATCCCTCTCAGAGAGCCCATCAAGCTATGGAGAGTATCCAGCATGCACAGCAGAGGCTGGCAAGCTACCCATGGCAGACTCGATATGCTGAAAATGGTAACAACGACGGTCCTCATTCCCCTGATCCTGAAAGAGCCCCCAATATGCCAGCGGGCTACACTAGCATGTGACAGGGATGAATGGAGACATTACTGGCACCCGCTACAGCAAATTGATGAACAATGTGAGGACAGTGATACAGTGATACATATATGTGGATAAAGCATATTCATATAAGTAAATAAAATCTTAATTTATTAAAATTAAATTTGTTTAATTTTAAATAAATTGTGACAACTTTAAAAAAATTGTTACCATAGTACTATTGAAAATTCTTAAGAAGTCTTAGAAAGGTATGTGTTATTTTTTGTATTCCTTTTGCTAGGACCACACTCAGCACTGCCCAGGTTTTACACCTGTCTCTGCACTCAAGGATCACCACTGGCAGAATTTAGAGAACTTATACAGTATTGGGGATCAAATCTGGGCCAATCAAATGCAAGTCAAGTAACCTACCATTGTACCCTTTCTCCAGCCAATGGAAATACCATAAGTTTCAGTGCGACATTCTAGCCATGTGAAAATACCCAAGAATGAAAACTTAGATCATTGAATTCCTATCAGAGAGGTTTGCATCTATTGCTAAGCTGTGAGTCACTTAACGGAAGAAATTCTGAAATCAAGATAGAATGCATGACATTAAACATCTCTTACTGTTTCCCCACTTAGGGAAAAAAGTGGGCAAGGTAATGATTTGCATTTAAGAGAGGACGGTAACAAATACAGTGCACGCCAGAAATGTAGACACACAAAAACACACACGTGTTCTAAAGACGAAAAAATATGACTGAAGAGATAAAATATTTTCCAATGTAATTATGCAAAATGTTCAAATGTAGAAATACATATAAGCTGAGCATCATAGTAGATAACAAGCTAGCCACCATCAAGCATGCATCTCCAGAGTGTCATAGCAGATGACAAACTATCTGTGATCAGTGTTGCATCCCCATGGAAAGCATTTACACTGCTGAATTCTGAACAGGAATATGCAACCAGAGATCAGCACTGCTAAATCACACTGTTAATGCTCCAATAGTTTGGGGAATTTTGTTTGCTAGGTTCTTTTTTTTTAAACTATTCTCATTTTTTAGGGACTTTGTGGAAAACGTGGGACAATTCAGAGAAGGGAAATATAGTTGAATAATTTACTTTTAAAAAGAAAAAATCTAAATAAAAGGCAAACAGGCTAACTAGTAGCTAAGAGTTAAATTCTGGAAACACAGTGTCTAGGCTTTTTATTAAGTTTTATAATCTGGAAGAAAGAATGAGCGAACAGTAATATGACAGAATACATATAAGGGATGAATCACTAATGTTATTTGAAAAAAATGTGAGTAGGAGGTGCTATAAAGAACAAAAAATAGGTTATAACATTTTTCAAACAAGTTAAGTAAAATTTTCTTGAAGATGATCAAATATGCATGTTTCTGAGTAACCCAATGAATTTAAACACATTAAATTTGTTTAAGCAAGTGATATTCTTATATTTATCTGAAAGCTGATTTTAATAAAACAATACAATGTTTATATAGAGCATAAATGATAGTAGTGTCAAGAAAAAGAGTAATTCTAAGGCAAACCTGATACACTATGCCAACCTCACAGATTATTTCTGTATATTTACTTTTAATTGATTGAGATTTTATGATTTAAAATACTTTCAATGATGGTTTTCCATGTACGTTATATCTATCTTCAAATTCTACCTGATTACTGATATGGATAACAGGTGATGGGGATGGGGATTTTTAGAGTGGTAAAAATAAATGAGGTTATAATGGTGGGACTCCAAGTTGATAGAATTTGTGATTTTATATGAGTACAAAGAAAAGTTCTCTGCCCTTCTCCTTGTAAGGATATCATGTTACTTCAGAAACTGAATGCTATGAATACATGCTCTTAAATTTTCTATTATCTAGAACTGAGACAAAATAAATTTCTCTACCTCACACTGTACAATCAGGTCTCTATAATCCATGTTCCAACTCCATGGATTTAACTAAGGAAGATTAAAAATAATTACTAGATAGTTAAGTCTACACATATCGTATATATGTCACATTAAAATTTTGTTCTTTTTATTATTCCCTTTAACAGTGCAGTATAACAACTGATTGATATGGGCATTTCCTTGGGTATTTTATTGTTGTTGTTTTTGTCTTTGGGCTACACCAGGTACTTTGGGTACTCAGGGCCAGCTTCTAGCTCTGCACTCAGGAATCACCCTGGAGAGTTCTGTGGACCGTATAGGGTGTTGGGGGGTGATCAAACCCAGGTCAGCCTCATGCAATGTAAATACCCTATCTGCTGTCCTATTGCTTTGGCCCTGCACTGGGTATTATTAGTAATTTAGAAATGAAATTTAGTGTACATGAATTAAAAACCTGCCTAGTGAATAGTGATGAAAACAATTCTTTAAGTCACCTCTTCTGTCAACAACCTTATAATTCTTCATATCATTTCATAGTGATTTTAATTTGGTTGAGAAAAATGTTGTCTTATCTATGAGAACAACCTTCTATCTTTTTCTTCAATATCCAAACAGCTTGATTAATATAGAGTTAAAATATACGTATATTTTTTACAAAGAGTTAAATGTTCATTTAGAATTGTACAATACTGAAGTTTTGGAAAATGCAAATCTACCATGTCATTTATTTGATTAGTTTTTAAAGTTACTCTCAGTAAAAAAAAAAACAAAAAAGTATTCAAATGAAAAAACTAGATAAATAAATCGCAGCGAATTTACTTGGGAAAAAGTCCTGAAGGGTTAGAAGTGATTAAAGCTAAAAATATACTAATCAAATTTCTGTTTTCCTTTTTCAATAATGAGAATTTATTTAAAAATCCTTTTGAACCCTAAGTCATAATTTTAAATTCTTGTAATCATGATATGTGTCCTATTTTCTAAAGAGGAGAATTTCCTGTCCTAATGTGATTTCTAATTCAATCATTTTAAAGATTTTTTTTTAATCATGCCCTGCAGAAAGAGAGGCGCTGGAGGCTGTTAAGTATCAAATAATTTCTGGAAATATTAGCTTTGTTAATTGTAACTGTAGAAGAGATAATTTAATTATAACTTTAGAAAAGAAACCCATTATAATTAATAAATTTTCTTAATTTTTAAGTATTAATAATTAAATTTATATTGCTGACTTTTGTCTTTTACATGTTAGGCTTTTAAGTATTATGCTTACTGAGTTTTTCTTTTCTACAACTAAAAATAATGCATCAATGTAATAGGGCAAGATGGCATCTTTTGTTTCTGAGCCAAACTGAGCAGCTGGTATCTCTTACCTCTGAGCACCACTGGGTATGGTTTTCAGAGACATACACACACAAACACAAAAAGACAAACATGCACTTCTCTATAAAAGCAATTTATTAAATTGAATGACAATTTTATACAATTTTTAAAAAATCTTATGCTTTTACTTAAAGAGGCATAAATCAGGTCATGTCATCTTACTTATACTGTTCATAACTGTTTTAAGTTATTTGATTTCAAAATAATTAGATCTATTTAGTACGAGACTAGTCAATTGCTAGATGAAATTGAGACACAAAAATTAATTGTTTAAATGTATCTTATGTTTGCATATAATAAAGATGCAATTTGAAAATATTATTTGATTAGAAGGGTTATGGAGAGGCAACATAATTCATTAAGCATATCCAGAAAATTTCACGAATCACGATCACGAACTCCCATTAATCATCGATTTCTCGAGCGGGCTCAGTAACCTCTCCATTCGTCCTTTCCCTGAGATCTTAGAAGTCTCTCTCAACTCAGCCCCTCCCAACGATGTCACACTGGAGGCTCTTTCAGGGTCAGGGGAATGAGATCCAGCTTGTTACTGGTTTTAGCATATGAATATACCATGGGAAGCTTGCAAGGCTGTCCCATGTGGGCTGGAAACTCTCAGATGCTTGCCAGTTTCTCCCAGAGAAAGAAGTAGGCTACAAGATATCGCGGCCAGAAAATATAGAGCTTAAAATTTCATTCTTGCAAGCAAAGCTAAATATCTTACTACAGTAGGACTTTAAATAGCATGCTTTGGGCCAGAGAGATAGTACAGAGGCCACTACTTATATTGCATTTGGCCAATTTTGGTTCAAATCCTAGAATCAAAATGGTTCACTCAGCATCACTAAGAGTGCTCTCTGAACACACAGTAGTGAGCATTGAGCACCATAGGTATGACCCAAAATCCAAAAATAAATTACTTCAATCAAATTAATGGTATTGACCAGAGTGTTACTATAGAGATTAAGGCATTTTCCTTGCATGTAGCCAACCCAGATTCAATCCCCAGCACCTTACACGGACCACAAGCACCATCAGGATTATTCCTGAACAAAGAAGGAGGCTCTAGTCACAAGCACTGGAGGATCTAGTCTATATTAATTAGCATACAAGATTTTATTGGCTAAGGAAGACCATTCTATTTTCCCATTAACTATGCAAGTGATGGGATGTTTTTAAAATATTATTTAAAGTAAAAATATTTCCTTAAATCCACTGCAAATTATTACTAAAAATAATAACAATTTACCAAATTTCATTTTTGAGCTGAGTCTATGATCAAACTCTCTACAGTTGAATTTCACTAAAGTTTTTGAACTCCTACACTGCACTCTTTGTGCTTCAGAATTTTAATAAGCTTTTAGGTACTTTTTTTTGCCATTTGAAGTAACACTCTCCATCAATGTTAATGAATATTTTTACAACATAACTTGTAAAGAACTATTCTGTCCATTAAATTAGATGAGACTTTTAGCATCATCTTGAAAAAAAGATGCATCAGCTATTTCCAAGCACTTTTAAATATAAAATATATCGCTTGTAGACTACAAAATAAATTTGGCAAAACTCATCTAAAAATACATTTGACATTCTTATACAGATTTTTCCAAAACTCATCTTAGAGAGAAAACATAAATTGAAACAGGAAAGAAAATACTGAAAAATATGAGGAAAAATAAGAAGTGACACTTGGTAAATATGATTGCAGTTAAATGTACAGAAAGTAATATAGAGAACATAATTTTAATGGATAAATATGCTTAAAAATAAATACACTGTTATTGAAACAAATCCAGACAACTATAGTTTTAAGCATGAGATAATTCAAATGTTTTATGAAGATTTGTATTGTCTTTTCTTACGAACATAGGCAATATAAGAAAGAATTAAACATGATACAATTTGAGATTTTCTCACATTGAAATCTTAGGACTGAGGGAAATAATGTTGCAGGGAGAAAAACATCTTTTAACAATTCCTCTAAAGTGAGAAAATACTATTTTCTGCATTATAAATTAAAATTTGCAAATGAGAACAATTTTTCTTGAATATTTACACTGCTGATGGTATGAACAAAACACCGCATTTTCAAAGTAAAAATAATTGACATAACTGTTAACATTTATAAAATTAATCTAGTAGAAATATATGTGCATATATATATATTTATCATTCTTACTCATCAGCCTTCCGCATATTTTAAGAAAACAGCAATCCAGCCCATAACATTGAAAAACACTGAACATGTGTAATACCTAGTTTTTTCCTTTAATGAAGCTAGTGCTAAATGAATTATGATTTTGTGAGAGAACCTGAAGTTTCTCAATTTTAGAGACTTTAAAATAATGAGAAAAATGATTGCAAACAAGTGTCTTCTCTATCACAAAACTATGTCAGCATAACATTTATTGGAAGGTCATATTTTGGACATCAATAAAAAAATGTATCAAAACATCATTTGTGTTTTATGTTTCTTATTCTGCAGAAGATACATCTTTCTATAATCCATGTAAACATTTCAATTAAATGTGTCTCTTTTTTATGCACATTTTATTATTAAACTCTTTAAGATGCAAGCTAGAGACAGTCAATATATTTCACCACTTCCTCTCTTCCAGAAGGGGAATTTCAATTTAAATTTGACAACGGAATTACAATTCTTTTCCTAAATAATTTTTGCTACAAAAACATTTAAGTTTCTTCTAATTCATTCCGGCAATAAATTTCACCAAATATCAAGTCAAACACCTAATTAACATTGGGTATACATTTTAATAATTATTATACACTTATTCTGGGGAATCTTCCTTAACATTTTATAAGCACATGCTTGATTTGGGAAATCAAGGGCGAGGAAACAATAGGAGGAACAGGCAATCATAGGAGGTAAAATGTGGAGTTTAGAGTCAGTGACACTTGGAATTTCAGAAAGTTCCTCACAGCTTTAGTTAGCAGAAGGGGGAAACTACTTCTAAGAAAGTGCCTGACAGATTTTCCCACAATCTGAAAAATGAAATTGAATTCAGAAATGAAACTTCAGACACACAAGCCATAAACTGCAACAAAAACAAGAGCATACATTGAAGAAAGGAAAGTATCTTCATCAAAAATTATGCTAGGAAAACTGGGTGACAACATGCAAAAGAATTAAACAGGTTTACAGTATACACAAAGTTAACTGACAGAGAATATAAAACCTGGATGTCGCAAGTGTATTCATAAAATACACTGAGGAAAACAAGAACAAATAGTTTGCAAACTAAAATACTCCATGATAATATCCTCAGAAATATCTTCATTGTTCCCACTCTATTGACATAGAAAAATAAACTCATAAAATGAACTCACATGGAGCTATAACAAACTAAAACTACATAGAGACATCAAATATTCAGTTTCTCACCATTGAATGTGATGGATGTGATGTGAACTGTGCTTGCTCTATATGGCCTTTTTATATTAAAGTAAGTTTTTAATTTTTCTTTTATTTTTTAATTAATTTATTATTTTTTACTTCTTTAATTTTTTAATTAATTTTAATTCATTTCAATTTTTTTGTCTCAACAACATGATTTACTAAGTTGAACAAAAAAAAAAGCCCATAGAAATGAGTCTTGAAGGAACAAAAACATTCTCTAAATGGGGAAAAATATATGCTCATTATGTTCATTAAGATCTAATAATCCAAGACATCTGTAGTAGCACTGTAGCACTGTCATCCTGTGGTTCATCGATTTGCTGGAGTGGGCACCAGTAATGTCTCCATTGTGAGACTTGTTGTTACTGTTTTTGGCATATCGAAGATGCTAGGGGTAGCTTGCCAGGCTTTGCCGTGCAGGCAGGATACTCTTGGTAACTTGCCGTGCTCTTCGAGAGAGACACAGGAATCGAACCCAAGTCAACCGAGTGCAAGGCAAACTTCTTACCCGCTGTGCTATGTTATCATACCAAATGGAAAAGCGGCTAGTAACCATTAAAATGGCTGTGCTTTGGTTCACACAGAAAATTGCTGAACTTTGGTTCAACAGTTGAACCTTCTGTGTGATTGTTTCCATTTGTGAAATTTGGTGGTCTTCTATGCACCGTCCCCATCATTTTTGCTGTAGTCCTACTGGGCTGAGGGTATTATGAAATTCGGAGGTGTCACACCGCTGCATGCTTGGCAGCATATCCTAGGAGCTACGCAGCTGGAAATGTTTGGTGACTTGATGAAATTCAATGGTAGCGCCTGGCTTTTTTGATTCGGGAGGGTTTGTGTGTGACTTCTAGCTCTTGTGCCTTTAGTCAGAAAGGGGTACGTGCCTGCCCCAATCAGGAGCAGGTCCCAGAGTTTTCATTCTGGGCCAGTCTACTTGAGGCTATGCAGTGGTATGTTCTTTTGGAAACAAGGTGTGGAACCAAGCCATTTTTCTGATGGAAGATGTTAGCTTGCAATTTGCTTCAATCACTGACATTTTTGAGGTGTCCCCACTCCCAAACCCAGTTGTTTAGATGTTTTTATTTATTAACTGCTTTCCTTTGTTGGGACCCAAGCGATACTCCGGTGGTTCAAGCTGTGAAACCTGAACATGCAATTTTACTCAGACTACAGGATGCATGGGCTACCAGTGCCTTATTTGCTGTCACTTTGGGGCTACCAAGGCAACATATATGAGTGATTTGGGGAAGTGGCATGTGGGTCTAGGAACTGAATTTGCTCAAGATCTTGTACATAAAAAACAAGTACTACAGTCTGATTAAGTTATCTCCCTGCCCTTTTGAGAGTTTTTTCATTTGTCTTCATTTTTTTTTTTTTTTTACTCAAAAGTTAACATGGGGGCTGGAGCGATAGCACAGCGAGTAGGGCCTTTGTCTTGCATGTACGTGCATGTGGCTAACCTGGGTTTGATTTCCAGCATCCCATATGGTCCTCAGAGAACTGGCAGGAGTAATTCCTGAGTGCATGAGCCAGGAATAACCCCTGTGCATCGCTGGGTGGGACCCAACAACCAAAAAAAAAAAATGTGGAAGGTCCTCCAAAGACATTTTATACTTGTTGTATACTTGTCAATTGAGGACCTCCCGAACCTAGCCCCGGCCATGTTCAGGGCCACTCTTCACACCTTCAGATGAGCCTCATGCATGGGGCAGCCTGTGGAGGCACCCAAATGTGCAGGACCCGGGTCCGAGATCTCCAAGGCTGCTCAGATAAGGACTGGGCCTCTTTGACCCAGATCCCCATTTTCCATTATCTAGGCAGTCACACCCAGAAACTGCCCCCAGTGCCGTGTAATTCCATCAACAGCCGACATCCAGAGACTATAAAACTAAGCTCAGGAAGTGCATGGCTGCATTGTGGCTGCCCGACATCTAATAGTCTAGTTCTCTTTCTCTCGGAGATCCTGACAAGCTATTAATAGAGCCTATTGCCTGCGCGGGGAGCCTGGCAAGCTCCCTGTAGCATATTCATATGCAAAAAACAGTAATATATATATATATATATACACATATATATATACATACATATACCTCTTGGAGAGCCTGGCAAGCTACCGAGAGTATACTGCCCACACAGCAAAGCCTGGCAGACTCCCCGTGGCATAGTCAATATGCCAAAAACAGTAACAGTAGGTCTCCTTCCCCTGACCCTTAAATATTGTCTCCAATCATTGGGAAAGACGAGTAAGGAGAGGCTGCTCAAATCTCAGGATTGGGTGTAATGGAGACGTTACTGGTGCCCGCTCAAGTAAATTAACGAAAAATGGGATGACAGTGATACAGTGATATACATATTTATCTTTCCTTTTGCTTATGTGGCATATCACATGTTGTTAATGTGGTGATTTGCATATACTGGTTTATCCTTGCATCCTTGGAATAAGTCATACTTAATCATGAGGTATACTTCTGCTGATGTATTTGGTTCACTAAGGTTTATTGAGACTCTTTTGCTGGGAGCCTGAGAGATAGTCAGCGGGAAGGACACTTGCTGTACAAGTGGCTGACTTGGGTTCAATCTCCAAGCAATCCCATTTGGTCCACAGGGCACTTGTAGTAATGTGTTCTGAAAATTGAGGCAGGAGTCCTCCCTGAGCACCACCAGGCATGCCCACTCACCCTCAAAACAAAGAATCTTTGTACATTCATTGAAATAATTGACTTTAATGATTTTAGTGAATTCACTATCAAATTTTGGTATCAGATTTGTAATTTTGACCTCATAGTGATTGAGAGAATATCTGTTTATTCCATTTCATTGAAAAGTCTTGAGTATTAGTAATATGGAAGTTCTCTTTAAAACCTTGAAAATAAACACAATTGGGACAGATCTTATCATTCAAGGGAAGACTTCTGATTATTGTACCAATTTTGTTACGAGCCATAATGTAGTCAGATTTCTCACTTACTCCTGACTCAGTCTTGAAATTTTATTCAATCCTAAAAATAATCTAATTGTTCAAGGTTTTCTAAATTGTTCAGATCTCTCTCTTCTAAGATTTTCTATTTCTATTAGAATATATTTAACTTTCATCCTTTTACTTCTGAGGCAATTTTTTAATGATTCATTTGTTTGTCTTCATAAGTCTAGTTAAATTTTTTTAATCTTGTTTATTTTCCAAGAATCCAGCTCTTTGTTTTGTCATTATTTTGTGCTGTCTTTTTTAGTCACTGTGGTTTTTATTATTTCTGCTATCCTTTGGAATTTGCTTATTTTTTCTTTTTTGACTTCTTAAGGATTGCCAGGTGTGTGACCCAAAAGGCAACTATATATATATACATGTATATATATATATATATATATATATATTATCCTTTACTTTCTAGTATATCCATTATAGTTTGAATTATATTTTGTGTAAAATAAGTAAGACTTTTTTTTGTGGGACAAACTTGGCTTATATAATTGTATTCCAATCTTTTACATCGAACTTATATTTAGAATTGAAGTTTAAGTGGGATTCCTGCAAGCTACCCAAACTTGGATTTTTTCCTTTTTATGTTCACTCTATGCCTTTGGATTGTTCTGTCCAATTCAATGTCATTAAGATAAATTTTGTTTTTTTGTGTTTTTTTTTGCTTTTTTGGGGTCACACCCAGCAATGCACAGGGGTCACTCCTGGCTCTGCACTCAGGAATTACCCCTGACGGTGCTTGGGGGACCATATGGGATGCTGGGTACTGAACCCAGGTCAGCCACGTGTGCAAGGCAAACGCCCTACCCGCTATGCAATCACTCCAGCCCCCACCATTAAGATAAATTTTGATATAAAAAAAGTGTTGCCATTTTTCTCTATCAACTTTGAATGCTTTCCTTTTGGAGTTTGTCTTTGTTCCTGTGGCCTCTTATTTCTTTCTCTTTAACTTTGATACCTGATTATTTAAGAGGGATCAGGCTCTGGTATCCTTTTAATTATTTTATTGGCTTATGCTTAAAATAAGCAAGGTTTGTTTTGAGCTTATTGTGACCCTTGAAAAATAAGAGTTTTGAGATAATTGAAGGAAAGTAAAGTGTAAGTTAGTACTTCAGTTACTAGGGAGCTAAGAGACGAGGGTGGTTGAAAAGTAATAACAAATTTCATATGTAGACAATACTCAGTATCTGACTCATGGTCCAAGCCAGGTCCAAGCCAATGCATCCCAATTGACCTTTTTATATTTTAAACGTCCCTTCAAACTTTCTATTTCTTCTCAATTTAGAAATAGCTATAGAAACCCTCTGGATCCAACTTCCAAACTGCAATTTGAATCAGTGTTTAAAAGGAATTTCTGGGTAAACAGTTGGTATAGGATACCCCAATTCTATTGCCTGCTTTGTGTATTTTTCCCCATGCGCCTAGGGAAATTCTCTCTGAGCATAGAGCTAGGGGTAAACAATGACTCCAGCTAGGTGTGACCCCAAAACAGGGGGAATTAATACCATTTGGAACAAGAATAACTATGGGTGACATTGAGATTTGTAAAACTGGATGCAAAACCCTAAGCTGTGTAGGACTTAACTTGCTTATGCACTCTCAAATAGTGAAGGCATAGCAATAGAGAGTAGAATGGTAGTATAGTTGGTAACTAGATCAGGAGAATCTAATAATGTTGACTGAGGGATAGAGAGTTATGAAAAAAATAAGATATAGTCTAGTGATCAAAACTTGATAGATTTTTAAAATGTGTGCTGAATACTTGAAATTTGTTAAAAGCTCTTATATGATCGCAATGCACATTATAAAAAGAAAGAAAATGACTACTATGCAAGATGAACCTCCCAGTTAATTTGTGTCATTCCACAGTATAAGAATATCAAATACTAAGGTGTACATCTTAAATTCATAGGATTTGCAATGGTAAATTATACATTAAAACAGAAATAGGGGCTGGAGCGATAGCACAGCGGGTAGTTGCGTTTGCCTTTGCACGCGGCCAACCCGGGTTTGAATCCCAGCATCCCATATGGTCCCCTGAGCACCGCCAGGGGTGGTAATTCCTGAGTGAAGAGCCAGTAGTAACCCCTGTGCGTAGCCAGGTATGACCCAAAAACCAAAAAAAAAAAAAAAAAACAGAAATAAGAACGATATTGAAAAGTAAGTAGATATAAGGGACACCAGAATTTATTTATATCCCTCCATTCTAAGCTATTTGTAGTAGGATTTAAGCTACCCCTCTAATCTTGGATCCCCTAATATCCTTCCTGAAAATCACATCTCTCTGGGTCTTATTTACTTTTTATAGTAATAATATTTTCTCTATTTGAAACCTGAAATGTCAAACCTCTAGTGTTATGTTTTTTTATGAAATAATTCTCTAAAAGAAAACGTTTCATTGTGTTCAGAGTTAAAGTTCCCATCTAATGCTTCATCCAGCTCAGACAACTTAGATTGAGCTGAAGTTACAACACAAACTTCGGGATGAGTTAGCTTTACCAGGATTAGACCTTTATATATTTTTCTTAATAAAACAATTGGTATAAAGCACATCATTCTTTTCCTCAAAACATCACAGTAGTTATGAGTTCTGTACTGATTAAAATTTCTTTCAACAACCCCCAAATCCTTTCTAGCCTGCCTCCTCTCTGCTTCTGAAACCTAAAACTCTGGCTTCTGCTTTCAACCCCCCCATTCTTTTGCACTGGATGATCTTTACATAGATGACAATCTCCTGATATTCCGATGACTTAGTGTCCTCCTGGGAAACTTTTTCATCAATTAAAAATTTTCCCTAAAAATTCACTTTTAAAATTTCCTTTTCATATTTTATTATTTTTTTTGCTTTTTGGGTCACACCCAGCGATGCACAGGGGTTACTCCTGGCTCTGCACTCAGGAATTAACCCCTGGAGGTGCTCAGGGGACCATATGTGATGCTGGGATTTGAACCTGGGTCGGCCTCGTGCAAGGCAAACGCCCTACCCGCTGTGCTATTGCTCCAGCTCCCCTTTTCATATTTTAGAAGTTTTCAAAAGTATTTCTACTCCAAGTTCCAAATAATATTTTTGTAGCCCCTTATATATTTTTTCTTGCAGAATTATACAATTAATTTGATATGCCAAAAACAGTAACAAGTCTCACAATGGAGAAGTTACTGGTGCCCGCTCGAGCAAATTGATGAGCATCGATGAGTGACAGTTACAATGAATTTACTCAAGTAATGACACAATTCCTAGGGAGTTTGTCTGTCTTCTGATTTCCTGCAGTAACTGAGTCATATGTTAAAATTTACACTAATATTAAATATATGGAGTGAATGAACATTTAAAACAATGGTTTTAATGATAAATAAATTCATCTATGATTTTAGAGTTAAACTTAAAAAATCATAAGATAAAGATTAATAAAACCTGTGTTTTTTGTATTGTTCAGTTTAAATTGCAAAGCTAAGATAAATTATTAAATAACAAATTATCACTGATATAACATATTGCAATGACAACACAAAAGAGAAAATTGGATGAATTAATTGCACATTTTTCTTTGCTTTTAATTTTCCATTTTCTCCAATGTAAATTGTATAATTCACCTTAAAAGGTAGTGGGAAAATTTCCAATAGTCAGTTTATAAATATTTGCAATTCATAGCATAGTATATGTCTTAAGTAAGTAGCTATTTAAGAAATGAATATATACATGAATAAAACATTTTATGTATAACTTTTTAAATATTCAAATGCAATCTTATGAATGTAAAATATTATTGGAGCCTATATAGAGATTGAAGAAGAACTGCCAACTTTCTTATAATATGAGAATAGTAACGAGATATCAATAATATAAAAACTATTGATGAGTCATATTTTACTAGATGCAATGAGGAATGATCCTCGTGAGACTGTAGAAAGGACACTATGGCAATGTGCCATGCTTGGAAAATTCTGTCTTAATCTTTTTAGTCTTAAAAACCTATGCATCTGATGTTGGAAGTGGATAATGACCTACAGGAAATAAAGGATGACTGAAGCTTTCACAGTCCCGTTCTGAAGAGAGTTAGATATTATTAATCCAAGATATTCACAATCCAAGAATGTTGCCAGCCATTATTCCCTTTGCTGTATTACAGAATGTAGCAGTCTCTTCCTTCAGAATAGACAATGACGTAGTTGTACATATATTTGTCCTTTCACCACCAAGCTAAAAATTAATTGAATCTGACAGTCCAACAAATCTTAATATTCTTTAAAACTTAGACAAAGGTCATTTTTTTTCTCTTGATATTCATTTTTCATAATTAATTGAACCTGCCAAGCCATTATAATCAGACATATATTATCACAGAATCAGTAGATTTTTTAAAATAAATTTAATTAGTCAGGGGTTATCTCTTTTCTATGATATAAAATATGCTGCTTTCCGATATACCTCGGAGTTTTGGTGACTATTAAGATCTCAACTACTGTCTGAGACCAAAAATGGTTTTAAAATTTTCTCAATGTTTCATACTGCTCCTACGTGAATACATTTTTAATTTTTGATTTATTTTTTATTTTTAAAATAAATAAAATATTCAATTATTGTTTAATAATTATCTTATACTATAGCGAAAAAAGACCCCTAAGAACTTTTATCAATCACAAAACTCAGAAATCTAAGGTAGACTTATACAATAAAAATACAATGAGAATTTAAATAAATTGGCTCTAAGCAAAGAGCCAATATATCATTACATAATATTTCACTCAAAATGCCTATCATATCTGAAAATCCAAATGTAGTAATGGATCAAACAAGAATTGAAGGCATTTTTTTTCTGTTGTGTGGAGAAGTTTAGAAATAAAAGAAGAACAAGTTTGGAAGAAATAGATGGACGATCTAAGTGTGAAATATAAGTGAAGCAGACAACACTTTCAAAGTCACTGCCATGAGCAGGAAACAGGTAGCTCAAAGGACCAGAGAACATTCTCTGCATGGAAGAGGCCTCCTTCAATCAATAACATTACACGGTCCCCAAGGTCCCTAAGACCCACCCAGCCTGACGCTGGAGAATGGCAGGAATAGTCCCTGATTTCTGGATATGGTGGAAAAAGCAAACAAACAGAATAAAGGAGCATCTGTCTTATGGGTGTCATACTTAATAACCTAAAAGATCCCTGTAGGCCAGTTTGAATTCTCCCATTGCACAATGTGATAAATTGACAGCATTTATATTAAAGTAAAAGTTGTACCAAAATTGCATGTGCCTGAGAGAAATATATTCAAAAACAATAACGTTGGATTCTGTGTTTAAGTGTTCCTAGTTATTTCCTCGAATATTTTATCTATGTTAATCAGTTTAAAAACAGTAACAATAAGTCTCACAATGAAATGTTACTGGTGCCCCTCAAGCAAATCAATGAGCAACGGGATGACTGTGACTGTGATTTTATCTATTATCAGTACACTTGGACAATTTAAATAACTTTCATAAGCAAGAGCTAATATAGAAAGACATGCTGACTCATATTACTTGTAAATATCTTTTGTTTTAGATTAAATGTGGGAGATAGAAAACTGAAAATATTGCAATGATAAGTTCAAATTCAATATATTGGTCAAAACTATGTGATGATAAATCATATTATTTATGAAGACATTTGTTGATTGGCAGGTTACTAATGAAAAGGAATACATATTCATGAAGATATTTGCATTTGTATAATAAGGCAATAGTCTTACTGGGAAGAAAATTGATTTAGTTCTTATAATCACCATACCTTGGTAGTAGTTACAAGATTATTTCATAAACTAATTTCTGTATAATCAAATTATCAATTATTATTTAATAGTTTAACAGAAGAAAATCACAGATCACTCAGTTTCCAGAGTAGTGATTTGAAGTTAAAATATATAGAAAATATTCTAATATAGCTGTTACTTTTATTTGATTTACATTTATTTATTTTTTAAACCAAGGCAAAACCAGATAATTTTGAATGTCTATGTGAAATCTTTGGAATGCTTCTTTCGAGAACATGTATAAGATCTTCTATAGAGATAGTAAAAATAAATTCATGTTGCACATTTAAAACCATTGCTCTAATAACTGAAGGAATGAAATGTAAACGATCCTAAAAAAGCAAAAGAGTTGAAGGAAAATTTAATTCAATCAGAACAAAAAAGAGAGTAGATTGAAATAGACTGGTAGAAAGGGAAAATGTTTTAAAAACTTAGAAAATTAGCACCATTCTTTTCATTTAAATAAGAATGCCATGGGAACATGTTTAAGTAGCATACTTTAAAAAGTATAAGAGACAAAGAAAATAAATTAACAATACTCCCTACTGATAGGAATGTATTAAATTGAGGAGAGAAATGAGCAATGAGTTTTGGTGGGAATGAGGGTCACTTATTCAAAAGTAATATTATGAATAAAAGGTGTTGGTAAAGGGAATTATGATGCAGAAGAGAAGTTGTGGAAGATTATATTAAATTTTAACATTTTCAATTACTTTGTAATTCAGTGTAGCTTTTGAAAGATGATGAGATTAGAAAATGGGGTAAACTGATCTTAGGAGGATGAAGTACAAGTCATATTTTCTGAACCTCATCAGAAAATCAGAGTAAGCATTGCCAATTATCCGGGTTGGGTACAAAAATGGGTTAAAACAGTCATGGTGTGCAGACTATAAGAAACAAATAATAACCTTTTATAGAAAATAATATTGAAATTTAATAAAATATCCTCACAGAATAATTACTTTATAAATGTGAAATAACAAAATATATAAAGATAAATCTAAGGCAGAGAAAACAAATAATAGGAATGTTTGAAATTACAATAATTATGGTAGCCAGAATGTAGAGTTTACATATTTTCTCTGAATTCCATGAAAACCTCAACTATTATTGAATAATGTGAGCTTGTGTAACTGCATGTGCATACCTGTGTCAGTGCTTGTGTCTCAAGAAAGAAGCCATAGTTCACGCCATGTGTTGTTAGATGAAGTTCTTTAGACTACACCGATTCTAGGTGAGCACTTGAAGGTCATAGGGAACGATTTCAAATCATTCTCTGGTAATACACTATTGAAAATTATTAATAAAATAATATCAAAAATGAGGTATTACAGTTGAAAGATAAGAATTTAAGTAGACTTAATTTTTATTGCATTATTTTCATTATGCAAAAGCAGCCCTTCGATATCTTGTAGCCTACTTCTCCCTCTGGGAGAAACTGGCAAGCTACTGAGAGTTTCCTGCCCACATGTGACAGCCTTGCAAGCTTCCCATGGTGTATTCATATGCTAAATCCAGTAACAAGCTGGATCTCATTCCCCTGACCCTGAAAGAGCCTCCCATGCGACATCATTGGGAGGGCCTAGTAGAGAGAGACTTCTAAGATCTCAGGGAAAGGACAAATGGAGAGGTTACTGAGCCCACTCGAGAAATCGACGATTAATGGGGATTTCATAATTCGTGATTTCGTGATATTTTCATTATTTTCCTTACAACATTTATCGATGAGACAATGCTATAAGAAGACTAAGACATTTTTTTGGCTAAAAACCAAAGACTGATAGTTGGAAGATCAGTGTAAATGAAGACCTGAGAGAAATCAAGGCCGTTAGGGATTCAATGTAGACTAAGAGGACATGACTAAGAGGGATTTGTATTAATAAATGGGCTACTTTGAGTAATACCTAGATATCATGAGAGAAAATGTCAGATACACTAAACATAAAGGTCTGGTAAACAGAAAGGTTGGAATATGATAAGTTGGCCTACAAATTTCAAATTTGAAAAACTACCATTTCCTTTTTTTGTTTGTTTGTTTTTTTTTTAATTTAAATTTTATTGAATCACCATGTGGAGGGTTACAAAGTTCTCAGGATTATGTCAGTTATACAGTACTCAAACACCCTTCCCTTCACCCGTGCCCATATTCCATCACCAACCACCCCATTATACCTCCCGCCCCCTCCCACCCCCCCAGTCCCCACCCTTGTAAGTGATAAGTTTCACTTCGTTTACGCTTTATCTTGGTTACAGTCCATGTTTCAACACATAATTCACTATTGTTGCTAGGGTTTCCCCCGCAAAAAGAGAAGACAGTCCCACTGTCAAGGAAGCATTTGATGGCTCTCCATTGCTGAGAATGTAGAGATATTAAGTCCCGCTGTTTGTTACATAACTTTTCTATTTTTTCCCCCCTCGTCCCGCGCCACCGAGATCACGCCTGTTTAGTAATCACCACGCTGCCTGACAAAGGGAAACAAACCAAAAGAGATGGTTATTTCTCGTCATCAGCCGGCGTGGGGCTCTAGCTTAGTTGATAGTCTGGTAGGATGTCTGCAAGTAGTTTCTGGAACCAAAAGTAATACGCTGGTATCGGCCCCGGCTCAAGATTCCACCAGCGTCCCGCTGTTCCAAGTACATAATAATTTATTCCCTTGTATCCGATTCCCATGCCACCAGGTCCGTGTCAGCTTAATGGACATCATACTATGGTTAACGCCACGCCACGTTTCTTCCCGAGAAAGAGGGATATTTCTTCTCAGCCGGCGTGGGGATATGGCTTAGTTCAGTCTATAGAGATGGCTACCACTTTGGTGGCCTTCAATATTTCAGCAAAAGACTTCCTATTCTTGTTAGGATTTCCCACCAAAGTCCGACCCGTTAAAGTCCAGGGAAAATTCTGCCTAAAATTCTATCGCTACAATCTTTTACCCTTTAACAAAAAACTTAGTACTATTGTTTGGAGTTTCCCCCCATGGTAAGCCCTGCCAAAAAGGAACATTTACACGTTGCTGACAATCAAGAGATATTAGGTCTCACGGCTGTGATCGCAGCCGCGCGGTTTTGGATTTCTATATGAAGTCCAAGGAAAATTCTTTTGGTAATTGCATCACTCGCTGGCAGCGCCTGGGCCAGAAGCTCCCAGCACACAGTTTGGAGGCATTTTGGGGGCGCCGCTCGTGTCCAAAGTGGTTCAGTTGCCTCCGGGGTCGATCTCGCGCGGGGCCGCAAAGGAGCGTCCCCACATGGCTCTGTGCTTAAATGTCGGCCGGCACAGGGCGGATCCGGGAGTCCCGCCCATCGGCTTTCCCGGGCTTCCTGTAGAGTCTAAAAACCGGCTATAGCCTCGCTGCGTTCAAACAGAAAGAGTTGAGAGAGAAAAGAGCATACCCTGCCGGCAGCGCCTGGGCCAGAAGCTCCCAGCACACAGTTTGGAGGCATTTTGGGGGCGCCGCTCGTGTCCAAAGTGGTTCAGTTGCCTCCGGGGTCGATCTCACGCGGGGCCGCAAAGGTACCATTTCCTTTTATTAAGAACATCTATACTGGTTAGGTTTACATAAACCAAGCAATGTATTTTCTGTTGCTTTTTTTTAGGGGCCAGGCCACACACCCAATCTTGCTTAAAGCTTACTCCTGGCTCTACACTCATGCAAGACATGCACCTTGCTCACTATTTGAACTCCCTGGATCACCTTCATTACTTTGAAGAAAGTATAAATCCCTTCACTGTCATCCCGTTGTTCAGTGATTTGCTCGAGCGGGTCCCAGTAACATCTCCATTCGTCCCTGTTGCATGCTAGTGTAGCCAGATGGTATATTGGGGGCTCTTTCAGTGTCAGGGGAATGAGGACCATCATTATTACTGTTTTGGGCATATCAAATATGCCATGGGTAGTTTGCCAGACTCTGCTGTGTGGGCAGGATACTCACAGTAGCTTGCCGGGCTCTCCGAGAGGGATGGAGGCTTTTGTGGTGGCCTCTAATCACCTTTAGGTGTTCCCAGTCAGTTATATACATATATTTCCCTCTACGATTTGTTTCCTACTGTAGGCAATAAGTAAATCCCTTAGCTACATGAATCCATCAAGTCAGTTTCTTATAAATATTTACATCATGATAGAGGTTTTATTTGCTATTTAATATTATAAATGATATAGTTTTAGCTTGGTTGGAGCGATAGCACAGCGGTTGGGTGTTCGCTGTTCATGCAGCCGACCGGAGTTTGATTCCTCCGCCCCTCTCGGAGAACCAGGCAAGCTACGGGTATCGAGCCTGAGTGGCAGAGCCTGGCAAGCTACCCATGTGTATTGGACTTGTCAAAAACAGTAACAATAAGTTTCTCAATGAGAGACATTACTGGTGCCCGCTCGAACAAGTCAATGAGCAACGGGATGACAGTGACAGTGACAGTGATAGTTTTAGCTAATATTTGAGTGACTTAAATATTTGTTGGGGCTGGGGCCATATTGAGGCCAGGCATACCTTGTGGTCCCCTGAATCCCACCAGGAGTGATTCCTGAGCAAATAGGTATGAGCCAGCTCTGAGCAGGCCAGGTGCGGTCCAGAAGCAAATAAATTAAAATAAATAGAGGTTGAAGTGATAGTACAGTGGGTAGGGCATTTGCCTTGCCTACAGCAGTCTCGGGTTTGATCCCTGGCATCACATATGCGCCACTGAGCACTGTCAGGAATAATTCCTGCATGCACAGCTAAGAGTTCCCCCAGAGCATTGCTGGGTGTGACCAAAAATACCAAAAAAGACAAAAATTAAAATAATTATTTGTTGCCAAAAAAATTCTGCTTGCTACATTAGTAGTCAACTAGATAATTAAATATTAGCAGTATAGGTAAAGTTTTATACTGCTTTATATCTATCTTCTCCTGTGAAATAAGATTTGGCTGAGTGTTTTGGTCCCATTAATTTTCTGTTCTATTATACAAGAATTCTACATTTCAAATAATTAACAATATGATTACTCTTAATATTATATTTTACATAAATATGAGTGTTAGCAGTAGCATGCATTCATAAAACAAAAACTCGTACGAATCTTATAAACTATGTATATAGTACATGACTATATGCATGAATATATACCTTAAAATATTTATATTTGAAAAATGTTTTGTAATCTTCCCACTTTTTTGAAATGTTTACATTTTGAATAACCATATACTCATGAGATACTCACAAATTCTGCTTTATAGTTTGATATGTGACATTATTTAGTAACATAATTTTTATTTTACTAAAAGGAAATGTCTATTTACATATAAAATTGGATATGCCAAAAACAGTAACAATAAGTCTCTCAATGAGAGACGTTACTGGTGCCGACTCGAACAAATCGATGAGCAACGGGATGACGGTGACATTCCTCTAGCTGGCGTTGCTTGGTTAGGGAAGGTATTCTATATATAAAATTAATATATAAAATTATATATTAGTAGAATTACCTATATTTTACTTATTTTCTTTTTATTTCATACTTTCCTATAATACAATTCACATTTTTGTCATTTATGAGACTTTTAAACTATTCACTTGTTAAGACTCTATGCCCATATACAGACAGGACTCAAAATATGTATATTAGAATTCCATATTTAAAATAGATTATATGTGGCATCCGTTACAGAAATAATGAGCTAGAATTGAGTTAATTTTAGCAAAACCATTTTCTATTAGTGTTGCAAATTATACATAAGATATTCTGTATAAAAAACTGCAATGATAGAGTATTTCAAGATAGATTTTAAGAATATTATTTACACACTGTAATATTACCAGTGAACTTTGTAAAAGCAAGCCAAAGGTTAGTATCACTCTATGAATGGTCTTCATATAATTGATTCACATGATCACAAAAGGGCTGAAAATTTCTAAGAACTGTCTTTGCAGCTGGAAAAAGACTAAAGAAATCTGGTGGTATAATTTTGTAGGTCCGAGAGTCAAAGAATTGATGGCATTAATTCCAGTCCAGGTTTAAAGTTCTGACAAACCAAGATCATGAAGGGCAGGGAAGATCAAAGTCCAAGCTCAAAGCCAGAGACCAAGTTTGGTCTTTCTCCACCTTTTGTTCTCTGCAGGCTCTCAGTAGGTGAACTGAAGGACGCCACCCAACATGATGAAGGTCATGTTATCTGCTTAGTTTATCAATTCAAATGCTAATCTCTTCTAAAAATATTTTCAGAGACATACCTGCAAAGAATATTTAATCAGATACAGGGTATTCTATGAGCCATTCATAATGTCACCGAAAATTAATCATCAGAGTTTTCATAAATGCTCCCTTTGATGATTAAGTTTATTCAGTTAAGATCTTAGCCAATTGGAATTCTGGATTATAATCAGAACTGTAAATATTTAATGTTTCTGATATTTCTATATGTTCACCAACTAGTTCCTGTAATTTTTTAATTCTCTATCCAATTTATAAATGGATATAATCACATCCAATTTCAGAACTCACAATGTGCCAAGTTTCATTTTTTGATTTATTTGACATCTGCTGAAATTTCAGCAAAGTGTTATTTCAAAGTTTATACAAGGCAGAGCAATTCCGTACATTGCAGTCAGGATTTTGTTTTAAAATATCAGAATTATTTAATCCACTTTATGAGTTTTCAATCTATTATAAACATTGTTATAGAATTTTTAAGAATGATGCTGTTTGTAAGCTAAATTTGATATAAGTGATGATAAATTGATGTCTTTTTAATTATGACTTTTCCATCCAAGATAACATGTAGGATTACTTTTGAATTTTTTAAGTTGTCCTTTACTAGGTCAAAAACATTTGTTAAAAGGAAATATTCTGTATTATGAAGCTTAACTTGCACTAACTTGCATTTACAATGACATTTCTTTTGTTTTCTAATATGCTTTATGAAACAAAGAGGTTTTATTTCTCAGTAATTACTGGTAGATTTTTATGCTAAACTGTCATCTAAATCTGTCTAATTGTCTGGCAGAGAATTAGAAATGTACCACCATAGCAGAGAAAAACCTGAACTTATATTAAATTTGCCCTAAGTCACTCAAGGAAATGGTCATAGTTTCTTTTCTCTGATTCTTCTCTAGGTTTGGGTGGAAATCTTAACTAAATTTATATACAACTACATCTCTCCAATATTATATTGATATATAGATATTGGACTGAAGCCACTGCAACTTTTATTTTTACATTTTAATAAAATACTTTAAGTTGTTTCTTTTTTAACTGAATCATATTGAGATTCAGTTAAAAAGTTATTCATGATTGGGTTTCAGTAATATAATCTTCCTTATCCATCATCAATGTAAAGTTCCCAAGATCAATATCTGAAGTTTCACCCCTCAACCTCACCCTGCTTGCCCCTATGACGGGTGCTTTTCTTCTCTCTGTCTCTGTCTTTGTCTCTCTCCTTCTCTCTCTCTCTCTCTCTCTCTCTCTCTCTCTCTCTCTCTCTCTCTCTCTCTCTCTCTCTCTCTCTCTCCTTTCATTTTGGGCATTATGGTTTGTAATATAGATACAGGTTTGTCCAGTGTGATCATTTCTAACTATTATTGTCATACTGGTCCTTTCTCTATCCTAACTGTCCTTTGTTATCCACAAAGTTGTGGCAATCTTCTGGCCATTGACCAGTACTCCTGGCCCCCATTATTCCTGGCCTTGGATATAAATCTCATATTGTTCATCTTTTATATAGAACAGATGAGTGCAGCAATCCTATATCTTTCTCTCTCCTTCTCACTCACTTAACTCACCCTAATGCTCTTCACGTCCATCCATATATAAGCAAATTTTATAACTCCATTTTTCCTAACAGTTGTATAGTATTCCATTGTGTAGATTGAACATAGTTTCTTTATTCAGTTGATTCATTTTAATATTTGCTTACAACTCTACAATTGGAGGTTTGTAAGAAGATAATGATTAAAAATTGCTCTTTGGATTCAGGATTTATATTTTCACCAAAGCCTGAGATTATTTAGAATAGAATGATTCTAATGAGGAAGCAACTGGAGGGAACTCTTAAAAAAGTATGTAGTAGGAAGCGGTCCCAACAAGGAATTTAGCAATGTAATTCTAATGAGTCCTAATGAATCCTAATTAAATGTAGAAGATTTGGTTCTTGTTTGAGAAAATCCACCCCCTTCCTCTCATGGTCATAAGAGAGAGAGAAAAAAAAACTTGTATAGATGTACAGAAATTTCTAGATAATTGTTTGAAAGTTTGATATTTAAAGATTGCAGAAGCTAGAGATTATATATATGCATACATATATATAATAGATACAACACAGTATTTATATATACTACATATGGCTTACAGTATAAAGTAGCACTGTAGCACTGTTGTCCACATCGATAAGTAGCACATCGATTTGTTCGAGTGGGCACCAGTAATGTCTCTATTGTCAGACTTGTTGCTACTGTTTTTGGCATATCAAATATGCCACAGGTAGCTTGCCAGGCTCTGCCATGAGGGCAGTTTCTGCCAGTAGCTTGCTGGGTTCTCTGAGAGGGATGGGGGAATTGAACCAGGTTCAGCCGCATGCAAGGCAAATGCACTACCCGCTCTGCTATCACTCCAGTCCTGTATGGCATAATATTATTGAATTTCTTTTTTTTTTTTGGCTTTTTTGGTCACACCCAGCGATGTTCAGGGCTGACTCCTGGCTCTGCACTCAGGAATCACTCCTGGCAGTGCTCTGGGGACGATATGGGACACGGGGAATCGAACCCAGGTCAGGCGCTCCATTCCCCGGATTTCTGAGCAAATGAAAAAATATATTTTGTTGTTGTCTTGGGCCACAGCTGGTAGTACTCAGGAGTCAGGGGCTGCTGTAGTGCTGGTGATCTAACCAGGGCTAGCCATATGTTGGCAGTTTAAGGAGGAGATTTTCAAGTGCAGGGAGGCGCTGAGTTACTGCAGGGGACAGGAACTCTCCAGAGTAAGCAGGCATGCTTCCCCTCCTTGGAGGCCCTAGGTCCAGCACCCAGCACTCCTCCCCATCCCAACCCTCAGTACCTCAGTTACGGAGAGGAGCCAGAAGCTGTGGTGTGGCGGTGGTCTCTGCTCCTTTGCAATTCCAACACTCTTCAATATTTTCAGCAATGCAAACATTGACGGATAAATATGCTCAGACCCAGAGTTGGAAAGCAGAGGTTCATTGAAAAGTAGAAGAGAAAAGAAAAGAAAAGAAAAGAGAGGAAAAGGAAAGAAAAGAAAAGAAAAGGAAAAAAAGAAAAGAAAAAGAAAAGAAAAGGAAAGAAAAGAAAAGAAAAGAAAAGAAAAGAAAAGAAAAGAAAAGAAAAGAAAAGAAAAGAAAAGAAAAGAAAAGAAAAGAAAAGAAAAGAAAAGAAAAGAAGTTTGCCAAGTGGGTGTTGAGTGGCCACAAGTCGGAGACACAGAGAAACAGGACAGATACTTCAAAGATTTATTCACACACTGAAACACGGGCATACAAGGGACATAGTGCTGAGGGTGCTCATACAAGGAGCTCGCCGATGAGGGTGCTCATACAAGGGACTCAGTGCTGACAGTTGTCAAGCTGGGATTTTTCCCTGGGTGTGGAACCCGGATCCCCATGAAGGAAAGGTGTTTAAGCTTTATGCCTTTCTATTTGCATGCGGGTGTGTTCTCAGGGCCTTCAGCAAAGCAAGCTGAGGTACCAGCAGTTACTACATCTTGTTCCATTGACTTGACTCATCCTTGCTATCTGTGCTCAGATGTCTGGGCGTTCATGTCCAGGCCTTTGGGGTCTGGCATGTAATTTTTCTTCCTAGGTTGCAAACTCAGGACCCTGAGGCACACAATGAAGTCTGGCTTTCTGGTTCCTTGGCAAAGGGGAAACTTGAGGCTCCTTTTATCACCACGCAGGCACCTTCTTAAGGTGAGCCCCCCCCCCCCCCGTGAGGACCAACAGTTGACTTCCCGCCTGAGGCAGCATCCTGTGCTCCAGCACCCCACGCACACGCACAGACACATACACGCACACACGCACGCACACGCACACGCACACGCACATACATATCCACCTCTGCTCCCCGACCTCATGTTGGCCAGGTCACACTCTCTGCATCCGTTGGAGGCTCGAGGACCCTGGGAGTGGGGGAGGGGGGTTCCACATTTTCCCAACGGCTGAGATCTCCCCATCCCTCCGTTGGGGCAGCAGATCGGGCACCGGGTTGCTGCTTCCCCCAGGCTCTGCCGGACCTCAAGGGACTCTCCAAACTCTTTTTTTTTTTTCCTGCTCCTTTTTCTCAGCACACACACCGAGTCACTTCCCCCAGCCGCACAGAGAGTGGGAGGAAGCCAACAGAGTCTCCTGAAACATTGGTTCATTGGGTCCGTATCTTGTGCTGTGCATCTGCCGCTGCTCAGTTCTTGTACTAAATTGCGCTGGATAGCACAGCGTCTGGGGCCCTCCCTGAAGGATACTGGCCTGGCCGCTCCGGGCGTGGACCAGTGAGGTCCCAACCGCTGAGTGCCTCACCCCGAACCTGCATCAGTCCGCATCTGTCGGGCCGCCGTGGCTCGGAATTGAGCCCAGGGGCCCCGCACGTTGGAGGCACCGGTTGACAGTCGGCAGAGCAGCTCAGGGGGCTGCAGCCTGCGGTGGCCCTGGGAAAGGGGGGCACCAGCCGTGGGCGAGGAAGAGGGGAAACTGGATCAAGGGACCCCAGGAAGGGTTCCTGAGTCTGGGCCACATATTTGGATAATGTAAGGAATCTAATGCTGCAAAGCTGGGGAACCCCGTGGGGGGGTCCCCTAAAACTGCGCTCTCCCCGGCACGGCTGCAGGCCATACAGTCCCCAAGTCCCGTGCCTCTAGCTGTGCAGGTACAATCTCACATCCCGTGCAACCCTCAGCTTTAGCGTGTGTTTCCTGCCTTTGAGGCTTGAAAAGAAACTCAGCCTGTGTTGATCCTCTCCGTCCCCCTCCCAGGTATGGGAGAGTCTCTGTCGGGCACTGTCCAGGCCTGCAGGCGCACCCTAAGTTGGAGAGTACTGACCAGGAATTTTCCAAAATACTACAACCCAGAAAAGTGTCAACAGGGGATGCCTACAAGAGGGGAGGAGACAGGACCCAGGCTGAGCTCAGGACCAGACTCCTCTGAGGGTCCCCCAAGAGAGTCAGCACTGCCTGTGGACTCTGGGACCAAACTGTGTCCATGTCTCAGGGCCAGGCCCGTGATGGCTGCTGGCCGCAGTGGACACGTCTGGGTCAAATGGCAGACAGGAGTCTTGTTACAGGCCTTGATGTGGAAAATGGGAGGGGGGGAAGAGGGGTTCATGGGAAAGAGGGTCTGCTGGGAGAAGATGGCCTCAAGCTGAAAGGGGCCCGCAGGAAGGGGAGGGAAGGAGGCAGGGCACAAAGGGGCAAGGGTGGGGACTAGAAAGAAAGAGGCTCTGTGTTTTAGCAGGTCGTGGTAGGGGGTGGGGGGGCAGGCGTGCTGGAGGGAGAAGGGCCAGGCCGAGCCAGGAGGGGCTTTAGGCTGAGGACATGGAAGTCCTTCCACTGGATGACAGATGGACCTCTAAGAATATGATATTCTTGTCCTGACAGATAAGGGATCTCCGGGGGCCAGAGGGAGGAAGGTGTCAGCTCAGGTGTATGGAGGTGACACTCCATGGCTGGTCCCTAACATAGGGTGTCTGCTCACCGTGGGTGGTCACAGCAGGTGGTTTTCTCTTGCCAACGCTGGTGTGTGCAGAGGACACAGAACTCAGGAGAGAGGAAAGGGTCCTATCGGCCCGATGTCTCCAGCTCTCCTGGGACCCCAAAATTGCCCAGAGAGCCGAGAAGGAACAGTTCCCTTAGAAGGAACCCATCAATTACGGTCTCAGGGAACTTGACTCAGTCAGGTGACACCAGTGGCCTCTCCCAACCTCATGCCCACCTGGAGGGCAGCTGCTACTGCCCAGGCCCCACCCTGTTTTGTGCCCAGGGATGGGCAGTCTGGACTCCCCAAAATCTCTCAGGTTCTGCAAGGCCCTGGATACTCGGAGGGAGAGTGTCTGCATCTGCACAGGCATCCTTAGAGTCTTCGCCTGAGACTTGATGGCCAGAGCCTGGGTCCCCCTTGAAGAGCTCAGGCGGGAAAGGCAGCCCCTCACCCCTCACCACCAGGTTTCTCCTCCTACTGACTGTCCTCCAGTGCTGAGAAGAAAAGCAAGAGAATGAGCGTGTGGGACTCTCAGCAACTCAGGAACCTCATCTCAGCACAACTAATTATTTCTATCTCTGCTGCTGTCCGTCTTCCTTGATTCTCTTACAAAGATGCTGAAACACTTTCGGTCCCCTCAGTCAGGTCCACTCTCCATGGCGCTAGGGGAACTCTCACAAGGGAAGACCTAGAGCAAGGTCCCCAGTCCTGTGCCGCCTCAGAGAGGACTCTTTGAACTCCCGCTCAAGGCTCTCAGCCCCACAGTGGGTTTGACTAGAGGTCAAGTGTGAGGCTTGTGTTCTGCAGAGCGGAGACTCCACAGAAATGGAGCCGGTTCTCTGGCAGGACTGCTTGTGGGACTTTACCTCAGAACTGGCCAGAGCACTCAAATAGCCTCTGAATCTGAGTTGACATTCATGACCGCTGAACCCCTCGCCCTGTCCCTTGAGCCTCCAAAAAAGAGTGATGTTCTCTCTTGGCTTCAGACACCCCACACTCAGAGTTCCTCTCAACTGTCTAGTTCTTAAACTCTGGCCTGCAGCTGAAGCCCTCAGGAACTCACCCTGTGTCTTTTCCTGACGCCCTTCATGGATGTTACTCGGGAAATCGATGGTAAACAGGATCCAAAATAATAATAGAAAACACTGGCAAAGAATGGTGTTCATGATTTTTAGGGTCCACAAAGCACCCCGTAGGTACTCTGGGTCACTGTCATCCCATTGCTCATCGATTTGTTCGAGCGGGCACCAGTAACATCTCTCATTGAGAGACTTATTGTTACTGTTTTTGGCATGTCCAATATGTACGGGTAGCTTGCCAGACTCTGACGCGTGGGCTCTATACTCTTGGTAGCTTGCCGGGCTCTCCGAGAGGGGAGGAGGAATTGAACTCGGGTCGGCCTCATGAAAGGCGAACGCCCAACCGCTGTGCTATCGCTCCAGTCTGAGATACTCTGGGTATTGGGGAAATTTGGGACATTTTGGAAATTGATTAAAGAATTAGGACAAATCACTGGTCTTGCCCTGTGGCAACTGAGCCCAGAGCACTACCTGACCAGTGTCTCTAGTTTCCTGCCTTGAAAGTCAGATTCCCTGATTGGGGGCAGATTTTACCCTCTGGGTCATATTTGTGTTCATATCCTCTTTCCTGTAGAGTATTTTTGAACCTCATAGGTGAACCAGTTCTAGGACATACAATTTTTTTCACATTTTGGTTTGTGAATGGGTAATCATTTGGGGTTTGGTTCAGCCATTAACCATCTTTCATCAGTGGTGCTGAGTCCATTGCCATCTTGGTGCTCAGAAACTCAAGTAACCACAAATGTACATTGCACAACCTCAGACCGCATTGAGGTGTTTGTGTCTCATTTCTCTGAAGTTGTGAATCCTGTCCTACATGATGATTTGGAGGGCACCCCTACACTTTGGCAAACCATTCAGTATGTTTGTCACTGAAAATAAATATAACCCCTTTGTATGTGTCTTTTTGATTTGAACCAGATTTCTTGCTGGATCTCAAAAACAGTGCCATGACAGCTACACCATTTCTACAATGTGGTACAAATCTGCTTCCAGTTGGGGTACTATAAGAAGATACCCCCATACAGCAAGATTTGACATGTGTTGCTGATAGATATGCATGTGGGGAAATTTAAAATCGAGAGCAGCTGGTTCAGCATTTGCTGGTTACGGCTTTGGGCTTCCTACTCTCCAACCTGCAGCTTCACCTAGTAGAACTGAGTGAGGAGAGTTGGGTTCACCCTACCCTTTGCCTCCAAGCAGGGAGGAAGCTACTGGGGAGCTGTGGAGGGTATCTCTAATAAGGGCACTAAATTCCCTGTCAGGACTTAATGCCCAAGTCCTAGCTGCCAACTCCTAAAGGCCCCTGTACTAATGCCAGGTACTGAGGTCTGTTCTGTCCCCTTACCCGACCACAGAAAGAGTCATTGGGGTAGACCAGGTCCCCTGTCACTTCTCCCCTTTCCCAGGTGGAGTCCAGGGTTGCTGAGGTCCCCTGTGCTAACCTGAGAAAAGTTATTCTTTTGCCTCAGATCTCAGTCAATGATTCTTTGATCACTTATTGTTATTGTTCTGATGCTCTCAGTCCACTTTTCTAACTTGAATCCTTACTAATACAGAAACCGTACAAAGTAACTTCTCAGACCACAGTGTCCTGAAAGCAGAAGTTAAGCTTGGAGAGAAGATAGGGGAAATGTCCAGAAACTTCAAGCTGAACAAAATACTGCTGAATTACAATTAAAGAGGAAATCACAAAGAAATAAAAAAAAAGATTACTTGAAACTTATAAGAACAGATATATAAGTTATCAGAATCTATGAGTTACCACAAAACCTATATTAAGCAGGAAATTCATAGCAATGAAGGGATATTAAGAAATAATAAAATGAAAATTAAAACCCTAAACTCATATCTCAAAAATCTGGAGGAGGAACAGCAAACAAGCAAATAAAAGTAGTATAAGTAGGGAAATAGCAAAAAAGAGAAAAAAATTACATAGAAACAATAGAAATAACATATTAACAAAAACTGTACTTTAAGGGATCAGTGAAACCAGAACTTGGTCTTTTGAAAGAATAAACTAGGTAAACCTTTTAGTAGACACACAAGGGAAATAAGAGAAAATGTCCCAAGGAAACCAGATCAGAAATGAAAGGAGTCAAATTACGACAGATCATTCAGAAATTCTAAATGTAATGAGTGCTTACTATGAACAACTTTATAGTCATAAGTTGGAGAGCATAGAAGAAGTGGCACAGACAAAGTCATGTCATCTCCCAAAGGAATAAATAGAAAACCTGAACAGGCCAATCACAAGTGAGAAAATCAAAAATGGAATTAAAATTTCCCTAAGAACAAAAATCCTTGCCAGATCTGTTCACTGGTGAGTTCAAACTTTCAGAGAAGCTCTCTGTCCCTACTCATTTTACTCTTCAAAAATATTGAAGACACAGAAATACTTCCTAATCCCTTCTGTGAAGCTAGCAATCTACAATATACCCAAAGCAGACAGAGATACTCCCAGAAAAGATAATTTCAAAACAATTGCCTGCAAAACATCTGAACAAAAATCTTTTAACAAAATCTCAGATAATTCAGTAACATATCAAAAAAATATTACACCACAATCAAGTGGAACTCACCAAGGGATCCAAGGATTGTTCAACATATGCAAACATCATCATCATCTTCATCATCCCATTGATCATCTAATTTTTCGAGTGGTCTCAGTAACGTCTTCATTCGTCCTAGCCCCTGAGATTTTAGAAGCCTCTCTTTACTCATCCTTCCCAACAATGCTGTATTTGAGGCTCTTTTAGGGTTAGGAGAATGAGACCCAGCTTGTTACTGGTTTTGGCATATTAATACACCATGGGGACCTTGTGAGGCTCTCCCATGTGGGCAGGAAACTCCTGGTAGTTTGCCAGTTTCTCTCAGAGGAGAAGTAGGCTATAAGATATCTCGAGGCCACAAAGAGGCCACGCACTTCCCAAATATTGCTTTTAAGTCTCTGGATGCTGGACGTGGATGGGATTACACGGCACTGGGGGCAGTCCCTGGGTGTGACCACCTAGTTCTGGAAAATGGGAAATCTGAGTGGAGCAGGCCCAGTCCCGATCTAAGCAGCCTTGGAGGTCTCAGCCCCGGGTCCCACACACCTGGATTCCTCTGCTGGTCCCTTCATGCGTAAGGCTCGTCCGAACGTGTGGAGAGGGGCCTTGAGCATGGCTGTGGCTAGGTTCCGGAGGTCTTCAGCTGCCGGGAGCTCTGCTAGGGGCAGGGAGGGAAACTGGAGCCCACCCCCTCCAAGGGGTCCCGGGGAAGATAGCCAGGCACTCAAGCAAGAGACTTTCTGCAATGTTAATATGCAAACAAATTAACATAATACATTACATTAATAGTAATGAAGCACTGTAGCACTGTCGTCCCATTGTTCATCGATTTGCTCGAACAGGCAGCAATAATGCATTGTGAGATTTGTTACTGTTTTTGGCATATAGATTATGCCATGGATAGATTGCCAGGCTCTGCCATGCAGGTGAGATACTCTCTGTAGCTTACTGGGCTCTCCGAAAGGGATGGAAGAATTGAGCCCGGGTCAGCTGCATGCAAGGCAAGCGCCCAACTTGCTGTGCTATCACACCATTCCATTAATCGCACTGTGGTCACTGTCATCCCCTTGTTCATCAATTTGCTTGAGCGGGCACCAGTAACATCTCCATTGTGAGACCTGTTGTTACTGTTTTTGGCATATTGAATATGCCATGGATAGCTTTCCAGGATCTTCCGTACGGGCACAGGGGGGATACTGTGGGTAGCTTGCTGGGCTCTCTGGGAGGGATAGAGGAATCGAACCTTAGTGGGCCGCATGCACTGTGCTATCGCTCCAGTTCATTAATAAAAGATAAATATTATATGGTTATATTAAGCAATGCTGAGAAAGTATTTGACAAGCTCCAACATCCATGATAAAAAAATAAAAATCATTAGCAAAATAGTGTTGTAAGTGACCTTTCTCAAGACAATACAGTCATCTCTAAAAGTCCACAGCCATATCATTCTTAATGTTAATTATATCAAGTCAATATCATTCATAAATTATAATTCTTAATGTTTAAAAACTGAAAGCATTCCTTGAGCTATTACGTAAAAGGCAAAGATGTCCACTTTTTTTAAATATAGTATTTAAATTTATGATGATAGCAATCAGATAAGAAAAAGAAATCAAAGGGATCTAAATTGGAAAAGAAGTCAAATTATCACTACATGCAGATATGTTAATTACGTAAAAGACTCTAAAGAATACACCAAGTAGCTCCTATAAACAATAAGCCAGTATAGCAAACTAGCCAGCTACCTAGTCTTTATAAAAAAATGAGTTGTGTTATTATATACAACAAATAATCAGAGGAGAATGTAATCAATGAGTCTATACCATTTAAACTAGTGCCCCCACTGTGTCACTGTATCACTGTCATCCTGTTGTTCATCGATTTACTCGAGCTACACCAGAAAAATCTCTATCTTTCCCAGCCCTGAGATTTTAGCAGCCTCTCCTTACTCCTCTTTCCCAACGATTGGAGGCTCTTTCAGGGTCAAGGGAATTAGACCTATTGTTACTGTTTTTGGCATATCGAATATACCACAGGTAGCTTGTCAGGCTCTGCAGTGGGGAGAGAATACTCTCGGTGGCTTACCAGGCTCTCCGAGAGCTATGTATATAATGTTACTGTATGGGGGATATGAATACACCATGGGGAGAGCCTTGCCAGGCTCTCCTGTGCGGGCAATAGACTCTTGGTAGCCTGTCAGGTTTTTCAAGAAGGAGAACTGGGTTATTAGATTTCCCTATCTTTTAGTGCTCCTAAAACATAAAATATCTAGGAGTTAACAAAAGACTTGGGAAATCTAAACTCCCAAATCTATAAATCACAAGACAGATGTGGATATTCGTAAATAGAAAAATATTTCATATGGTTCAGAAAAACTGTTAAAATGACTATTTTACATAAGCTATTACATAAATAATAGCTTTGAAAGGGGTTAAATTATCACAGATTATTAAAAAAATCAAAATATAATCAGTCGTTACTATGAACAACTTCATGGTCTTATGCTAGAGAGCATAGAAGAAATGGATAGATACTCAGAGTCATGTAGTCCCTCAAGGGAGTAGAAAGCCCGAACAAGCCAATTACAAGTGAGAAAATTGAAAAGTAATTAAAATCTCCCTAAGAATATATACATAAATATATACATTATTTATGTAGTATTATTAATACATAGCTATAATATACACACAAATAAAATATATAAATATACACATTATTTCTGTATTATTATTAATACATAAATTGCATAAATATAAACACTATGTATAAATATACATATTTATGTATTATCATTAATATGTAATATTAATCTAATACTAATGTTAACATGTGATATAATATATATTACATATGTATATCAGTGAGT
The DNA here is from genome assembly GCF_027595985.1 of Sorex araneus. Classification (NCBI taxonomy): domain Eukaryota; kingdom Metazoa; phylum Chordata; class Mammalia; order Eulipotyphla; family Soricidae; genus Sorex; species Sorex araneus. The sequence continues at coordinate 186,469,045 of NC_073303.1, read as the reverse complement.
TTTTGATAAAGGAACTGATAACATGACATTGAAGATAGCCTCTTCAACAAATGGTGCTGGATAAACTGGATAAACATGCAAAATATTAAAGTTGGATCCACATTTTATACCTTACACAAAAGTCAATTCACATATATCAAATATCTGAGATTCAAAGTACCTTGAAGAAAATTTACTCAGAACACTCCAAGATTTAGATCTCAAAGACCTTTGGGATTTGAATCTTCATTGATATGATATCACTGGCAAAGGCAACAGAATAAAAAATAAGTGGGACTGTACTGAATTAAAGACAGTATGCATAGCAAGAGAAACACTCACAGAAACTTAAAGAGAACTAACTAAATGGGGGAAAAATTGCACTCAACACATCACACACATAAAGAGTTGATATTTAGAATATATTAAATACTTACAAATATCAATACAAATGGAATACAATAATGTTCCATCTTGTAAGGAACAATAAAAGTACACAGTCTGCCGAAACGTGTGGAACTAGGAGATTATCATGCTAAATGAAGTAAACCAGAAAAAGACACAGGATGATCTTACTTATGTGTGATACATAGAATAACTGGATGAGGGAATGCAATGCCTTGAAGGAAAGGGAGCAGATATTTTGTTGCCAGAATATAAGAGGTGAAAGAACAGAGAAGGAAAGAGAGTGGGAGGAAAAGAAGAGACAGATGAGAGCAGAAGGGAGCAGGGATCAAGGGGATTTTGATAAATCAATGGGGTAAAGGAAGAACATAGCCAAATATCCAAATCATAGAGTCAACTACGCTGAAATTATGAGACACAAACTTTAACAAACAGATTTTAGAAGTACCTGCCCATATACAAGCTGGTGGAGGATTGAGGTGGGGTGAATGAGGAGGTAACCTGTGAACGTTGGTGGAAAGAAGTTAAAATTGGTTGTGCGATTGGTGATGGAAAACTGTATGGCTAAAACTCAAGTCTGGGAGCCAGGACGATAGTATCACTTGCCTTGCACTTGGGGGACCTAAATTGCCTTGCACTTGGGGGACCCAGAATCTCGTATGATCCTGTGAACATCATCAGGAGTGATTCCTAAGTGCATAGCCAGGGTAACTCCTAAACACTGCCAGGGACAGAATATAAAAAGCCACCAAAAATAAATTATGAACTATTTTTTAAATATGAAACTTTAATAAAATAAAATTTAAAATGAAGTGAATGATAGATCACAGATATCATTCTTAAGAGGCTCATGACACTGTCTCTCAATTTACATACTTTTCAACACTGATATTATTACTTTCTTCTCAAGAATTGGGGTACAATTTTAACTTTCCTATGTCTTAACTAAATGCTTTCTCCATAAAACATAGCCAAATTAATTCTGTACTACACAAAACTGGGAGTCCTCAGTCTTTAAATTGGCATTCAGCTTCTGATGCATCTTGGTAGGAGCCAGTTTCACAGAAGCAGAACCTGCTGGGAGAAGCCCAAGTCTTGGGAAGAGAAATAAGGGATGAGATGCCAAGGAGATAAGTGGGGGAGCCGTGGGAGAGGGGGAGAGAGGGAAAGTAAAGGGGAAGGAGGAGGAGGAAGAGAGAGAGATAAGGAGGACTGAGAGAGACGGAAAGACAGGGGAGAGAGATAAACAGAGGCGGGAAAGAGCCTGCTATAGAGAAAAGCTGGTGTGTGTGTGTGGGGGGGGGGAGTTGGAGTGTGGTGGGAAGAATACTGGGAACACGATTGCTGGGAAATGTACACTGGTGGAGGGTTGGGTATAGGAACACTGTATGACTGGAACCCAGTCATGAACAGCTTTGTAATGCTGTCTCATGGTGATTCAAAGAAAGAAAGAAAGAAAGAAAGAAAGAAAGAAAGAAAGAAAGAAAGAAAGAAAGAAAGAAAGAAAGAAAGAAAGAAAGAAAGAAAGAAAGAAAGAAAGAAAGAAAGAAAGAAAGAAAGAAAGAAAGAAAGAAAGAAAGAAAGAAAGAAAGAAAGAAAGAAAGAAAGAAAGAAAGAAAGAAAGAGAGAGAGAGAGAGAGAGAGAGAGAGAGAGAAGGAAGGAAGGAAGGAAGGAAGGAAGGAAGGAAGGAAGGAAGGAAGGAAGGAAGGAAGGAAGGAAGGAAGGAAGGAAGGAAGGAAGGAAGGAAAGAAGGAAAAGAAAAGAAAAGAAAATTGGGACCCCGTTGCTTTTGGCCAAAGGTCTCTCAGAGATTCCTGTGCAAGATGCTGGCTGGGGTTGCCATGAGGATGCAGAGAGTGCCGGAGGTGCAAAAGTAAGCACGATCACTTGGTCATTCCCCCAACCCCCCTTTCCTCCCTGACTGTGGAACAGGAGTAGAACCACACTAACAAACACCTGAATCAGACACTCAGTATGATTTACCAATACACTGGAAAATTCCGATTGCTGTGGCTACAGTATAGCAGAAAGGTGCTTGCCTTGCCCCTGGCCCACCCAGGGTCCATCCTCAGCACCACATTTAGTTCCACTAGGAGTGCTCCCAGAGCTCAGAGCCCCGAGCACTGCCATCTGTGTCCCCCAAAACGCAAATTAAATTCAGATTGCTCTACCACTGACATTATTTAACTATAACCCGTCAAACCCGTTTTTTTCGACTTTGCCCCTACATTTTCCCCTGAAAAGATTTAGAAGGATATTCTGGGATTGAAGGCTTGTAATTTGGAGGGTGTGACAACCTTTCTTTGGGAGAAGCGTCCCCTTATATTGTCTCTGCTGGAGGCAGAGCAGAACCTTAAAAACACATTTTTTTTTTTAATAAGGACTTTAGATCCTGCCTGGGTAGTTCTGTCCAGGGAAGAATGCTCTGTAGAGTCTGTTTCAAATTTTATTCTCTTTATTTTTCACCACCATACTAATATTCAGACCCTGGAAGCATTTCTTCACTATCTTCTGTAATGCAATTGCATGTTCTTTGAATGCTTTTCAACTGTCCTTGCTCATTGTTACCCTCATGAATATGTATGAGTTTCCTTAAAACATCTAGAATATGTACAGGGACCACTCTACCTTTGCTGGCCATAAAACCAGAATCCAACTCCTTCCCTTCAAAGTTGGTTTCCAACCTATGTTGGGTGACATCGTTTCAAATTTAAGTTGTCTCATTGTCAATAATGCCCTCTATTTTATTTTGTTATTACTGTGGGGGGGGGCGCGTTGGGGGAATATAAAACCTAAGAGATTGCTAATTGGTTGAGCCTAGGAAATCCACAGAACTATGAGATATATTAAATGATAACTTATCAATTTAAATGGCTCAATTTTGTGTGGCAGAGGAAATAGAAAAATATAACTAGTAGATAGATCAAATGTAACACTTTGGATCTGATTACTAGGGTGAAATTACCAGGAAAATATACTAGGATAAATATAGAAGCAACATTGAATAATTTAATAAATTGTTAATGTCATTTTGGTAAAATTCATGCACAAGTGAGCCAATACACCCAGCAGTAATCATAAGAGTATGAGCACAAAAAGACAAAAGTACATGCATTTAATCAAGGTGATTTTTTTTTGGCCACAATAGGCACAAGAAATAAAAGACAATAATAACAAATGGAGACAGACATGATTCAAAAATTAGAAGCTGTAATAAAATATATGTTAATGATGATTTTATTAAATCATTGTTTAGGTTGTTTGTAACATTATGGAGTGTTCTCAAGCTCCATCATTATTGCTACCTCCCTCATGATGATCAACATCTGGAATTACTGTATGACTCTCATTGTCATCCCATTGCTCATTGATTTGCTCAGGTGTTTGGTAGTGTGGTTCTACTCCACTGTCTCCACTGTGAGACTTGTTGTTTCTGTTTTGGGCACGGTTAGCTTGCCAGGCTTTTCCAGGTGGGCGGGATACTCTCAGTAGCTTGCTGGGCTCTCTAAGGGGGACGGAGGACTCAAACCCAGCTCGGCCGCCTGCAAGGCAAACTCCCTACCTGCTGTGCTATTGCTCCAGCCCAAACATCTGGAATATCATCCAAATACATGCTGTTTCAATTAATCTAGTTACAATTTTCCCCCATAAGAATAGTGGGTGGAAATTACCAAACATTTTTTGTGAGTTGCTTTTTCTTATTCATATGACAGGCATTAATTACAAACCGATTTTGGAAAGAATTTTATGTTTCAATAGTCTGATTTGGTATTGAAAGTTTCTTTTTGTTCCTTCTCAAGTTCATGGCTATAGTCTCAAATCTAGAAAATTCTATTAATTTTGAGTAGTAGACAGGTTCTACTTTGAAACATTTTAGCTTGAACAAGTCCTTTTAAAATACACAATTTCTTTTTTGTTTGTTTATTTTGTCGATATTGTTTTTTATATTCATGCCTTGCAATATTTTGAGATTACTTCTGGTTATGCATTCAGTGTACTATCTTGCCAGTCAGAACTATTTATTAGATATATAGACCAGAAACTAGCACAGTGTCCTTTTTCTCTTCTTTCTTTCTTTCTTTCTTTCTTTCTTTCTTTCTTTCTTTCTTTCTTTCTTTCTTTCTTTCTTTCTTTCTTTCTTTCTTTCTTTCTTTCTTTCTTTCTTTCTTTCTTTCTTTCTTTCTTTCTTTCTTTCTTTCCTTCTTTCCTTCTTTCTTTCTTTCTTTCTTTCTTTCTTTCTTTCTTTCTTTCTTTTCTTTCTTTCTCTCTTTCTTTCTTTCATTTCTTTCATCTTCCTTTCTCTTTCTTTCTCTCTTTCTTTCTTTCTTTCTTTCTTTCTTTCTTTCTTTCTTTCTTTCTTTCTTTCTTTCTTTCTTTCTTTCTTTCTTTCTTTCTTTCTTTCTTTCTTCTCTCTTTCTTTCTTTCATTTCTTCTTCCTTTCTCTTTCTCTCTTTCTTTCTTTCTTTCTTTCTTTCTTTCTTTCTTTCTTTCTTTCTTTCTTTCTTTCTTTCTTTCTTTCTTTCTTTCTTTCTTTATTTCTTTATTTCTTTCTTTCTTTTATTGAATCATCGTGAGGACAGATACAAAGCTTTCAGGTTTAAGTCTCAGTCATACAATGTTAAACACCCATCCCTTCACCAATACACATGTTCCACCACCAAGAACCGAAGTATATCCCACATTCCACCACTCCCTCTACTTGTGTGGCAGATAATTTCCACTTTACTCCCTCTCTACCTTGATTACATCCAATTTCTCAAAAGAAAACCCACCATTATTTTTTTTTATTAGTGAGTGACTGTGAGGTATAGTTACAGACTTACAAAGGTCTGTGCTTACATTTCAGTCATACAATTGTCAAGTATCCATCCCTCCACCAGTGCCCATTTCCCAGCACCAAAGATCCCAGCATCTCTACCACATTTCCATGCCATTCCTTCTCCCCCCACCCCAACTCTGTTGCAGGGCATTCCCTTTTGCTCTCTCTCTCCTTTTGGGTGTTGTGGTTTGCAATAGAGGTATTGAGTGGCCATCATGTTTGGGCAAAGACCCACCATTATTATTTGGAATTTTCCCTCAACAACCAGATGTGCTGAAAAGTATATATTTTTTCTATTGCTGATAATGAAGAGCATATGATACCCTGTGGCTGCTCTTGTGGCTGTGCAATTTTGGGTTTCTGGTATTTTAGTAATTAAGTATGGAGGGATTTCTGCCAAAAGCCACTGGTTTCCGAGATTGGTTTGTGTGCCTCTGGGATAATGGCGGTTCAGGAGCCGGTGGAGCCGTTCGTAGGCGGCAACTTCCTTCTTTCTTTATTTTTCTCTCTTTCTCTCTTTCTTTCTTTCTTTCTTTCTTTCTTTCTTTCTTTCTTTCTTTCTTTCTTTCTTTCTTTCTTTCTTTCTTTCTTTCTTTCTTTCTTTCTTTCTTTCTTTCTTTCTTTCTTTCTTTCTTTCTTTCTTTCTTTCTTTCTTTCTTTCTTTCTTTCTTTCTTTCTTTCTTCCTACCTTTCTGCCTTTCTTTTTTTCTACCTTTCTCTCTTCCTTCATAGACCAGAACCTCTCTCTGCATACTGGTCCATAGAACAGTACTTGGATAAGGCAGTAAATAGTGACTTTCAACAGTTCTACTCCTGTGGACCAGTGATTAAAGATTGATAATAAAAACCAAAAAAAAACCCAAACTACCTTCAGATTATGTGAAAAGAATTCTTGAATACATTTACTTGTTGATGTTCTCAAACAAGGAACTTTATAATGATATGCCATACACAAATATCACACCTACATTTTCACCACTCTTTGGAACTGTGACTCACAGTTACAAATGCCAAAAATAAAGAGCACTTTACATTTTAATAACTGATTTTCTGTTATGTTGGCTGCCAAAGAAGAACTGTTAGTCTTTTTTCTTTATGCCAATGAAAGCTCAAATAGACTGAAACTCCTTTACACTGACTGTGCCAAAGGGGAAGGATGTGAAAAGCTGATATAAATGAAGTTCAAGTGCTCTTTCTAGCTTTTATTTTCGTTTCTGGAAAATAAAACTCAGCCATAAAGTAATCCATTTTAAGTCTTTAAAACACAAATTATTGAGTGAATTGGATATAAATTTATTTCCTTTGTTTACAGCAATGGCCAGAATACTTGAAATAAACTGTTAGCACTATTCAAAGTAATTTGTAGAACAATAGGATGCAAAAATGAAAATACCACCTTTTTTCATTCAATAATAATGAATTATACACAGAATTCTTCACTCAATCTATTAGATTGTGAAGTAACATGCAAGATACATACATATACATGTGTGTGTATGTATGAAATGGAAGCAATGTATCTTTAGAGGTAGCTTAGAATTCATACCCATCTGTTTTATAGCACATTTCTCCCAGATAGTTACTCTAAGTTATATAATTGGGAATTAGAAAAAAATTTAGATTCTCTTTCCTTTAAAAAACATCCCTGCTTAATCACCTGTCATTGTATACTATTGTTTCATGGGACGAGAATGGCATGCTTCATTACTCCTGATTTTATACTACGATACACTCTAACCCATGAAGACTTAGATGCAATAATGGAAGCAAAAAGAATTCTATACTTTGTTGTAGTAGACCAGAGACATGTTGTAGTAGACCTGCTCCTTTATAAGTCAAGTAAACTCCAGCACATAATTTGGTATCTATATAGGCATGTGCATTGATAGTATTTTACTTTCCAAGATAGCAATATGCTGGCCTGAGTAGATTCACCAAAACTCTGACTGTTGATGAGTTTATTTGGAATTCTGTTTCAAAAATAAACTCTTCCTTGGGTTAGGCTATCTCTCAAGACAGAATCTTAGCCTTTGACTGCTGAATACAATCTTACTTGTCACCATAATTGTTCTATATCTTGGAATCCAGAAATTGCATGGCTGACAGGTTTTTATTGTGATTCCTGTGCTGATTTCTGTTTGCTACTTTAAATGACTCCCAAACCATGACTGTGCTGATTTGGCTCCCTCTCATATTTCACACTGAAAAATGTGAAAGTTTTATCTTCACATTGTTGGGTAAGCAACACATACTGAACTCCTTTAAAATTGTCTTGTTCATACTAGACAATTCAAGTAAAGCTATGCCACATTTTTGGCATGTGCATTGACCATATTTTTCTATCAGTTACTTTGAAGGGTCAGCTCCATGCCAAAGCTCTGGCACCCAGAAAGTCTTAGAAGTCAGAGAGTTGGTTATGAAAACTGTGTCTTAAAGATTGCAACTTGTATAGATTTGGCTGTCCGATGCAGCAAAATATTCCGTCACTCAGATTTTACTTAATTACAATAAAACTGCAATAGATCCTATTTTAGCTGTGCTCCGCAGCTGCTCAGAACTTGGGAACAGAATTTATAAAGAACAGTCTTTTAAAAATGCATTTAGGATTCAGGTACAGATGGGGCCATCTTCTAGATGACTTCAATGTACAGAGAAGAAGAAAGTGAAGAAAGAATTAAGATAAAGATGATTTAACCATTTTGAGAGAAAGGAGTTCGAATTATTGTTTAATGCAGTTACAGGTATGCAAGGATGCTTGCTTTAAATATGCAGTGAGAAAGAGTAAATCCAAAGAGGTCTTCTTTATACGTTGATTATTTGGAGTTACACTTTCTAAAAGTTCCTTTTCTGTAAATAATAAAGTAGATACGACAAAGACATTATTTCTATTTAATCCTGTATGTGTTCCTTTGTTTATTTTTCTATGTTCTTATCTCAAATGATGTAATACTTCTGTCAGATGAAATTTATGAGAAAATCTTTAATACGAATGAGTTTTTAATAGCTCAACCGTAAATGTTCAAACATAATTTGGGAGCATCAAATATTGTAATTCTCACAGTGATTCTTTAAAATGAAACAAAACTTTCCCAGTTAAAGTTGGGATGGTGCATAATATCTATTAGGCATTCAAAGTAATATTTTATAACAGTATTTTCACTTTTCTATATTTAAACAATTAAATGACAGCTTTAAAAATATCCAACTACCCTGAGACAGTGACTTTTATACATTTCTCTATAGTACATTATGGGGCTGAATAAGTGCTCTACCATGTAAGTTCTATCCCCAATCCAATGTTTAATGTAAAGCAATGCAATCATATATGTTATTTACATTTTTCTGGTAGCCATATCAATAAGGTAAACATAGTAATAAAAATACATTTAGGAACTTTTTCAAAAAAGCATATAATTTTTGTACTACCATTTTGACATGTAACTGAGACAAAAGTGATTGGTGATAATTTTATGATTTATACTATAAATAATATCAATGTACATGTTCAATTACATTAATACTACACTTTATATTTTTTATTGTTTTGATTTGGGACTTTACATGGCTGTACTCAGGGATCATGCTTACTCTGTGCTTCTGTACTCAGGAGTCAACAATTCCAGGGATCTAACGGGGGTCAGATATGCAAGGCAAGACACTTACCAGTTGTGTTATCGATCTGGCTCCCTACAACTCCATTTTATTCATATTTCTATTGTTTGCATTTATGTATGTATCTGATATGCAAAAAATTTGTTTTAGACAGTAATGGCAGTGTATTTAAGTTGCTCTTTCCAATCAATGAGTAAACTGCTTAATAATGAGACCAGGTTTTCAAGTATTGTTACTTTCTTAAAATGTGAACTAATTTTTTTGTTTTAAATTCCATAATAGAAAAGTTTACAACCAATTGAATTAGACTCAATAACATAATGAATTTTTGGATTTCATCATTCACACTCCATTATTTTATCTCTGTGATACATATATATATATGTGTGTGTATATATATATACACACATAAAAATATATATATATATATAAAATCTGGACTGGAGTGATAGCACAGTGGGTAAGGCGTTTGCCTTGCACGTGGCCGACCTGGGTTTGATCCCACCTTTCCCTCTTGGAGAGGCCGGTAAGGTACTGAGATTATCCCACCCGCCCAGCAGAGTCTGGCAAGCTACCTGTCACATATCTGATATGCCGAAAACAGTAAGGACAAGTCTCACAATAGAGACATTACTGGTGTCCAGACGAGCAAATTGATGAACAATGGGACAATAATGCTATGCTATAGTGCAGTGCTATAAATATCATCTATATCTAAACTCCCTAGTTTTATTACAAAGGAAGTTGGAGATGTTGTAATATTTTATTTCAATAAGTTTGCATTTCTCATTGGCAGTCTTTGAAAAATAGTTACAGAAATATTATGTGAAAAAATTAGTAATATCAAATTGTGTTCAAATTCCAAACATTTTATAAATGTGACAATTTTTAACAATGATTTGAAAGATTTAAACTGTTACTGTTTCGCATTTATGAAATTATCTTTACACATTTATCTTTTCAAACATTTGTGAAATAAATTGGTGGAGGTTTTGTCTGTTTTATTTCCATTTTGTTTTGTTACTCTTAATTACTTTGCTTCTATGGCATTCCCCTCACCCAGATTTTTTTTTAATTTATTCTTTTATTGAATCATCATGTGGAAAGTTACAAAGTTTTCAGGTTTAAGTCTCAGTTATACAATGCTCGAACACCCATCCCTTCACCAGTGCACATATTCCACCACCAAGAATCACAGTATACCTCCCCCTACCCCCCCAACTCCCCAGCCCCCCACCCCGTCTGTGTAACAGCTAAATTTCACTTTACTTTCACTTTACTTGGATTACATTCAACATTTAAAAAAAAAAAACTCACTATTATTGTTTGGAATTTCTCCCCACTAAAGTCAGACCTGCTGAAAAGGAAGCATTTGGTAATTTGTTTTCCATTGCTGAGAATGAAGAGATATGAGGTCAAGTGGCCACACTAGCAGCTGCATGGTTTTGGATTTCTGTATTTTAGTTTTTTAGTAACTAAGTCCAGATCCCCTCACCCAGATTTTATAGATTTTATTGCTGTGGAACACTGAGGCAGCTTTCTCCAGTCAATATACTTTCACTGTAAAATGTTGCACCTCAAAATAATGTTGCCATACCACAACCAATGCTAAATCATGGGCACCTTTCTACTAGGTAACCCTTTAATTTCGTCTTTCCCTCCCACTCAACTTCTGGTAGTGTCAGTTGTGTGGGAAAAGTCCAAGTGTTTGCTTTTGTTTAAGATTTTTTACTCTGCTACATACCCCACATGATTCAATTCAACATCATTTATTCATTGTTATACTTTTAATTCTGAAGTCCCATGTTATTGCAAACAACAACTTTGAATTACTTCTTCTGAGGAGTATTTTGTGTTGTATATGTCCTGGGCCAATTTTGCGGGGTTGGCTTGCTTTCATTATGTTTGTGGCCACACTAAACATACTGAAGAGTGACTAACAGCAGCCCTTGGTACATAATTAGATGTAATTCTGGTAGTGACTGATGTGTATCCTCTTACCATTACTAGAGTAAAACATTTATTTTTCATATACTTCTGTGTGTGAGATTTCTCTGGGCAGTAGCACTGTAGCACTGTCATGCCGTCATTTATCAATTTTGCTTGAACAGGCACCAGTAACGTCTCCATTGTGAGACTTGTTACTGGTTTTGACATATCAAATGTGCCACGGGTAGCTTGCAAGGCTCTGCATGCATGTGGGATACTCTCAATAGCTTGCTGAACTCTCCAGGAGGGGTAGAGGAATCAAACCCAGGTTGACTACCTGTAAGGCAAATGCTCTACCTGCTGTGCTATATTATTGCTAGTGGAGGCTGCATTTGTTCTATATGAGTTTGTGATATTTTCAAATGTACATTTTTAACTATATATTGTAAGATTTTTTACTAAATCTATGATATCTGTATTTCTGTTGCACATACCTGGAGGCATATGCTACACAGTAATAATGATAGATGACATTAATAATGATAGAATTAAAATCTTACAAAATTACTCAGTCTTACAACAGTAAACAATGGAGCCACCCTGCATGAAATTATCAATATGTTGAAACCAGGAATGTGGCTCAAGTTATCAAATACATGACTTCCAGAGTGTGGTCCTTAACTCAATTTCCAGCACTTTATGATCTCCCAAGAATACTAGCTCTCTTGAATAAAAATTCAAGCACCCTGAATTTGAACACTACCAACAAAGGCCAAAAATTCTCCCACAAAATGTAACCCCACAGATACATTAGTTTAACTAATTTTTTTAAAGAATATCATTTCGATATTTTTAATTTTTTATTTTTGCTTTTTGGGTTACTCCCAGCGATACAAAGGGGTTACTCCTGAATGTGCATTCAGGAATTATTCCTGGAGATGCTAGGAGGACCATATGGGATGCTGGGAATTGAACCGGAGTCAGCCACATGCAAGGCAAACGCCCTACCCGCTGTGCTATCACTCCAGCCTCTTAACTAATATTTTTAATACTAATGTTGTCCTTTATTTATAATAAAATTACTGTTTAAAATGTATTTATGCAATTTCAACTCTGTTGATACAATCAATTGTGCACAATTACATTCATCTTCCAAGTTAAATTTTGATTATGAACTTATTTATTCATCAAGTTTTAATTTGGTCCATCCCTGGTGGTGTTGGCAGGAACATTATTACCAATAATAACTTCATTATCTCAAAATTTTATTTGAATTTTTTTCAGTACTTACATAAAATATTTGCATGGCTTTATTTTAAATTATAAAGACAATCACAAGAAGTATACTTTTAATTTATGTTTATGTCTACTTTTGTTTGGAGGGAGTATGATCACACACAGCATGCTCAGGGGCACTCCCGACTCTACACTCAAGGGACACTTCTGACTCTACACTCAAGCATCACTCCAGGAGGGATGCTGTGGACCATATGTGGTACCTTGAGTCAGTCCTGGGCTGAAGGGCTGGAACAATAATACAGCAGTTAGGCTGTTTTTCTTGTATAAGACTGGCCGGGGTTTAATCCCTGGCACCTGACCTAGTCCCCTGACACCACTGGGAGTGATCACTGAATACTGAGTCAGGAGTAAACCCTGAACACAGACCAGCTCTGGCCCCCCAAATTTAAAAATGACAACAAACCTAGGTTGATTCTATGTAAAGCAAATGTGCTATCGACTCTAGCATATCTTTGGCCCTTGAAGTCCATTTCTATAGACTTTTCCTCCATCTCATTTCTTCCAGAATCATCTTTTTTTTAATTTTACATATATACTCTTGTGTTTACTAAAAGCAGATGCTCTTTTATCATCTGTTTTTCTTAAGTACACAGATCAATAAGTCCTTCTTAAAATACACAGACCTGAACTGTTAAAATGTTTTAAAGTCAGAAATATTTTTTTTATTTTTTTTATTTTTTTGCTTTTCAGGTCACACCTTGTGATGCACAGGGGTTACTCCAGGCTCATGCACTCATGAATTACTCCTGGCAGTGCTCAGGGGACCATATGGGATGCTGGGAATTGAACCCAGGTTAGCCGCGTGCAAGGCAAACGCCCTACCCATTGTGCTAGAGCTCCAGCCCAGAGTCAGAAATAATTTAATGAGAGAATTAAACTTTTCAAATGCTGAATGAATAATTGGGAGATGCTTTGTATTGCTCACTGTAGACATTATAAGGGAATAAATTCACAAGTTTTTGAAAGCTACAGAGCTTTTCAAATACCATCCTGTATTTCTGAGAATATGCCTTGAAGAAAGCAATAGTTAAAGAAAGGGGGTATAGACATATTACAGTCTGTTGTTACTTAAAATTGGAAAAAAGGGCCTCTCTATTTCATCTTGAAAAATAGAATTTTAGGGAACACATTTCCCACCTGATAGTAGAAGTCACCATCCACAAATCAAACCTATTTTCTCTAAGTATCTTCTAAGTAATTAAGATTTGTTTTTAAAAATTAGTATTTATTACTGTGTCTTCTTTTAAGTAATGGGGAGATAATTTTGCTTTAAGTAATGTGAGCCAATTTAAAATTGACATGAAGTGTGATTTTGAAGTGCACCAGTTATGACTAAGTCCCAAAGAACGAATTTTAAATTTTCTTCATTTGTCTTCTGCCTTCAATTTAGAAAAGAGAAAAGAAGTTGATGACTGAGGTAGGGTGTAATTTGTTCAAATCAGAGAAATTTTTCAGGTGTTTGTGCTTACCCTCACCAATGTCAGTTCACATGCCTGGAGCGCCTAGAAATAGACTTGCTAGAAATCTTGATTGTCACATGACTTGAATACACACCTTGAAATTTCCAGTATGTTTGCTTTAAATTAAATCGATGTCCTTATGATAACTCATGAGATCAGAAACAGATTGGTGTTTTTTGCACGTGCAAAATATTCAACTAAAAATAAAATACCCTATCAACTAGACCACATATTTTAAAATGAATCTATGAATAAATTCTTTTACAATTTTATTCACATTTTGTCTTCAGGAATGTGAGCAAGCACTTAAAAACTTGAGTCAAATTAATGTGTTTTAAACTTGCAAACAAAAATAGCCTTGTAAACAAGATCACTAAAGTTGGGTAGAGGGAAATAGCCTCAAAATAATTTAAACTTGCAAGAAATGCACGTTTTCCTTTAAGTATTAATAATATTGACCTCTATTGAATCATGTGTCATCTAGTATATTATTTTTCTGCTTTTTGGGGGATGGGAATCACACCTGGTGGTGCTCAGTGGTTACTGATGGCTCCACAGTGAGGATTCAGTCCTGGAAGTTCTTGAGTGACCATATGGGTTGCCAGGGATTGAACCCAGGTCGGCGGTGTGCAAGGCAAACACTCTACCCATTGTCTTTTATTTCTCGCCCCAAGTAGCATATCATTTACAGACTCACAGCTAGTTGCAAACCAACTTCACAAGTGTAATTTATCCAGAGTGCACAGAAAGATTCGGAATTTAATTTTCAGAATGTTTCTAGAGCCATTGTTTTTGAGGTGAACTGCTTTTCCAACAAGTTGATTCTGGGTAATCAAACCAAAAGAATGAGGTTAAAGGTAGATAGAAAGTACATTCAGAGCAAAGCAAAGATTATCAGAAAGTAAACAAGGCCTGGGAAATTTAATGTGGATAAATCTCTGAGACTGATTTTATTGCAAAGACTATTTATGGGTCCCCTTCATATTATAATTTTTAAATTGTTTTGAGATTATTTTTCCATTGCTATGGATAATTCAGAGTATAATCTCAGTTTTATTTATACAGGCTTATAAAATGATTAAATAATTTATAATATACATTTATACATATAGAGATAAAAGTGAATAAAAATTATGCATTGAAATTTGGAGAAAATGAATGAGCCCAATATCATATTCCTTCCCATGCCCTCTTATGCATTTCCCTTATAGCAATTATATTCCTTTTCATTTTCTTCTCAGAGATATTGAATTCTAAATATTGAAGAAACTGTATTTCAAAGAAAAATTCAGCACTTTCATTTTGGCATAAAAGACTTAGTTTACAAAAGGTGAAACTTTTAGCTGAATTTTCTATTTTAGGGCATTGCATTTCATTATCTGGGAGCCTAACATAAAAATCAGGATACTGTTATTTTTCCCAAAATTCAGTATGCTTAGTGGTTCCTTGAAAAAATGCTAATCTACTGTTTAGATATGGAGATTTGGTTTTTAAATTGATAGCCTGTTATTCTAAAGGATGAAAATTGTGTATTAGTCAACCTAATGCTCTGTTCCACATCTCCAAAATAGTCATTTATTTTTCTCCTATCAATTATTTCCAGATGTGTGGTAGATCATCAAATTCCTGCATTCTGCAGCTTTGCAAAGCTAAGCTCAGTGCCCAGAGGGGCAGTGATAATTGTTTTAATGGTTTCAGGTCTTTGTTTTTTCCAACAAAGTAACAAAGAATCCCAGGAAGTTGATTGTCACTCAATCCATCTTATCTACAGTGTCTTAAAATTTGCAAAGCAAAATCAAAGGTGGTTTAAAGTCAAGATGCTCAATAATACCTGCATTGAGAAATTAGCTCAAGTGGTACAGTGGAAGCTTCACAGGCAAGAGACACTAATCTGATTCCCTCCATGGCCCCTGGGTACCAGAGAATGGCTGGGTTAGCCTTGGTGACCCCCAAGAACTGCTACCAGGCCAGCACTTAACCTGTAAAGTGCTTAATTGGTACATATTAGTTCAGATCTCACTGCTTGGAGAGGCCTCATGCTTCTCCCCTGCATCTCTGGGAGTGGTTTCTATTAAAAAGCAAAACAAACAAAAAACCAAAGCCCACGTTGGTGGAACTCTGAATTCAATGCCTATACATATATATCAAATTGCTATTAGCATAGAAAGACATGTTGTATTTTCACTTCAAAGTGAGGAACTTCTGGGGCTGGAGCAATAGCACAGCCTGTAGGGTATTTGCCTTGCACGTGGCCAAGCCGGGTTCGATTCCCAGCATCCCATATGGTCGCCTGAGCACTGCCAGGGGTAATTCCTGAGTGCAAAGCCAGGAGTAACCCCTGTGCATCACCAGGTGTGATCCAAAAAACAAAGAAAAGTAAAAATAAAAAAAAAAAAAACAGTGAGTAACTTCAAGCCTAAAAGGAATTACAAATCACGTTCCGGAAAAGCAAGTGGTAAAATTGCAAGAAATGTATTTACAATCCCTTCTTTCATGCCCAGGGTTCTTTCACTGCAGTGAGGACCAGTCTCGGGTAAATTAATGGAACGCCTTGATATACGAATGCTTAATTCACACTCTATTTAACCTCCTAATGTTGAACGTACTGGTGTTAACTTTAACCGGTATTTTCATATTTCTGACATTTGCTCGCATACACATTTTATTTCCCTCCTCTGGTAATAATATAATGCCTAAAATCTGCAAGATGTGTACCTCAGGCTTGACATATTTGTTTGCTTTTTTTTAACTTCATGAGTCTGACTGTACTATTATGTCTCCTTAAATATGCTTAGTAGCACTGTCATCCTGTTGTTCATCGATTTGCTCTAGAGGGCACCAGTAAAGTCTCCATTGTGAGACTTGTTGGCATTTTGATTATGCCACAGGTAGTTTGCCAGGCTCTGTGTGCAGGTGGGATACTCTCGGTAGCTTGCTGGACTCTCCGAGAGGGACAGAGGAATCCAACCTGGATGAGCTGCGTGCAAGGCAAGCACCCTACCCGCTGTGCTTTGATATAAGCATAAGAAAGCATTTGAACTGCCAATGTTTGTAAAAAATCATGAGAAAACTTTATTTTTATGTCTTCTATGTCTCTGTTATTTGTAAAGCAACCCTAAGTTCTTATTAAGGTCATCTCTGCTCTTGAAGGCATTCCACACTGCTCTCTTCTTCCTGCGCAGTTCTGGCGCCAAGTCATTCCTCATGTTGATTTCTTAACCCAGGTACACATAGCTGCTGCATTCGATATGTTAATTCCATTGAGAGCAAAAGGAACGTTAGGGACTAGTTCATTTTTCATGAGCATAGTCTTGTTGAGGTCCAGCTGCAGTTTGACCTTTCCACACTCGAGGTAGAAGTCGGGCAGCATTTGTGCCGCTTGGCTAATGTTTGGTGTTATGAGAACGATGTCATCAGCGAAGCGGAAGTGGTGTAGTTGCCGACCATCTATCTTCACTTCCAGTCCTTCCCATTCCAGTTATTGCATGACGTTCTCAAGGGTGGAACTGAAGAGTTTTGGTGAAATGGTATCACCTTGCTGCACCCCTCTCTTTATGTCAATGATCACTTCCTTGCAGAATGGTGAGATCCTGGTGGTGAATCCGTAATACAGCTCTCGGAGGATCTTGATGTACTGAGTTTGAATGCCCTGTTTGGCTAGGGCTTCCATGACCGCTTCAGTCTCAACAGAATTGAAGGCCTTCCTTAAGTCAATGAACGTTATACAGAGCGGCATCTAAACTCTCGTGAAACTTCATTGAGTTTGGTCACTGTGTGGATATGGTCTATCGTGCTGAATCCCCTTCGGAACCCGACTTGCTCGCATGTTTTTTTTTTTACCATGCTGGACAAAAATCAATATTCTAGATGCATGTTGTGCACCATATCTTGAAGAATATTATAAAAAAAAAAAACCTGTGTAAGATCCCAATATATTCTATTTTCTTAATTATGCAATCAGCCATTCAATGAGTTCAAACTATGTGCTAGATAGTCATGATAATTAATCTATTAAACTATTTATATAGGGGCTGGGCTGTGAACCAAGTAGCAAAACAGTTGACTTGCATAAGAAAGCTCTTTGATTTAATCTCTAGCACCTTGTCTCTCCATGAGCAGATTTAAGGGTATCTTCAAGTAACACATAGAGAGGGGGAATAAGTATATGATTTTTGTAATAATTGGTAGAATCACTTTAACTCTTAGCTCAAGTTATATCTACTGATCCTTTGGTGTCAGAAAGGTAGTTACATGGGTTAGGATGTTTGCCTTACATATATGGCTGACTGTGATTTAATCCCTGTAATGCGGCTGGTCTGCAAAGCATACCAAAGAGTTATCTCTGAGCATAGAGATAGGAGAGAGCCCTCAGAACCACTGAGTGTATGATCTCACCCCTTAAAAATGTATTAAGATATTACTTGGCCCATTGTTAAGATTTCCTTAAGAAATAAAGCTATGATTAAATTTGAAAAATAAAATATCTAGGAATTTTTTTCATTTTTAATTATTTATTTTAATTGAATATTAATTGCTACCAAAACAGGAAAATAATTCTAAAGTTGAAGTTAAACCTATCTTTTTTACATGGAAAGACAGTTTATATTTTTCAAATACTTACACTGGTCATGAGACAGAAGATAGAAAAATGTGAATTTAAGGTGATGGAAAGTGGTGAAGTATCAAAATGAATGAACATTTCTCAGTTATCTGAAGTTATGACATGGTTAAATATGTATGGAATTTTGAAAATTATTATTATATGCAAATGATATTTTAGCGACTTTTATCACTCAGGTTTGTTTTTTTTTTTTTTTTTGCTTTTTGCTTTTTGGGTCACACCCAGCAATGCACAGGGGTTACTCCTGGCTCTACACTCAGGAATTACTCCTGGCGGTGCTCGGGGGACCATATGGGATGCTGGGATTCAAATCCGGGTTGGCCGTGTGCAAGGCAAATGCCCTACCCACTGTGCTATAGCTCCAGCCCCTCAGTTTTATCATTAGAATCTGAATTTGAATTTTTCAAAAATTAAAAACGAGATAATTATTTTCCTAAATATTCCTATTCAACATATGTCTCAATATTTATGTATTCAATTTTAAATGCTACTCCTTATATAAATCAATTGAAATACATTTTTGGACATAAAAGCAACTATATGCTATGTGTATGAATAAATAAACATATTGTTCAATTATGTGATATATTTAATATAAATTAATTAATGATTTATCTGTGGCCGATATTGAAACATAAGTTTTTTTTGTTTATTTTTTTGTAATCCCTATCCTGGTTATTGCAAATGATATAATATTGAATAAAATAAGTAGTAGGCTAATCTTATGATGATTTTATATTGCATATATACATTGATGCCTGTATTATGTATGCACAAACATATGTAATCACACATATGTTATCTATTTTTGTCACACAGTCTGAGTGTGTGACAAAACTCCTCTTCTGAGATTAATGATTGGAAAAATTAGAGAAATTACTTAAAGTTTATTTTTTTTTATTGAGGAATCCTTGGATTATTTGTACTATACAAAAAAGGTATATGATTTTTAAGAAAAAAAAGAAATTTTATCACTGATGACTTTCATATATACTAAGAAGATTCTATAAAAACTCATTGGAAAGATTATTAAAGTATCAGTTCATCAGTTCTACTAGTAAAATTTTTAAGTAGTTTTATATACAATTGCCTTTCATTAAATTAGTTTAAAAGTACTTATAAAGTGGACTGGAGGGATAGCACAGTTGGTAGGGCATTTGCCTTGTTTATGGTCCACCCAGGTTCAATTTCTCTGTCCCTCTTGGAGATCCCGGCAAGCTACCAAGAATATCCTGCCCGCAAGGCAGAGCCTGGCAAGCTACCCGTGGCATATTTGATATGCCAAAACTAGTAACAACAAGTCTCACAATGGAGACGTTACTGGTGCCTGCTAAAGCAAATCGATAAACAAAGGGTTTACAGTACTCTAGTGCTTCTTCTAAAGTAAATTTATGCAATTTCCAGTAAAATCAGGCATTATGTACATTGATACACATGGTTATTTTGTCTATGTCTTCTGATTCTAAATAATCACCACTCTTAATGTCTATAGGGGAAAATATTAGTAAAATTTACATGGCATAATAAGCAAATAGCATAATATTTATTAAATGTTATATACAAAAGAAAGGACACTTGTATTTAAAATACTGCTCCCTTCATAATTGTAAAAGATTGATTGCGTAGTCCTGCTGATTATAATGCATCTGAATTAGAAAAAGATAGAGCCTCTTTCATGGGGACACAAATTAAATACTCATGGAGTCAATTCAAAATTGTGTTTTTTATAAAACCAGAAGCAAAATAATTGGGAGGATCTTATTAACTACAAAGATTTCTGGGATGTACCTAAGACCTAGGAATTAGACTTTTGTTAACGGGTTCCATGGGATGGAGATAAGGTACAGTGGGTAGGGCATTTGCCTCGTATGCAGCCAATCCAGGTTTGATCCCCAGCATCCCACATGGTCCCCTGAGCACTCCAGCAGTAATTCCTGAGTGCAGAGACAGGAGTAACCCTTGCCCCAAAGAAGAAAAAAATGGGTTCTAATAACTGTCTTTAATAAAGAGCTGTTCGGGGTATTCTTCAGATTAATTTTTTTTGTTTTGCTTTTTGGGTCACACCTGGCTATATGCAGAGGTTACTCCTGGCTCTGCACTCAGGAACCACTCCTGACAGTGCTCAGGGGACCATATGGGATGCTGGGAATCGAACCTGGGTCGGCTGCGTGCAAGGCAAACACACTACCCGCTGTGCTATTGCTCCAGCCCCCTCTTCAGATTAATTCTTATTTATTGTAGATATTCTTCTGATCGAGCTCGAGTTATAGCACAGTGGGTAGGGCATTTGCCTGGGTTTGATTCCTCTATCCCTCTTGGAAAGGCTGGCTAGCTACTTAGAGTATCCCGCATGCACAGCAGAACCTGGCAAACAATCCACAGCATATTCGATATGCCAAAAACAGTAACAAGTCTCACCGTGGAGACGTTACTAGTGCCCACTCAAGAAAAATCCATGACCAACAAAAAGACAGTGCTACAACAGAGAGTGCATTCTTCTGATCAATATAATCTAAGAACTACATAGAATCAAAATTAGAAATTTTTAAAAATTTTCTAATAGAAGTTACTTTATAGATTAAATGTTTACTGATGATTTCAACATATATTATTTTACTTATTTTAGTATTTAATCCCTGTGAGATACAGTTACATCATTGTTGGATTTCGGTCATACTATGTCCTAACACCCATACCTTTACCAGTGTACATTTCCCCAATGTCCAGTTTCCTTCTTTGACCTTCCACCTTCAGTCTGTTTCTACAATTGGTACCTCTCTCTCTCTCTCTCTCTCTCTCTCTCTCTCTCTCTCTCTCTCTCTCTCTCTCTCTCTCTTTCTCTCACTCCCCATCTCTCTCTGTCTCCCCCCACTCTCTTTCCCCTCTCTCTTTCTCTCTTTCTCTATATCTCTCTCTGCCTCATTCCTTTTGGGCATTATGGTTTGCAGTACAGGTAACTGAAAGGTTATCATGAACATCCCTTTGACCTATTTTCAACATTTAATTCGTGTACAGTGAACTTTTCCAACTATCATTGTCACAGTGACCCCTTCTCTGTCCTAACTGCCCTCTCCCCAGAACTTGTGGTAAGCTTCCAATCTTGGGCCAGTCCTGGTCCTTGTTTATACTGACCTTGGGTAATATTCTCCTAGTATGTTTTTTTTTTTATGTTCCACAAATGAGTGTTATCATTCAATGTCTGTCCCTCTCTTTCTGACCCATTTCACTCAATATACTTGTCCATCAACTTACAAGCAAATTTCATGACTTCCATCTTTCCCAATAGCTGCATAGTACTCCATTGTGTAGAAGTAACAAAGTTTCTTTATCCAGTTATCTCTTCTGGTTATTATAAATGGGGCTGCATAGTACTCCATTGTGTAGAAGTAACAAAGTTTCTTCATCCAGTTGTCTCTTCTGGTTATTATGAATAGGACTGCAATGAACATAGAAGCGAGATGACATTTCTGCCATGTGTTTTTGACTCCCCAGGGTATATTCCCAGAAGTGGTATCAATGCTGAGTCACATGGAAGCACAATTTCTAGTCTCTTGAGGAAAGCCTGTACTGTTTTCCAAAACGGTTGGACCATTCAGCCTCCCCACCCACAATGAGTTTCTCCCTAAACTGGTTGTTCTTGCTCTTTTTGATGCACTCCAGTATCTGTGATGTGAGATGATATCTCATTGTTTTGATTTGTATTTCCCTGTTGATTAGTGATTATTTAACTTAAAAAAAATGCCATTCTCTATTTTTGTCTGTAGGCCCCATCATTTCCATGTAGTAGAATATATGTTGCTAATGTTGAGAAAAAATATGTTACATTTGTATGAAGTCCAGGGAAATAAAGAGTTTGGTTTTAGGAAATAAAACATGTAGGGGCAAGAAAAGTAGGAAGGGGATGTATTCAATGGGACCACAAGGAAGCTTCACAAGCTGTAATCACTACCATAGCAACTGATAGGACTCTGAAATCTATGTAATTTTACTGAAATTCTGAGTATTAATTCCATGGGAAACAGGTCTGCCCTGTGACCTTTTGATAGAAGGTGTTCAGAACACAGTGAATATTTTCAAATGTGTAAGCTCAATTAAGCAAAGACTACTAATAGTTTCTTTAAGAAGATATGACACATTCACCAATGCTAAACTTAAAACTTATTATGACCTTCTCTCAGCAGTGAGTTAAACACATATACACGCTTCAAGCAAACCACTTCAACGGATATTATGTCATTAAAGACAGCCAGCAATTTTAAGAAAGAGAAATTATTTAGATAAATGTATTATTTTCAAATAGAAAAATATTGCCTGCAGATTCTTTTTATTAGAGCCACACTTTTGCAATATGTTTCTGCCGGGGTCATATCATTTTATAAATTCTTCAAATGTCATATAAAATATTAAGTGCATTTTTACTAAGGTCAAAGACAAACTTGACATCATAGCGAAAAATTTGGACTTTACATTGGCAAAGTGTATATGTACCTGAAATTGTTCTTATGTTCCAAGATATCTTGGAATCTCATTCATGAATACTGAATTTTGATTTTATAGGATGTTGCTCTGAAAATAGCATGCTAACATGGTGAAAATAAATTGATCTTGTGAAAGATTTAGCTTTTCAGAATTTGAGAAGTAAGAGGTCCTCAATGATTTTTAACTGTCAATCATAGCATAGCATTGGGTAGGTTGTTCTACATATTAGTCTTTTAATTTTATCTGTCAAAGTGGAAAATATGTGGGTAGTCACTTGAAAGTTCAAGCAAATTTAAATGAATTAAGGGTTCAAATAAGTAATTACTGTCATTGGATAAAAGGTTACTTAGGACTAAACCTTACCACTCCATCTATTTTATAGTCTCCAGTCAAAGTTAGGTGGCTGTATATCATTGCCACTCATTTTAAATAGCTGACATAGGCATTAGTATGCTGACATTGAAACTAATTTTGCAAGATATTGTGAATGTAACTAAGCATGAGACTGGAGGTCTACAATATCCTACTCCTCTTCTATTGTAAGGACAATTTCTGACAGGCTAAGTGCTGTAAATCTTTTATAGACTCTGTCATGAGTGTCTTCAAATGTCACTCAATGTTCCTAAAATCCTGTCAAGAAAGAAAGATGAATTATGAGTAAACACGATGGATAGTTAGTAAGAAAATGAAAATTTTTGTAGAACCCTAATGTCAATTTGAATTTTGGAAATTATCAGTCTTGAAGACAAAGCTAATGATGGCTTAGAGATCAATCATAAGCTCTAAAACTTTGACATAAAAATAATAAAAATGAGGATAATAACTGTTAAAAAGCATAAAACACTGCATAAGTCTAAATAATAATATCCAATAAATGATAACACTGTTGAAATACTCTATGCTGAGTATATTATTTTCATTAAGTTTATTTTCCTTACAATTAATAATTTTTTAAAAGTTTCTTTTACTTTCTGTTTCTTGGTTACTGACCATGCATCACAGTATTCAGGATTCTTCCTGGCTTGGAGGACCATAAAGGGTGTTGGAAATCAGACCCAGGTCAGCGATGCGCAAGGCAAACACCTTACTCACTGTTCCAATGCTGCAGACAAGTAATGGTTTTATTTTTTTCAATGGTCAAAGTAAATAAGATGCATAAAGTGGTACAAAGTTGAGTCAAAGTCTGATCCTATGGAAGAATACAGATTCTAAACATATCTTGGTTTCAAAACAGGTGAATTTCAGATGCATAATCATTTGAATATATTATCAGTTTTGTAATTAAAAAATTGAATATTGTTTGTATATTTATAGAAATCATAATATTTGTATTATTATTATTTGCAGCTATCGTTCTTTTATTACTTATAGTAGCTTTTTAAATTTTTATTTATTTATTTACTTATTTAGCTTTTTGGGTCACACCTGGCAATGCACAGGAGTTTTCCTGGCTCTGCACTCAGAAATTACTCGTGGCAGTCCTCGGGGGACCATATGGAATACTGGGAATCAAACCCGGGTCAGCTGTGTGCAAGGCAAACACCCTACCTGCTATACTATCGCTCCAGCCCCAGAAGCTTCTTTTACTGGCACCCTTCTGATTTTCTATTTTTCTATTCTAATTTGAATTTCTTTAACTTTTTTAGCTCTTTTTATTTTCTTTTTGGGTAACACCTAGTGATGCTCAGGGGTTTCTCCTGTCTCTGCACTCACAAATTATTACTGGCAGTGCTTGGGGGACCATATGTGATGCCAGATATTGAACCAGTTGGGATGCATGCAGGGCAAAAGCACTACCTGCTGCACTATTGCTCTGGCCCCCTAATTTCACTTTCTAGAACTCTCAATACTATATAAACTTGTCCTAAGAATAGGCATCGAGTCTTGCTTCTATTCATTTCTTTGGGGAAAGTGTAACACAAAACAATTATTTACATTTTGATGTGACGTATTCATAATTAATATTTGACTTTTTCTTAATTTATTTTTTATTTCAACACAGTGATTATCAAGTTATGCCTTGCTAAGATTTTGGCCCACAGTTTTTCAATACCAATCCCGTCACTAGTGTCAAATTTTCTCCAACATCGTCTCCACTTACCCTCCCATTTCCCAGCCTGCTTTCTTAAAAGACTTTTTTTTTTTAAAGTTTGCTTTTAGTAGTTTGAATTTCATGTTTTCAGATTTCTGTGCTTTAGGGATATCGTTAAGTCACACATCTTCATAACCAGTATGCCTCAGGGTTCTGCTCCCTGGCCCTGTTACAGCATATCAGCTTCTCATGACTTTACCCTGTTCTAGTTTGGTATCACCTCACCTTCATTTCTAGAGTTCACGATAATCTAGGTATCTCCCTTTTGATAACGTGCATTCCCTTGTCCTGTTATTCTATATACCACAAACAAGTGAGTTCATGTAATGTTTGTCTTTCTTCTTTCGGCTTCTCTCAACATGATGTCGTCGAGTCCACTCAAGTTGCAGTGAATTGCATGATTTCATCCTGCCCTGCGGCTGTGTATCATTCTGCTATGTAGATATCCCGCAACTTCATTATCCACTATCTGTTGTCGAACACCTAAGACGCTCCCGTGTCCTGGCAAACATTGCAAAGCACTGCAATGAATAATGGTGTGCATATATCCCTTTACATGAACATTTTTGTGGTTCTATTCTTAGAAGTAGGACTTGTACTGTTTTGCCACCCAGAATGTTCACAGAGAGGTTATAATCTGTGCTTTTCATTATGTTGAGATATACCCCTTCTATATCTATTTTATTGATTTTTTAATTATAAAAGAAAGTTGAATGCTTTTTTCAATTTTTTTTAAAAGACATTATGCCATGTCTCTTGATATTATCAGATGATACTTTCCTTTTCTTCTATTGGTGCAGTATATCAGGTAAATGATAACTACTATTTTTTTTTGGTATGCTGAACCATGCTTTTATTCCTAGTATAAATTGCACATGGTAAAGGGGTATACTTTTTTTTAATAAATTTATTTATTTTTATTTAATGAATCACCATGAGGGTACAGTTACGGATTTATACACATCTGTGATTATGCTTCCCCCATACAAAGTTCAGGAACCCATCCCTTCACCAGTGCCCATACTCCACCACCAGTGAAACCAGCATCCCTCCCATCCTCCCCAATCCCATCTCCCCCCACCCCACCCTGTCACTGTGGCAGGGCATTCCCTTCTGTTCTCTCCCTCTAATTAGCTATTGTGGTTTGCAATAAAGGTGTTGAGTGGCCACTGTGCTCAGTCTCTAGCCCTCATTCCGCCCGCAACTCCCTTCTCCCACATGGCCTTCGACTACATTATAGTTGGTGATCCCTTCTCTGAGTTGCCCTTTCCCCAGAATGTGAGGCCAGCCTCCTAGCCATGGAGTCAAACTCCTGGTAGTTGTTTCTACAATTCTTGGGTGTTAGTCTCCCACTCTGTTATTCTATATGTCATAGATGAGTGCAATCTTTCTATGTCTGTCTCTCTCTTTCTGACTCATTTCTCTTAGCATGAAACTTTTCATGCCGATCCACTTAAATAAAAAATTTGTGACCTCCTTTTTTCTAACAGCTGCATAGTATTCCATTGTATAGATGTACCAAAGTTTCCTCAACCAGTCATCCGTTCTAGGGCATTCGGGTTTTTTCCAGATTCTGGCTATTGTAAACAGTCCTGCAATGAACATACATGTGCATATGCCATTTCGATTATACTTTTTTGCCTCTCTGGGATATATTCCCAGCAGTGGTATTGCTGGGTCAAATGGGAGCTCAATTTCTAATTTTTTGAGAATCGTCCATATTGTTTTCCAGAAGGGCTGAACCAGTCGGCATTCCCACCAGCAGTGTAGAAGGGTCCCTTTCTCGCCACATCCTCGCCAACAGCGGTTGCTTTTGTTCTTTTGGATGTGCGCTAGTCTCTGTGGTGTGAGGTGGTATCTTGTAGTTGTTTTGATCTGCATCTCTCTAATGATTAGTGATGTAGAGCACTTTTTCATATGCCTTTTGGCCATTCGTATTTCTTCTTTGGTAAAGTTTCTGTTCATTTCTTCGCCCCATTTTTTGATGGGGTTGGATGTTTTCTTCTTGTAGAGTTCAACCAGTGCTTTATATACCATTGATATCAACCCCTTATCTGATGGATATTGTGTAAATATCCTTTCCCATTCTGTGGATAGTCTTTGGATTCTGGTCACTGTATCTTTTGCGGTGCAGAAGCTTTTTAGTTTAATGTAGTCCCATTTGTTGATCTCTGTTTTTACTAGATTGCTTAGTTCCGTGTCACCTTTGAAGATACCTTTATCTTCAATATCGTGGAGGGTTTTGCCGACCTTATCTTCAATGTACCTTATGGTTTGTGGTCTAATGTTGAGGTCTTTAATCCATTTTGATCTGACTTTTGTGCATGGTGTCAGGTCAAGGTCTACGCCCATTTTTTTGCATGTGGTTGTCCAGTTGTGCCAGCACCATTTGTTAAAGAGGCTTTCCTTGCTCCACTTCACATCTCTTGCTCCCTTATCAAAGATTAGATGATCATACATTTGGGGTTGTGTGTAAGGGTATTCTACCCTGTTCCATTGGTCTACGGCTCTGCCTTTGTTCCAGTACCATGCTGTTTTAATTGTTACTGCTTTGTAGTAAAGATTGAGATTGGGGAGGGTGATGCCTCCCATCGTCTTTTTCCCAAGAATTGTTTTAGCTATCGTTGGACGTTTGTTGTTCCATATGAATTTTAAGATTGCTTGATCCATTTCTTTGAAGAATGTCATGGGTATACTTATAGGGATCGCGTTGAATCTGTATAATGCTTTGGGGAGTATTGCCATTTTGACAACATTGATTCTCCCTATCCACGAGCAGGGTATATGTTTCCATTTCCTCATGTCCTCTTTGATTTCATGGAGTAGCGTTTTGTAGTTTTCTTTGTAGAGGTCTTTTACTTCCTTGGTTAAGCTGATTCCGATTTTCTGGGGCACGATTGTGAAGGAAATCAAGGAAGAAATAAAAAAATACTTAGAAACAAATGAGAATGAAGACACGAGCTGCCAAAACCTATGGGACTCAGCTAAAGCCGTGTTAAGGGGAAAATTTATAGCTCTCCAAGCATTCCTCAGGAAGGAAGAAAGGGCCCACATAGACAGCCTGACTTCACGACTCAAGACCTTAGAAAAGGTCCTTTGCGGCCCCGCGCGAGATCGACCCTGGAGGCAACTGAACCACTTTGGACACGAGCGGCGCCCCCAAAATGCCTCCAAACTGTGTGCTGGGAGCTTCTGGCCCAGGCGCTGCCGGCAGGGTATGCTCTTTTCTCTCTCAACTTTTTCTGTTTGAACGCAGCGAGGCTATATCCGGTTTTTAGACTCTACAGGAAGCCCGGCATAGCCGATGGGCGGGACTCCCGGATCCGCCCTGTGCCGGCCGACATTTAAGCAGAGAGCCATGTGGGGACGCTCCTTTGCGGCCCCGCGCGAGATCGACCCCGGAGGCAACTGAACCACTTTGGACACGAGCGGCGCCCCCAAAATGCCTCCAAACTGTGTGCTGGGAGCTTCTCGCCCAGGCGTTGCCAGCGAGTGATGCAATTACCAAAAGAATCTTCCTTGGACTTCATATAGAAATCCAAAACCGGGTAATATCTTTTGATTGTTTGATTGTCAGCAACGTGTAAATGTTCCTTTTTGGCAGGGCTTAACGTGGGGGGAAACTCCAAACAATAGTACTAAGTTTTTTGTTAAAGGGTAAAAGATTGTAGCGATAGAATTTTAGGCAGAATTTTCCCTGGACTTTAACGGGTCGGACTTTGGTGGGAAATCCTAACAAGAATAGTAAGTCTTTTGCTGAAATATTGAAGGCCACCAAAGTGGTAGCCATCTCTATAGACTGAACTAAGCCATATCCCCACGCCGGCTGAGAAGAAATATCCTTCTTTCTCGGGAAAAAACGCGGCGTGGCGTTAACCATAGTATGATGTCCATTAAGCTGACACGGACCTGGTGGCGTGGGAATCGGATACAAGGGAATAAATTATTATGTACTTGGAACAGCGGGACGCTGGTGGAACCTTGAGCTGGGGCCGATACCAGCGTATTACTTTTGGTTCCAGAAACTACTTGCAGACATCCTACCAGACTATCAACTAAGCTAGAGCCCCACGCCGGCTGATGACGAGAAATAACCATCTCTTTTGGTTTGTTTCCCTTTGTCAGGCAGCGTGGTGATTACTAAACAGGCGTGATCTCGGTGGCGCGGGACGAGGGGGGAAAAAAATAGAAAAGTTATGTAACAAACAGCGGGACTTAATATCTCTACATTCTCAGCAATGGAGAGCCATCAAATGCTTCCTTGACAGTGGGACTGTCTTCTCTTTTTTGGGGGGAAACCCTAGCAACAATAGTGAATTATGTGTTGAAACATGGACTGTAACCAAGATAAAGCGTAAACGAAGTGAAACTTATCACTTACAAGGGTGGGGACTGGGGGGGTGGGAGGGGGCGGGAGGTATAATGGGGTGGTTGGTGATGGAATATGGGCATGGGTGAAGGGAAGGGTGTTTGAGTACTGTATAACTGACATAATCCTGAGAACTTTGTATCCCTCCACATGGTGATTCAATAAAATTTAAATTAAAAAAAAAAAGACCTTAGAAAAGGACCAGAAAAAGGAACCCAAACCAGATCGAAGGAAAGAAATAATAAAAATTAGAGCAGAAATTAATGACATGGAAACCAAAAAGACAATCCGAAAGATCAATGAAACAAAGAGCTGGTTCTTCGAGAAAATAAACAAGATTGATAAACCGCTAGCAAGACTCACAAAGAAAGAAAGAGAAAGAACCCTAATAAATCTAATCAGAAATGAAAAGGGGGACATCATAACAGAAACCAGTGAGATTCAAAAGATCATTAGAGACTAGTTCGAAAGTCTATATGCCACAAAACAGGAGAACCTAAAAGAAATGGATGGATTCCTCGATTCCTACAATCTCCCAAGACTGAACAAAGAAGACTCGGAATACCTGAATAGACCCATCAATGTTAAGGAAATTGAAACTGTGATCAAAAACCTCCCCAAAAACAAAAGCCCAGGCCCAGATGGTTTCACTGGCGAATTCTTCCAAACATTTAAAGAAGACCTGCTGCCTGTTTTCCTCAAACTTTTCCAGGAAATTGAAAAAACAGGAAATCTCCCAAATAGTTTCTATGAAGCACACATCTCCCTAATACCAAAAGCAAACAAAGACACCACTAAGAAAGAAAATTACAGACCAATATCCCTGATGAACACCGATGCGAAGATCCTCAACAAAATACTGGCAAATAGGATCCAACAACTCATCAAAAAGATCATACATCACGACCAAGTGGGATTCATCCCGGGGATTCAAGGATGGTTTAATATTCGGAAATCAATCAACATAATCCACCATATCAATAAAAGCAAAGATAAAAACCATATGATCATATCAATAGATGCAGAGAAAGCATTTGACAAGATCCAACATCCTTTCATGATGAAAACCCTCGCCAAAATGGGGTTTGGAGGAGCTTTCCTCAAGATTGTCGAAGCCATCTATCACAAGCCTACGGCAAGCATTATCCTCAACGGGGAAAAACTAAGGGCCTTTCCTCTGAGATCAGGCACAAGACAAGGATGCCCACTCTCACCA
Source organism: Sorex araneus (assembly GCF_027595985.1). NCBI lineage: Eukaryota > Metazoa > Chordata > Mammalia > Eulipotyphla > Soricidae > Sorex > Sorex araneus. Next base: position 186,438,764 of record NC_073303.1, on the reverse strand, counting down.
CTCCTCTTCAATATAGTACTGGAAGTACTTGCGATAGCTATTAGACAAGAAAAAGAGATCAAGGGCATCCAGATAGGAAGGGAAGAAATCAAACTCTCACTATTTGCAGACGATATGATACTATATCTAGAGAAGCCTAAAACCTCTACTAAGAAACTCTTAGAAACAATAGACTTATACAGTAAAGTTGCAGGCTACAAAATCAATACCCAAAAATCCATGGCCTTCATATATGCAAACAATGAGGCAGAGGAAAGGGACATAAATAAAGGGGTATACTTTTTATTGTGCTGATGAAATATAATTGCTAGTATTTTATTGAAAGTTATTTAAAGTTATTTCAACCAGAAATTTATTTTGAATAAACAAAGTGCTTTCAACTAAGCAGTGGTGATTTTGTGTATATAAATATATATGCATATATATATATATTTTCATAATATCAAATTCTGGATGTTTCCTCTCCACTTGCCTAACTGAGAGTGTTCTATATTTTCAGGTCACAGGAATAATGACCATTTTTTTTTTTGCTTTTTTGGGTCATACCTGGCAATGCACAGGGGTTACTCCTGGCTTTGCACTCAGGAATTACCCCTGGCGGTGCTCAGAGGACCATATGGGATGCTGGGAATCGAACCCGGGTCAGCCGTGTGCAAGGCAAATGCCCTACCCGCTGTGCTATTGCTCCAGTCCCACAGGAATAATGACCTTTCAATTCACATACAATACATAATCCCTTCATGAGAAAATTTTGTGGTAACTACCTTACAAATGCACAAAGAAAATGACCTAGGACTTATGACCACTTTTATAATATCTGGTCCAACTGCTGTCTGTTGTTAATATTTCTATAATAGTTTCCTAAATAGTCACCCAGTTTCTACTCTTATGAAACTTGTATCAACCAGGTGACAAGAGTGATTCTCTCCATGTATGTTCCCCACTTCAGTGAGAGCAAAATCAATATGTTAATCTAACTGACAAATCCCTGGATAGTTGACACACAACATGTCTTCTCCTTATCACCAGCTTTCACCTGATCCAATCCATTCGATACTTATTGTCATCTTAGATGTCAAGTATTTTTTAAACTAGGATAGCCCTATAATATAAAAATCATCAGAAGAATTAGTATATTTCTCCTTTAAATTAATGATCAAAAATCATCTTACTAATTAGGATTATGCTTTTTCTGGTTAACCAGTTTATAAATTTTCATGAAGATTCCTCCTACAAAGTACTGCAGAAACTGGAACCCACAGCATAATCCAGGGGCAGGACCTTTGCCTTACAGACAGCCAACCAGGATTTCATACTCGGCATCCCATATGGTTATGGAGCACTATTAGCAGTGATTCTTTTGTTGTTGCTATTGTTGTTGTTGTTGTTGTTGTTGTTGTTGTTCCTGTTTTGGTCACACCCGGCGATGCACAGAGTTTACTCCTGGCTCTTGAACTCAGGAATTTCCCCTAGTGGTGTTCTGGAGACTATATGCTACGCTGGCGATCAAACCCGGGTCAGCTGCATGCAAGGCAAATGCCCTACTAGCTGTAGTATAGTTCCAGCCCCTAGGAGTAATTCTTGAGCACAGAGACAGAAGTTAGACCTAAACACAGGCAGATTTGTTCAAAACATTGCTAAACATAAAAAGCAATAATCCTAGGAACTCTCGGGCAATTCTTAGCCAATTGTCACAATGGCTCAACAAAAAGGACCAAGGAATCAGTGCTATTGGGCCCATTGTGGTGGGAATTACCTGGTTTGGCACAATGGGCCCATGATATGATATTATGAAGGATCAAGGACCAGAAAATATGAAGGTGGGAGATTCTTTTAATTCATTTTTTTCTCTCTCTCAAGTTAATCATCTGTAGGAAAGGGCATTTTGATTTCAAGAAATGGAGAGAAAACACAATTATAAATAGGGAAGAGGAAAAGTTGTGTAGCAAGCTGCAGGAACTGAGACCAAGATAGCCACAGGAGAGGCCTGAAGGGGGGAACCTTACATAAATTGCTGAGCCTCCTTTCCCACAGTCACGCAAGGTCACACACGTGGAGATTGTTTAAATATAGAAAGTTGCCTGTTTGCAAATCTCTGTTTGCATTCTGTTTGCAAATCTCTCTGTGGGAATGAATGGCAACAATAATAACAAAAACTGGAGCTGGAGTGATAGCACAGAAGGTAAAGCATTTGCCTTGCAAGTGACCAACCCGGGTGCGATTCCCAGCATCTCCTGTGCTCCGCTGAGCACCACCAGGAGTAATTCCTGAGTGCAGAGCCAGAAATGACCCTTGTGCACCACCGGGTGTGACCCCCCCCCCCCAAAAAAAAACCTCATTTCTTGAAGAGTCTCATATTATCGAATAACTATATTCAAATCTAAGTCTGAACATTAATGCTGGAGGGGAATCGAATAATCAAATCCAAGGGTATTTATCCCTGTGACAGAATCATAGATAAGCATGAGCTGTCACATACCAGGTCAGGAACAAGCCATAATGATGCAGCATGCATTTTAAGTCAATTTGTTGAACTGAGTTGAATTCAACATAAATTGGATATCAGATACTCTAAAATATTCCTTATGCACAAAGGCAGTTAATACAGAAACTGCATCCTCGGGGGATGCATTTATTTGTCAATATATGAGGCTAGGGAATATGAGACATCTATACTTTCTCAATTTATTCTTTTTTCCATGCTATTGATCATGTTTTACCTCCTCTTATGAAACTTCCTAAAGATACACCTTCATCCTCAAAGAAAATTAACTTGTTTTTTCTATTTCCAAGTGGATTAAACAATCTGAAGAGAACTTCCATACATAGAATTCTTAATCAGATTTGTAGGAGAGACAGTCCAAAGGTAAAGTTGCCTCTCTAACAAGCAGTTATGGCTGCATATTCTTGGTGTAAATTTTTTTATTACATTTGCAAAGCTACAAATAACAACAATGTCATATTGAAATTATTTAAAGAGAACACCTTTGTATTTATCAATTCCTTATGATAATAATTGCGCATGGATCCATGGCTTGTCCTTGTTTTCTATCACATACATCTCCATGTGTGTATTTCTTCAGTTATTATTTTCAGCCATATCCAGCAGTGTTTGGGGCTTACTGCTGGTTCTTCACTCAAGAATCACTTCTTGTAGGCTCAGAAGACCTGGGGTGCTGGGGATTGAACTCAGGCTGGCAGCGTGCAAGGCAAGTGTCCTACCTGCTGTGCTATTGCTCCGGCTCATATTGATTTTTAATAAATTCCAACTGATCTACATGCAATAGGTATCGACAATTCTGTCTCCCCACTCTGGTGAAGGACTGGACATTGGAACATTGTGCGACTGAAACCCAATCATGAACAACCTGGTAGCTGTATATCTCATGGTGATTCATGTAAAATATGAATACATAAAAATTAAAGTAATAAATAAAATCCATCCTGACCAATAACAACCATGTCATGTAGATTTTTTTTTTTGCCATAGATTCCAGTTTTTGCAGTTTCTAGCAGTTTCTTCACATCTTAAGCAGTTTCTTTGTGAGTCATTCGTCCTTTTGTAATAATACTAAGAAAGCCCTAGAAGCCTAAATTCACATAGGTTCTTCGCTGTTCGGGATGTAAACTCATCACTCGAGGCAGTTAGATTGTGTTTTATTTAGGAGCAGCTTACACTGATTTATACACCATGCATATTTAAACATGAAGTTTTTGAGTTCCATTTGTATTCCTGCTGTGGAGCTCTGATAGCAGATGTCAAATTTCTTCCTATTTCCTCATATTTGTGCTCATTTTCCTCTTTGCCTTAAGTGCACTTGAGCACACACTATATTGAAAACTCTTCTAGACTCAATTTCTCCTTAAAGGGGACTGTTTTTTTGGTACCCATATAAAACAGTTAAGCTATTTCCTCTATTCGTATAATCCTTTTCCTCCTATGTTACTTTACTTCTGTTTTCTACGAAAAAATCACCAGCATACGTGCTAGAGATTTAGTTTGTGTTCATTTTATTTCACACCATACTTCTATGTGAGCTCTAGAACACTACAAACATATTCTAACTGATGCATATTGAGTATCTGGAATAGGCACAAAGAACTGTGCGTACCCATCTGCCACACACACACACACACACACACCCACTCTCTCTCTCTCTCTCTCTCTCTCTCTCTCTCTCTCTCTGTGTCTCTCTGTATCTCTCTCTCTTTCTCTCTCACATACACACATTATATCACTGTTGTATATTTCTGCCTGTAAATTCTATTTCCTCCTGAATATAAATCTATGAATCTGTCCACAACTTAAGTATGACCAACTATATACAAGTTAAAGACAGACTCATAACGGCAAGTGCCATTCCTGCCATAACTCAAACTGACTTCACTTATTTTCATTTTTAGTAAGAATAAATTCTAATTACATGCTAAACTAGAGATCCTATTTGGCCAACTATCTGGTATTAGAGTATTCAGTTAAACTGCAGGTAGGATTAGTATTCTTAATATTATAGTTAATGTGGTTATTTTATCTATGAGAAAGTTTTTTTCCATAGATTTTTTTTTTCAGGATGGGGAGTGTTGCATGGGATGGGGCACACCTGGTGGTGCCCAGGAATTACTTCTGGCTTGTGTAAAGCATGAACCCTACCCATTTTCTACTTTTTAGATAGCCCCTATCTACTTTTTTTTTTAATTGTGATAATAGTTCACACAACTCTATGTGTTTTAGGGCTATGGTTCAAAACTATTTCAAATTATATATGAGTATACCAACCACCTCCACTGTAAAACTGTCTTTCCAAAGCATTTTATTACTCCCCTTTTCCCATCATTTCCCCCTTCAGCTTCTAGTTACCAAAGCTTTGTGCTTTTTGAGTGTAAGGGCCTGTGAGTATGCTCCTCCTGGCATTTTTTACATTGCAGACTAGTCTTGCAATTGCTGTATTTTGTATTTGACTTCATCTCATGTTTTCTTTCCTGAGGGACTAGTTAAAAGCTGTATCAGAAGTTCATTGCAATTCATTTTAATAATATTTTCATAGCATTACACTCCAAATCTTTCTTTCATGTGATGGTGTGGAATAATCAGAAAATGAGTGGATATCATTCCAAAGCCAATTTAGACCAGAGTATTGGTGATCCTTCCAATCTATCTTTTCCAAGAATTTTAGGTTTTCAGTATTGACAATATCTAGTAACTTCTTTCGTATATGCTACTCAAGAAAAAAATTCATGATTTTAATGACCCATGAGTTATGAACATATTGTGAAATTTACAGAATCTTGGAAAATTGATATTCTTTTAACATTCACTATGTTAAAATGTTCCCTTAAAAATATGTACTTTCAACCATATAGGATAATTGCCTTATTTATTTGTATGTATATGTATATACATACAAATAAATAAGGATATATATAGGATATATATATGCATATATATGTCCTATAAGGATTTTTTGTACCTTTTTTTTTTGTTTTGGGCCAAAACAAAGGTGCTCAGGGCTTTAACTTGCCTCTGCACACAGTAATCACCTGTCAAGCTTGAGGAATCATATGGAGTGCGTTAAATTGAAATGGGTTGGCCTCATACAAGGCATTAACATACCTACTGTACTATTCCTCTAGCCTATAGCCTATATTTTTAAAAAATACTTTAAATTGCACTTTAAAAATGAGCCTTTTGAGGATATGTTCCTATAAAGACCAAGGTGGGTGATGAAACATTTGAACTGTGAAGACACAGATTGCTTTTGAAGAACACTAGTCAAATAGTAGGCAGTTTCTCAGTACAACTGCAAGTTCTTGAGTCCGATACTCATATATGATAATTAGCATTATTCTATTCTTGCCTTTCACTGCAATGCAAATGACAACCAGTCACTTTATGTATAAGTGAATATCAAAGATTGGGCCAGTGAATATGAATGATTTCATGCAACTACTCTACGTGGGGAAAACGACTCAAATTATTGACAAATAGAAGTCTATTTTTTGTGGTTCATACTATAGATAGATACTTGTATTTATAAAAAGCTTAACTGGTAAAGCAGTTGCCAGAAATTATTTATTATGATAAGATAATGCAAAATTAATTCTTCTATGTCCCTGGTTAGAAAGTACAGTGGGTAAGGTGCTTGCCTAGTGAGTTGGTGACTACGGTTAAAATACCGCTTATGGTTCCCCAAGCTCTGCCAGGAACGTTCCTTGATTTCAGACCCAGAAGTAAGCCCTGAGTATCACAAGATGTGACCAAAAGGCCCAGAAACAACAACAACAAGCACACACACAAAAGAACAGTAGATACAGTGAAATACGTTGACATTCAAAAATTGTTTTTTGGAGGTTCAGAGAGGTAGTTCAGGTCAGCTGTGTACTTTGCATACAGCTAATCTGGGGTCAATGCTCAGCACCAAATATGATCCCCAGAGCCCATCAGAAATGTCCCCTGGCTTTTCCGCTGCTGCATGACTATGGTCCTGGAGGCCAGCTAAACTACTTTGGGCACCAGCAGCTTCTTGCAGAAATGTGTCTAGACTGTGAACTGAGCCACGGCCGCCATCTTATGACGACCACAAAAGGGAGGTACGAGCTTGCAGTGATGCAATTTCTGGCGGGAATTTCCCTGGACTTAGTTAATAAAATACAGAAATCCAAAACCTCATATCTCTTCATTGTCAGCAATGAAAAACAAATTACTAAATGCTTCCTTTTCAATAGGTTTGACTTTGGTGGGACGGGGGGAACTACAAACAACACTAGTTAGCTTTTGTTGAAATATTGAATGTAATCAAAGTAAAGAGAAAAGTAAAGTGAAATTTATCAGCTACACAGGCAGGGGGTGGGGAGCAGGGTGGGGGATAGGTATACTGGGGTTCCTTGTGGTGGAATATGTGCACTGCTGAAGGGATGGGTGTTTGAGCATTGGATAACTGAGACTTAAACCTGAAATCATTGTAACTTTCCACATGGTGATTCAATTAAAAAAATTGAAAAAAAAAAAAAAGAAATGTTCCCTGGATACACAACCAGTAGCCAACCCAGTCTGGTGTGCATCCACCCCACTCAAAAATCTAACCTCTCTGGTTTTTATATATTCCTTTTTGTAGATAATTTATTCATTCATTGCTGATTCATTTTTACAGAACTATTGCCATATTGCCAGTTGTTCTTTTACATTAATCATAACGAAACATAGATAAATGAAATAGCTTTTTAACAATGTGTGGTAATTTGAGAATACAATACATTTTAATGTAGTGCTATTTTTGAACATTTAACAATAGAGCAAGTTTTTTCTGTTGAGCACATCATTGTGTACATAAGTAGTTATACACATAAACATATTATATATAACAGCCAACCTTAGAGGTTCCTGGTCAGCTTGAATAGGGGTCAGTGAACAGTAACTATCCTTTGTATGTACCCCTAGGTTTATTCAGAGTACCCTGGTGATACTAACTGATGACCATTAATCAAACTAAATTTTAAATATCACATTGAATCTAATTTAATGTATTAATTAAGATGGCTTATAACTCAAAAAGTTTTAATTGTTTAATTTACATACCCTCACTTACTCCCCCCTTTACTGATTGATTCAAACTCTCCACTGTGATTTGAGGAAAAATGGATGATATTGAAATGTATCATAGAAGATCCTTTTCCTTGGGAAATTTGCAATGTTAATAGGAAGAGGAAAAAATGCATACTTTAGATTTTTAAAGCCACTATCAAACTCTTGTGCAATAATGAAATGTAGAAAATTACATTTTTGGTGTAGATGAGTTTAGTTTAAATGGTGTCAGTTAAATGGAGTCAGATGATGAAAATGCATTCAAGTGGAAAAGTTCTGTAAGCCACTGAGAATGCCAAGAAGAAGCACAGAAAATGGTGAACATAATAGACAAGGTTGAACAATTTTATGTCAACCTTGTGGGTGACTTTAAAATAACTTCATCAATACAGAAAAAAATAGTATTAAATTGAAAAGACACAATGATTGCCTTGATGATTTTTGAATGAAATCATGGATTAGAACCAGATATTATATATTTCTATGGCACAAATCACTTGCTTCTATGAAACTCTGTTTCTTCACTTAGCTGTAAACTAAAACCTTTATACATTTGTAGTGCACATAATTGGTGAAAATTTTTACGCTCTAAAACAAATGTTGACAGAAGACCCGATCATAATCATGATCACAAAATCCCATTGATCGTCAAGTTGCTTGAGTGGCTTCAGTAACCTCTCCATTAGTCCTATCCCTGAGATTTTAGAAGCCTCTCTCTTCTAGGCCTTCCCAATGTTGCCTCATTGGAGGCTCTTTCAGGATCAGGGGAATGAGATTCAGCTGGTTACTGGCTGTATAGCATATAGATACACCATGGGAAGCTTTCGAGGCTGTCCCATGTGGGCAGGAAATTCTCAGAAGATTGCCAGTTTATCCCAGAAGGAAAAGTAGGTTATAAGATATTGCTTCTGAAAGCTTGCTCTTAAGTCTCTGGATGTTGGCCGTTGATGGGATTACACACCTGGGTTCTTCTGCTGGTACCTTCATGCACGAGGCTTGTCTGAACGTGTGGAGAGGGGCCTTGAGCATGGCTGTAGCTAGGTTCTGGTTGTCTTTGGCCACCGGGAGCTCTGCTCAGGGCGGGGAGGGAAGCAGGAGCCCATCCCCTCCAAGGGGCCCCCGGTGTGCAGGCAAGAGACTCTCTTGTCCATAGAATTTTAAGTGAAAATACCTTTTCTGGTCCTGTGGCATTAAGTAGCTAAACACAGTCTTTGCAGTGTCTCAAAAAAAATCTAGAGAGTGACATTTTCAGGAAGCAGGAGTTTAAAATAAAATATATTATTTCAGGCCTCTCAAAGAGTAAAATTATCTGGATTTGTTTAAAGGTTTTGGTGTCAAAATTTAAAACTGATAGACACATAAGAATGCATTCTGGATAAGTAAATTTTTCTTGAATAAACAATGTATTTTTCAAGGTTACAGTTCTGTTATCTTGGAGGATATTTGTTTACCCAAGAAGACTTTTTTTCCTCTCGAAGAAACAACTTTTGAAAATTTACTAAATAAAAGGAAAATTTATCTATTGATTGACATAGAATGTTACAGAAGAAAAGCAATAGATGATTATTTCAAAGTTAACCTAAATGCCTTAGAAATTCACAGTTGGAGAAATAGTTTAGAGATAAGTAATTTTTCTTGCATGTGATTGACTCCACTTCTATCCTGAACATCATTAGAAATGACACTAGCATAGAGATATGAATAAACTCTGAGCACCACAGGATATGGGCCAAATACTCACTTATACCCCCAAAGGAACACATTAGAATTAATTAATTAATAATTACATGAAGGATGTAGATTATAATATGAACTATTTTGCTTGATTGCAATAATGGATTAGGAAAATTATCACATTGTAGCACTGTTGTCCATTGTTCATCGATTTGCTCAAGCAGGCACCAGTAACGTCTCCATTGTGAGACTTGTTACTGTTTTAGGCATATTGAAAACACCACAGGTAGCTTGCCAGGCTTTGCCATGCAGGCAGGATACTCTTGGTAGCTTGCCGGGCTCTCTGAGAGGGACAGAGGAATTGAACCCTGACTGGCCGCGTGCAAGGCAAACACACTACCTGCTGTGCTATTGCTCCAGTCCTGGAAAATTATTAGCAATGATAATTTCAATATTGCTAGATTATAAAAGAAAATATTCTCAGTAGAAAACAGGCATTTTTGGCCTATTTTCCACAGTCAGAAAAGTGTTTTTCTCACAAATGCCAAATAACCTTTTTTTTTTTTTAATATTTGTGATCTATCAACATATATAGCAATTTTAAATCTCATTTTCTTTTAAATACACTGTGCTTGCTCTATCAGTAGCTGCATCAATTGTGCAAAAAATGATAATCTTTAAAATATGTAGAACTTGCAGGAACCCCATAGTTAATAAAACATCATTAGGGGCTGGAGCGATAGCACAGTGGGTAGGGCGTTTGCCTTGCACAACCGACCCGAGTCCAATTCCCAGGATTCCGTATGGTCCCTCAAGCACCACCAATAGTAATTCCTGAGTGCAGAGCCGGGAGTAAACTCTGTGCATTTCAGAGTGTGACCCCCTCAAAAAATAAAAAAAATAAAATAAAATAAAACATCATTCTGCTTAAATTTCTTGTAAATGTATTAAACATTTTTAATTTTAATATATTTAGGTATTTATCAGGGGAAAATCATTTCATTATAAATCTAACATACTTAAGCACATAAATTAAGAATTTAGTAAAATATTAAGTGTTTTCAAAGTTATTCTAATACTACAGCATTTTTCTCTTGCTGGAATGATTTGTAATTTCATAGAAACCACATTCTGCTCTATGTAATATTTCTCCTTTGAATCACTCATAGCAAACATCAGTACAGCAGAAAGGATTTTGTTTATCTTTATAGCATTCTTCTTTTCTGCTTCGGGTCATATTTAATTTCTTCCCACTCCTGTTTGAAAAATCAGTTTCCATCTTCAAGGGTAGAAGAACAAGCCTGAAGGATTCTGTTTGTTTTACAACTTTGGAAGATGTGTGCAATCATCAGATCCCTACAAATGCAAGATGACAATGGAATATAAAAGAAGGTTTTAGGTGTGCTTAAGAATAGTGATGTTACAAAATATTGATTTGAATTAATATGATAGAATATCTGTTAGTCTATATTTTTATATTTTTTATCAGTGAGAGGTTGTATAGATATTTTCCAAAAATAAAAATTATCTTTAAGTTTATTCCCTTTCCCAGAGGCTGTTTTCTCAGCCCTAAGAAATTCAGCCTGATAGTTAAAGACAAGTGAGGTAAATAGGCTTTTTTGAATAAGTAAAACACAAAGACAGCATGTTAAATCTTTTTAGTTCTAATTACTAGGTAACATTACTGTAAAATTATTGAGCTCAAGGCTTCTGGAGAAAATGTAGAATTATACTGGTATGCAATATCATTTTGAAATGTGAAATCTAAATCTTTTTCTCCAAGCTGTAGGTAGGGATTGAACCTGTATATGATCAATTTAGTGTTCTGATTGAACTTCAACCTTACAGCACTGAAGCTTTTACCAGGGATTTCTCCTGGAAATACAATGTGATAATTTTCATCAATATTAATAATAATCCTATTTCTTATTTTTTCACAATTCTATCATTCCATATATTCATGAAACACCTGTTACTTCAATTGATACTTTAAGTTCAGAAAAGATATATGAGGAAATAAAGAAAGATGACAGAGAGCATTATGGCATACTGTATTAATAAAGCATTATGATTTGAAATCACTTCTTTTTTTTTCTGATAGCACAGCGGTTGGGTGTTCACCTTTCACGCAGCCGACCCGAGTTCGATTCCTCCTCCCCTCTCAGAGAGCCCGGCAAACTACTGAGAGTATCAAGCCCGAGCAGCAGAGCCTGGCAAGCTACCCGTGCGTATTGGATATGCCCAAAACAGTAACAATAAGTCTCTCCGTGAGAGACGTTACTGGTGCCTGCTCGATCAAATCGATGAGCAGTGACAGTGACAGTGACAGTGACTCACAACTTATTGTAATATAATTTAAAGAATGAAATAAATAAATTTATCAAGTTTTATATAATGGCTGTATATACCTTGGACAAATAAATTAGGTAGAAGCAGAATCTATATCTGTATTATTTATTAATTATACAAATAAAATATAAATTTCATATTTATACTTTCCTCTTAAAATTTATTAATAACATAACAAATTATATATCAGTATAATACAACTGGTTTTAAAATTACTAGAGGTACAATCACTAGATGAATCTCTATAAGTATTTTATTTAACTTCTTCACTTTGAAAGTTTAAGATAAAATATTTCTTACCAACTATACATTTTTATTATAGGTCATGTTCTTTTCATGCTAAATTCTCATCTGATAAATAGAAACTGTTAATTATCAATAAAGCAGTGGGGTAACTTGCCCTTTCAATAGTCATTTACAAAGTTCTTTTGAATATCTAATTATGAATTGCTATGAGTATGATCTGGTTCTGGAAAACAGTAGTCCATACTGTGTGTCCAATCTTGAATTAAATATGAATAATGTTACATCTTTGGCACTCAAGCTCATAAGAAAACAGCTATTAACATTTGTTACTCGACCATTTCTGGAATGAGATAATAAATAATGCCTAGTTTTAGGGGAAAAAGGAAACAGCGGCTATATTTTCATGAGAGGCCTCGATGTATTTATCACTTGTGATCCCGTTGATCTTTGATATGCTTGAGCGGGCACCAATAACATCTCCATTAATTCCTGTCCCGTGATAGTGTAGCCCAATGATATCTGCTCATTCCAGGAACAGAAAAAGCCTGAAAACTTCATTCAGGGTTTTGATGAAGTCTGACCATCTCGTTGGTGGGCGGCCATGAGGTCTTTTGACGTCCCGCTGGATCCAGTTGGTAACAGCTCTAGTCCAGCAGTCATCTCTGAATTGCATTACATGTCTGGCCCATCTGATTTTTGACGCCTTGGCAAAGGAGACAGCGTCCTTGATTCTTGACCATTGACAAAAGTCTGGATTCCTTCTCTCACTTGAATGAAATGTGATACTCCAAGCATAGCTCTTTTGATTCCTCTTTGGGATAACTGAATAGCGATCTCAATCCTGTTTTCGTAGAGGCAAGGTCTTTGAGTCGTATGATAGCGCAGGAAGAACGGTAGAATTGAAAATATGTGCCTGGAGTCCCAGGTTCTTCGTCCTCTTAACCACTTCTTCGACGTTCTTGAAGGCATTCCATGCTGCTCTCTTCCTCCTGCACAGTTCTGGCACCACGTTGTTCTTCATGTTGAGTTCTCGACATAGGTACACATAGCTGCTGCATTCAGAGATGTTCGTTCCATTGAAAGCAAATGGAACATCAGGGACTAGTTTGTTTTTCATGAACGTCATTTTGCTGAGATTCAGCTGCAGTCCAACCTTTCCACACCCTCAGTCAAAGTCGGCCAGCATTTGTGCTGCTTGGCTAATGTTTGGTGTTAAGAGAACGATGTCATCAGTGAAGCAGAGGTGGTGTAATTGCCGACCGTCTATCTTCACTCCCATTCTTTCCCATTCCAGTCACTGCATGAGAAGAGTACACATTCAAATGTGCAGACATTGTTTATACCTTTATTCTTTATTACAATGCAAAAATGGATTGTGTGATGGATTTGTAACAAGAACTAGAGGAAAATAAAAGCAGGTACTTTGTAAAAGAAAGGAGTACTGAAGTAGTGCATTTATATTTTTTATAATGTAAACTAGATTTGACAGTGTCTGTCTCCAATTGTCTTCTTTGTTAGTATACAAATAGCTAAAGTAGAGTCTAACAAATTTCCCATATAACAAGAGCTTCTCTCACTTGCATATAGTCCAAGTTTTGCATCCATCTTGATACTACAGGATAGCTAACTTCATCTCAATCATGGCAGAGTATGACTTCTTGAGTATAGAGAAACTTTGCCAAATCCTAATGCAGGCAAGTCTATAAATAAGATTGGCCTTCAGAAATGTCTAAAATAAACTTCATTGTTTCAAATCATTCAGTCACTGTGGAAAAGGGTTTCTTACGGGGAGATAAAAATCATCAATTATTCTTTTTTATTAGTTTTCAAAGAGAAAATATATTTTGGTTCTTTTTTTCTGATGGGAATGTTCAAAGCTTTTAAAAGTGTCAAATCATACAGAATCATAAAATTTGAGTTTGGGAAGATGAAGAAATACTCCTCAGGGTTATTATGCACTGTTACTAGTGATTAAGTTTAGTAACTAAGGAAAGACCAATTTTCACCATCCTCAAGAATGGCAAGAAAAAATTATGAGTGTGCTTATTTTAAGTATTTCAATTGTGTCTACCATTTTACTTCTCTTCCTTTTCATTTATTTCCCTTTGGACATGAGGCAGTTAAAAGAGAGTTAACTATACCCTCTTTTCATTGATAGAGAAATATTTCAAGCACAGTCCTCTAGATAAAAGTCTTAAATACTTGATTTATTTTAATCTTTTAAAATTCAGTTCATAACTTTTCCAAATGTCAATTAAAAATATGTCCCAAGGAATTTGGATTCCTAGGTGTATAACGTGGATTAAGTTCCCATCTCAATAAGTAGCAACTGTTAGGGAAATTCTACTTGTTATATGATACAAATTAAAATGGACTCATTCTGCCATCGATAAGTGTGTTAGGAATAGAACCTGGATTTTTCAGTATATCAGGATTTAAGCTAAATATAATGAGTGATTAAAGCTTTTCTTTACATTCTCAGTAACAATAAAATCCCCGTAAGTATTTAAAATGCAAACTGTTAAAACACCAAATGATAATCTAATATCCTGAATTACTAAATTGGCTAATATTTTTATTCATAAAGTCAATCTTGGACTATCATAATTTGATACTTTCCACTTTATTGGATACCAATTTATTTTTTTTAATTTATTTTTATTTTTAAAAATGTAGGGCCACTTTTGGCCATGCTCAAGATTTATTTCTGGCACTGGTCTCAGGGGTCACACCTAGCAGGACTCAGAAGAACATATGCAGTGCCAGAAATTGAACCTCAGTGGGCTAGATGTAAGACAAGTACCTTATTCTCTGTGCTGTGTTTCCTGCCACAATAAACTCCATCTGAATATAGACCTGTTCTTTGAATTTCTTTCTCATAGAGATGGACCATGAATTATTATTTTGATCAACTCTATGTGATCACTTGACAGTAAAGAATGGAATTGGTGTTTTAAAAACAGTCCTAGTTGGGGCTGGAGCAATAGCACAGCGGGTAGGGCATTTGCCTTGCATGCCGCCGACCCGGGTTCGATTCCCAGCATTTCATATGGTTCCCTGAGCACCGCCAGGGGTGATTCCAGAGTGCAGAGCCAGGAGTAACCTCTGTGCATTGCCGGGTGTGACCCAAAAAACAAAAAATAAAAAAAAAACAGTCCTAGAGAGAAGATATTAGTGTGGGCAAGGTGAAAAATCAAAACCCTGTGACTAGGTTGTAGGATGAAAGAAAATTTGGAAATTATTTTCAAGTGTGCATAATGCGCAATTCCTGAAACGAATAAAAGTTGGAAATCCACTTTAAATAAGATGTTGAAGATGTAAGAAGTGTAGCTACTTTAATCTTAATCAATGCAACTTGTGATGAGGTAATGAAGAGCAGGCAATCAGTCACAGCCAATCTACCCAAATGAAACCTCAAACAACAACAGGGTGTTTTCTCCCCCCCTTTAGATTGTGTTTAGAGAAATGGGCAATGTAAGTACTATGCAGATTTAATGTGCTAATGAAATCAATTCATCAAGTGTTAAATTATGTAGGAAATTAAAATAAGAAACTGTTCTGTACACAAAAGAACCATACCCCGTGAGAATATCCATCCTTGATAAAGAACAGCCCTAAGAAATTTTACTTGATTAAAAGAGAAGTTACATATCAGATGCTTTTAAAGACTCCTCTCTTCTTTATTTTTTTATTTTTAATATCTCTTTGAATCTCCATTGTTTCTTGATAGAAAAGGGAGGAGAAATTAAAATCTGAAGTTGTCCCGATACACTGTGTGAAACTGTTTGCCCATTCAGTGTGTTGTTTTCTAAGCACACTAGTCTGTTATTTTGTGTGCCACCATAAAGGGATCAAGGATATTTGAATTAGGATAGCTTAATGGAACTAATTTTCAATATTTTTACATCATATCATTTATCGTTGTCACTGTCATCCCATTATTCATCTGTTTGCTTGAGCGGGCACCAGTAACATCTCCACTGTGAGACTTGTTACTGTTTTTGGCATATAGAATACACCAGGGGTAGCTTGCCAGGCTCTGCTGTGTGGGCAGAATACTCTCGGTAGCTTGCCGGGCTCCCGGAGAGGGATGGAGGAATCGAACCCGGGTCAGCTGCATGCAAGGCAAATGCCCTACCCGCTGTGCTATAGCTCTGACATCATTTATAGAATATCCTTTTATCTATGATTCCATGGTTCTTGTCTACTGGTGAAAGGAGTTGGACAGAGAAAAGCAAGCTTGGATTGAACAGTAGAACTTTATTTGGTGCTTTTATTTTGTTTTAGGGACCACATCTGGCGGTTCTCAGGACTGACCTCTGACTGTGCTCGGGATCAGCCTAGGTGGAACTCAGGTTTGGAAAGGAGAACCTTGTGCAAGGCAAGAGCCCCACCTTCTGCATTAGCTGAGACCCAAGCAGGAGAGTTATTATTGCAGAGGGAGACTGTGTCATAAAGGATTTGAAGTGAGAAGGCCCAACAGTATCTAGGATGCAACCGTTTTGAGAACAGGTGGTTTATATATGACTTAGCCATAGCCACTTGCTCAAAATCCTTCCTTGTGGGGGTTTCATTGCTTCTATTCTCTCTTCTGACCATTTTGTATTTGTTTCTGTTTTTGTTTGCATAAATGCCTGACCAGGACTGTCTATATGAGGTACAAGCTGCAATGCAAACGGTAGTATATTTACATGGTATTGGAAAAATAGTTACAGTGTGATGCTCATGTGCTCTGATGTGGGACAAGTCTCTTCACCCAGATTAGTTGGACTTCTTGAAGGCTTCTCCAATTGGGAGATTCCTGTTCCTTTCCCAGTTAAGCAAGTGAAATTCCCCTTTCTGAAACTGTGCTATGTGGAGCTTAGAGAGAATAACAGTTAAGTCTTCCTCCTTCGTGTTCACATCTAAATTAATATCTACTCTACATGAGGGCCAGAGGGCTGGAGCAATAGCACAGTGAGTAGGGTGTTTACCTTGCATGCGGCTGACCCAGGTTCAATTCCTCTGCCCCTCTTGGAGAGTCCAGCAAGCTACCAAGAGTATCTCACCCACATGGCAGAGCCTGGAAAGCTACCTGTGGCGTATTTGATATGCCAAAACCAGTGACAAGAAGTCTCACAATGGATATCTTACTGGTGCCCGCTCAAGCAAGTCAATGATGTCGATTTTTTCAAACCAATGTGATGACAATGACCCCATTGATACAATGATGAGGGTTGGAGTGATAACACATCGGGTAGGGTATTTGCCTTGTACCCGGCCGACTTGGGTTCGATTCCTCCATCTTTCTCAGAGAGCCTGGCAAGCTATCGAGAGTATCCTGTCCACACGGCAGAGCCTGGCAAGCTACCTGTGGTGTGTTAGATATGCCAGAAACAGTAACAACAAGTCTTACGATGGAAATGTTACTGGTGCCCACTCGAGTGAATCAATGAACAACGGGACGGCAGTGCTACTCTATATTAGGAGGTGTTTTTTGGGGGATTTTTTTTTTATGAAGAGGCATGTCCTAATTGTTTAACTCTTTCTCATATTTGTTTTCCCCCTTTTGAACAGAAATCATTAAAGATAGAGATATTACATAAAATATGTTCACAACATTCAATGTTGTATTCTTATAGGCAGGGCACAATGTTTATATGAAAAACTTGAAGCAACTCAAATAGCCTATGATAAACACGTCATGGTATATATAAACCACAAAATACTAATAACCTACAAAAATAAATGAAACTTTGGGCTGAGTAGATAGGACAGTGGGTAGGACACCTGGTTTGCATTCAATCAACCAGAGTTCCATCTTTGGCACCACGTATGCCCATCTCCCTAAGGCCACTTGTAATAAGACCTGAGCACTAATTGGTATGTGGAAAAAATGCAAGAGTGATAGCATAGCGGGCAGGGTGTTTGTCTTGCAAGCTGGCCGACCCCAATTCTATTCTGCCATCCCTCTCAGAGACCCCAGCATGCTACCCGTGGCGCACAGCGGAGCCTAGTAAGCTCCCCATGGCATATCCAATATGCCAAAAACAGTAACAACAAGTCTCACAATGGAGACGTTACTGGTGCCCGCCTGAGCAAATCGATGAACAAGATGACAGTGACAGTGACAGTACTTTTGTTACACCTTGGATGGATCTAAAGGTTTAATGAAATAAGACAGATGAAAGAGGATAATAGTGGATGATCTCCTTCATATGTGTTATATAAAGAAGCAAAGGAAAAGAATGCAGACTGTTCAAATAACAACAATAGACTTGACAATTTTTTCCTGGCAACCTGAAGTCAGAGAAAGGACAAGTGATGAGGAGGAAAGTAGAGGCCAGAAGTGACAAAAGGACAGTAAGAATATTGGGGCATCTTTGACCCTATAACGGTGATAGAAGTACAGTAACTTTGTACAATAGAAGCTTCAATGATAACACTATTATAACCATGTTCCCTTATATAAAACAAAACAAAATTATTTATAAATATATATATATATATCTGCATGCAAGTATGTGTATATCTCAAGCAGCACAGGATACATTGTGTCATTTATTTCAGAATAATATTAATCTGCAAGAGATCATCAGAGGAGCCACGAATTGCTTCTGAGAATTCTAATGGCAATACAATAAATTTTAAGGACTAGTTATTTTTTTAACAAATATCTACTTGAATTTTAAACAGATGATATAAAAAGGAGTATATAAAAATTAGAACAAGATATATGCATGCAACCTGATGGTGATTTAAATAATGTCATTGCTAGAATAAAATTCTAACTCACAACCATGTTATTGATGTGTGCTAAGATATTTTAATCTCTACAGATATGAAGATGAACCAAAAAAAAATAAAATTATGTTCAACTGTAGCAATAAGTTATTTTTAGATATGACAATCAAAAAAGACTAACACATCTCATAAATGTTTTTCACAAAAATCACATAAACATGTTTTTCATAAAAAGTTAATATGGACAAGAAGATAGTATAAGAATTAAGGCATTTGCCTGGCTCACAGCCAACACTGATTTATTTGATCCTGCAATGACACCACATGTTGTATCCCCAGCACTTCTAGGAGTGAATCTGATCAAAGACCCAGGGTTAAGACCTAAGGTTTCCCATGTGTGGTCAATAAACAAACAAAAATGCCTCAGATTTTTATACAATTTTATAATCTATTAATGTTTTCTCTTTCAAGAATGTTACCTAGGGCTTTTGGACCCGGCTGTGGAAGGAGCATGATGGAGGGGCCCGAGGGAGCGCCCTCGGACTCCAAGCAGCCCACTGAACTAATTCCGGCATGGGACCAGAGACCCCACGGCGTGCTGAAGCTGTGGGACCCGGGCATCCCCCAATTCTTTTAACCTGTCTCTCTCTCAACTCCTCCCTCCTGAGCACAGCGCAGGGGCCGCGGTTTTCCTGAGCGCAAAACGGAGACGCCGAGCCTCTCTCTAGGTTTCTCCATCTTATGAGCACCATAAAAGGGTAAAAGTTTGTAGTGATGTTATTTCTGGTTGTACTTTCCCTGGACTTTATACAGAAACCCAAAACCGCGCAGCCGCTGCCGCGCGACTTAATGTCATCTTAGTATGAGCAATATGTAATGGTTCCTTTCTAATGGGGCGGACTTTTGTGGGAGATCCTAATAGTAAGTCTGTTGCTGAAATATTGAAGGCAATCAAAGTGGTAGCCATCTCACTAGACTGAACTAAGCTATATCCCCACGCCGGCTGAGAAGAAATTTTCTTCTTTCTCGGGAAGAAACGCGGTGTGTCATCAACTACAGTGTGATGTCCATTAAGCAAACAGACCTGGTGGCGTGGAAATGGGATATAAGGGGAAAAATTATGTACAAGGAACAGCGGGACGCTGGTGGAATCTCGAGCCGGAGCCGATACCAGCGCAAGACCTTCGGTTCCAGAGACTGCTTGCAGATACTCTACAAGTCTATCAACTAAGCCAGAGCCCCACGCCTGCTGATGACGGGAAATAACCATCCTTTTCGTTTTTTTTTTCCCTTGTCAGGCAGCGTGGCGATTACTAAAACAGGCGTGAACTCGGTGGCGCGGGGCAAGGGGGAAAAAGAAAAACTATGTAACAAACAGCGGGACTTAATATCTCTATATTCTTAGCAATGGAGAACTATCAAATGCCTCCTTGGCAATAGGACTGCTTTTCTTTTTTGGGGGAAACCCCAACAACGGTAGTGAGTTGTGTGTTGAAACATGGAATGTAATCGAAATAAGGCGTAAACGAAGTGAAACATATCATGTGCAAGGGTTGGGACTGGGGAGGTGGGAGGGGGCGGCAGGTATACTGGGGGGGTTGGTGATGGAAGATGGGCACTGGTGAAGTGAAGGGTGTTTGAGAACTGTATAACCGACATAATCCTGAGAACTATGTAACCCTCCACATGGTGATTCAATAAAATTTAAAAAAAAAAAAAAAAAAGAATGTTACCTAGGATAAAAAGTAGGAACCTCTCTCTAGTTTGTTAAAATTTGAAAGATTACTTTATTATGGCACTGTGATTATAATCTCAGCCAAAACCGACTGGCTGACAAGTCGATGGTGTGACTTTAAAAAAATAAGACAATGATGAGAAAAACTAAGGCTTTCGAGTATCTAGTTGTAAAAAACTTCATGAAATGGATACATTGCTTTTAATTTTATGATGAAAATTAAAAGGAAAGAGGTAATTAACTAGATTTGTTGGTAGGGGGCTAAGATTTTATTTCTCCATATTTTACTTATTTCTGCTTCACATTTTTATCTCAGTTGAAATTTATGGAACATATCTATGTGTTCTTAAAATGTGAAATGTTAAGTTTTCTATAATAAAAAGGGAAATCAGTTTGAAAGGCATCAATGTGTAAATGTAGATATCCAAGGCAAAACAAATGTGGCAGAAACATGAAACTCAAAAAAAGTAATATTTTTCAAAAATGTTTCAAATAATGTGAAAATAGACTATATCTAAAGTCATTTACTTTTACTATAGTCATTGTTTACACACACAAATATTTTTGTGTGTATGTGCAAACACATTGAGAGAAAGAGAAAGAGAGAGAGAGAAAGAGAGAGAGAAAGCACCAATATATGGCAGTCTGTTTCTACAACAATCCAGCAGTAAAACAATGAAAGTAATACATAAACATATTATGAAAAGGTTTCAGTAACATCTGACATTTATATTCAAACGTTCACTCTACATGATTGGTATGTTCTATATATAATATATGCTTAGCAGGTGTTCAGACTCCAAAAATGAAACTTAACTGAGGTGGAAGTAAAGTAAATTTTCTGCCTCAAAAGTGGAATTTTTTTAAGGGAACAAGATTAACATTTGTAACTAAAGTAGAAAGGGGTAAACAAGGTTGAGTCAACCATTTGGCAATGAACCTGAGAGGTTATTAATAAATGAACTCTATGCTTGTTAGGATGAATAATTTAATTAAATCTTCACATGTATTTCAAGATAAATAAAGAGAAATTTATTACATTAGAGAAGAAACAGAATTTCATTTGATTGTATTCAAGTCAAAAATATTTTTTAAATAAATATTGAATATACTGGTGATTGTCTAAAACACTAATTATCTGCATATTAGTCTGTGGTTTGTCTAAAGCTATAATTCTTCATGAAAAAGGCATTGAAAAACCATCTGATATCTTCGTTTTATAGCATAATATATTTTACTGAAATGATCACTTAAATTTTAGAAATAAAAAATAAAATTTTAAAATTAGAAGTGAATTACAGTAAAATGTACAACACATTTAAGCTTGAGAAGAATTAGTGTCAATGAATAATGTATTTGACATTCAATTTGATTCTCTGGCATTTAAAATTGGACCTATTAATTCTTTATAGTCCATAACATTAAACAAAGTTAAATGAAATTAAGAAAATTAATTTAGTTGTGAATCAGAATAATAATAAAAAATAGCTTAGGGAAAACTATCCTTGACTTGAAATGGCAAATGTACATAGTAGGTCATACCCCAATACTTTAAATTAGAATTGCATCATGGGGGTAATATGCAAATAGAGTTTATTCCATTATTCCTGAAAACGGTTTTTAAAAGTTACTGTGAACGTGAATTCAGCCAACCCTGAATCACTGGTCCTAGAGAAAATGCAAAAGTAGGTTTCTTGGAGATTAATGGTCACAACACTTTAATTAACCTTGTGCATAACATTGTTTGATGTGTGTTACTGTTTAACACACTTTAATGTATATTGCTGATTTATTTATTTTGAACTCAGAGCCAGCATCAGTACGTAGCACGCTTACATAAATGATATGTAATGTAGCTTACATAAAGTGTGTTATCTCAGTGAGGACACAGCACAATTTATTTGTATCTAGAAAATGAGCAAGTACTTTATCATTCCATCTGAGAGCCATTGTAATGCGTGAGACCAGTAACAGCACCAAAAACAAAAATGCAGAAAGCTGGCACTAAACTGACCTCAAAAACAGAAGCCATTGTTCACTGAAGAAGAGTGAAAACTAGAATATGGTTTTGTGCTACAACCACTCGGGAAAAGATGTGTGTTCTTTGTCTTGTTTGTGAAATGACCTTGAAAAGTGTTGGAAGTTTTGATTTGGGGATCACATATAAATTTTAGCAATCAGGCATTTTGCAACTACAAAACATATGAGTAAGGAGGGTTGGATACCACCTCCTTCTGTGCTACTAGTCCGTGAAAATAGAATTCTGATGGACATGAGCCGCTAAAATGTATTATGTCAAAGCCTTCAACATAAAAAAGAAATCACATTCTTTTTTTTTTAATTTTTATTATATCACCATGTGGAAAGTTACAAAGTTTTCAGGTTTATGTCTCAGTTACACAATATTCAAACACCATCCCTTCACCAGTGCCCATATTCCACCACCAAAATCCCCAGTATACTCCCCGCCACAGCCCCCCCAACTGTATAACTGATGAATTTCACTTCATTTTCTCTCTACCTTGCTTACATTCCATATTGCAAAACAAAACTCACTATTGTTGTTGGAGTTTCCCCCCAATGAAGACAGCCCTACTAAGGAAGCATTTGATAATTGGTTTGTCATTAAAAGATTGTATGTTTTCAGTTTTTAGAAAAGGTAGCGCGGCCGCGTCAGCGGCCGCGCGGCTCAGATGTGTTCCAGTCCCGCAACCCGGAGCCGCGTTAGTTGCTTCTCAGTGTCGCCAGGGCTCCATCCGGAGAAGGTGTGCCTGCTGTATCTCATCCATCTGGATCCCTGGTGTTGTTGGCCCGGATTCGGGTCCGGAGCATTTCTCCGGCCGCGTTGCTCACCAGACTGCCTCAGAAATCACATTCTGATTTATTTATTTAACATACATTGCTCAGTTATTTGCTAATAGTACATAATACAATTGTTAGCTACTAAAATCAAGTTGTACTCTATATGTTCTTCTCCTAGATAAGTTAAGCATGAAGTTTTTGTTGCTATTATTATATTTTGCTTTTTTTAATACTTTTTGGAGGGACAATGAGGAGAACATGTATGAAAAGATTGATCCAAAACTTGCATTTCTGAAACAGGCAATCCCTTGGAGAGCCTGCCTCAGCGCGGAGAAGCCCCCTCCCAGCCCCCTGCCCGCCGCGGCTCGGGGCTTCTCCTGAAGCCCCTGCCTGGCACCTTTCCGCCGCCGCCGTCGGATCCTGACCAATCTCCATCCTGCAGGTAAACAGGCAATCCCTTGGAGAGCCTGCCTCAGCGCGGAGAAGCCCCCTCCCAGCCCCCTGCCCGCCGCGGCTCGGGGCTTCTCCTGAAGCCCCTACCTGGCACCTTTCCGCCCCCGCCATCCGATCCTGACCAATCCCCACTCTGCTGCTTAGGGGCGTGTCCTAATCTCAGGGGGCGTGGCCTAAAGTGGGCGTGGCCTCTTTCCGGAGCACAGGCCGCTAACGTGGCCGCAGTTATTTTTTTTTTACCATTCCATGCCTTCTCCTTTGGCCACAATTGATAGAATTCATTCCTTCAAAGAACTCCCTGAGGCCCTCCCTTTCCCCCACTTCCCGCTGCCCTCTGCGTCTCCCGAGTTTCTGAAGTCACTCCCTGCTCGCCCGGCGCACCCCGTCTCCCGAACCGGCTTGTAACTGCGCACGCCCCCCCCATCAACAGGAAGACACTGGGGGCGTGGCCTGTGTCTTAGTGGGCGTGGTCTAAAAGTGGGCGTGGCCTCCTATCAGAGCGGCCAACGCTAACGCGGCCGCAGTTATTCTTTGCTACCTCAGCTCAATCGGTACTGTGTATTCCTTTGAAAACTCACTTTTGCGATCTCAAACATTTACGCAAAATAGCCATTAGCTTAGGCTGACAGTATTAAAGCTATCAGTGAATAAGGGAAGTTTAGCACAATCGGAGCCCCTTCTTCCCACAAAAAGGAAGAGGAATAAATAACTACAAGGTGCCAACTCTGCACTTCCGTGACAATATGAAGAAACAGCGAAAATCCCCTCCACGAAGAGAGGGAGAAGAAAAGATACTAGAAACCTCAAAAGAGTCTCCCAACATCTACGACCTCTCAGATAAACAATTCAGAGAGGAAATATGGAGGAGAGTCGACCTACTCCAAGCAACTATGGAACAGACATCCAATAAATTAAGGGAGGAGATGAATGAAGCGCTGGAACGGTCTACCAAGAAAATACAGGAAGAAATGAGAGCAGAAATGAGAGCAGAAATTTCAAACCTTCGAACGGAAGTCTCACAAATAAAGCAATCGGTAGATGAAATAAAAATCTCACTAGATGCCCTCAACAGCAGAATGACTACAGCCGAAGACAGAATCAGCGAGCTTGAGGATGAGCTGCAGAAAGCTTACAGACAGCAACAAATAATGGCCAAAGACCTCAAAATGGCTAGAGAGGGAATCAGAGCCCTGGGGGATGACTTCAAGAGGAACAACATAAGAATCATTGGAGTACCAGAACCACAGGGAAGTAACCCCAATGAAAAAAACATAGTCAAAGACATCATCACTAAGAAATTCCCAGAGCTGGAGAAGGCAGGCGTCCAGATACAAGAAGTCCGAAGAGTGCCAGCAAAAAGAGACCCAAATAAAAAGACTCCAAGGCATATCATAGTCAGAATGGCGGATGCTGTAGATAGAGACACAATTCTACAAGTAGCAAGGTCAAAGAGGGAAATCACATACAAAGGAGCACCCCTCAGATTTACGGCCGATCTGTCAGAAGAAACCCTCCGAGCCCGAAGACAATGGTGGGACATAGTGAAAAAACTCAACGAAATGAATGCCTCACCAAGAATACTTTATCCGGCTAAACTCTCACTCAAACTCGAAGGAACCATACACTACTTCTCGGATAAACAACAGCTCAGGTCCTTCATAGACTCAAA
Organism: Sorex araneus; assembly: GCF_027595985.1. Taxonomy (NCBI): domain Eukaryota; kingdom Metazoa; phylum Chordata; class Mammalia; order Eulipotyphla; family Soricidae; genus Sorex; species Sorex araneus. The sequence goes on along the minus strand of NC_073303.1, from coordinate 186,413,534 downwards.
ACCAATCTTGAAAGAAGGTCTAAAGGGGCTACTGTAAGACAAGGAGGAGCCCCATAAGAACAACAAATCCCACAGAAAGATGACACAAAACCACATCACAATAATCTCTCTCAATGTCAATGGCCTAAATGCACCTATCAAGAGACACAGAGTGGCTAAATGGATCCGGAAATTAAACCCAACATTCTGTTGCCTGCAAGAAACACACCTGAACAAACAGAGTAAACATAGACTCAAAGTCAAAGGATGGAAAACAATCCTCCAAGCAAACAACAATCGAAACAACATCTGCACATGTATGTTCATCGCAGCACTGTTTACAATAGCCAGAATCTGGAAAAAACCCGAATGCCCCAGAACGGATGACTGGTTGAGGAAACTTTGGTACATCTATACAATGGAATACTATGCAGCTGTTAGAAAAAAGGAGGTCAAGAATTTTGTAGTCAAGTGGATGGGCATGAAAAGTTTCATGCTGAGTGAAATGAGTCAGAAAGAGAGAGACAGACATAGAAAGATTGCACTCATCTATGGTATATAGAATAACAGAGTGGGAGACTAACACCCAAGAACTGTAGAAATAAGTACCAGGAGGTTGACTCCAGGGCTTCGAGGCTGGCCTCACGTTCCGGGGAAAGGTCAACTCAGAGAAGCGATCACCAACTTCATTGTAGTCGAAGGCCATGTTGGGGAAGGGAGTTACGGGCTGAATGAGGGCTAGAGACTGAGCACAGCGGCCACTCAACACCTTTATTGCAAACCACAACAGCTAATTAGAGAGAGAAAACAGAAGGGAATGCCTTGCCACAGTGGCAGGGTGGGGTGGGGGGGAGATGGGATTGGGGAGGGTGGGAGGGACACTGGGTTTACGGGTGGTGGAGAATGGGCAATGGTGAAGGGATGGGTTCCCAAACTTTGTATGAGGGAAGTATAAGCACAAAAGTGTATAAATCTGTAACTGTACCCTCACGGTGATTCTCTAATTAAAAATAAATAAATTAAAAAAAATAATAAAAAATTAAAACAAACAAACAAACAAACAAAAAAAACAAAACAAAACTTGCATTTCTGGGCCATACCAAACCTGTGGGTAAAATCAATACCTATTACATTGAATTGAGGTTGCCATCTCTGATTGATTGTGAATTCATTTGGTAGTGTGAGGCTATCAAGGAGAAAGAAAAAATGCTTTGAAACCTACTATTGCCCATGTTTTCATCTTCACAGTGTCACCTGCTAAAAGTTCACAGTATGCCAAAATCTTTTGGTGGGAAGGTTTCCTACAGACAATTGCCTAGTAACCTATTATGATATCTGTGTGTGTTTGCAGACTACTGATTTTTAAATATTTTTCATGTGTAGGCATCATTTTACAATGTTTTCAAAGTGATTGATACTTTTTATTTTTTTACGTGATTATAAAGCAAGTCAGAAATATTTATAAAATATCCTAGCGGAAGACTGGAGACATGACAATTATTTCTGAGTTTTTTTTATAATCTTTACTAAAATTTAGGAAAGGTGGGTTCTTTGGGAATATAATTGGTGCATTTAAGGGACAAAAATGAGTCCATTTGGGGATGAGACTATGTACCAGGAAATGACTTCAAAAGAAAGAAGGACTCTTCCAAATTTTAAATGTTCTTTGAAAAATAAAATTTTTCACAACCACCAAAGGGAATGCCTTGCCACATAGGCGGGGTCGGGTGTAGGGGGAGGGGATGGGGTCGTGGGAGGGATACTGGGATCATGGTGGTGGAGAATGGAGAATGGTGGAGAACGGGTAGAGGGATGGGTACTTGATCATTGTATGAATGAAACTCAAGCACTAAAGTTTGTAGTATGTAACAGTACCCTACAGTGATTCACTAATAAAAACTTTAAAAAATAATGAAAGAAAAGAAAAAAAGTTTTTTCACAACCCCCAAAGAGTATGAAATACAAGTATCATAGTTATTATTGTGAGAACTACAAGATTCAAAGTCAGGAAGAAACATGACTACAGTGAATGAGAAAATTTCCAGATAATCAAGACAGTTGGGCCACCTATAGCTATCTCCTCTCAGGCATGAAACTATTTCATAAGATTTTAAAATATGAAGATCAATGTGTACTTACCCTAACAGGATTCCAACATATTTTTAGGAAACCTAGTAGCTAGAGATGTCACCAGCAGCAGAGAAAAGAAAAGAACATCCTAAGGGCAAACTGATCTCCTTAAAACTTAGAAATTCAGTATTTGGAAGCATAGAAAAACTTAAACAACAGGAAACAAAAGATCAGGATCTTATTTGTTTGTTTGGTGGGAGGTGGAGGCACATCTATTGGTGCCCAAGGGCTTAATCTTGACTCAACTCAGTCATCACTCTGGCAGGACTTAGGGACCACATGGGTTGGTGGGCATCCAGCCTGGGATATAGTCTAGGTCAGAAACGTGCAAGGCAGTCACCCCAATTTACTATACAATTTCTCCAGCCTCAGAGCTGGTACTTTGAAGCTAAGATTAAAAGTAGGTGAGTGCGGGGCTGGAGTGATAGCATAGCGGGTAGAGCGTTTGCCTTGCACGCGGCCGACCCGGGTTCGAATCCCAGCATCCCATATGGTCCCCTGAGCACCGCCAGGAGTAATTCCTGAGTGCAGAGCCAGGAGTAACCCCTGTGCATCGCCAGGTGTGACCCAAAAACCAAAAAAAAAAAAAAAAAAAGTAGGTGAGTGAGTGACCATGATCCCGGAGGCCCACGAGCTACTTTTGGCACGCAGTGGCCTCTAGACTGTGAACTAAGCTATAGCCCCATGCCTCCCCAGAAGGAGAAAGGTTTTTCTCTCTTGGCCTTTGCTTTTGGCTGCACGGTGATGACTGCTATGTTTTAGACCCCACTAAACAGAGGTATAAATCTGCAGTGATGCAACTTCTGGCAGAAATTTCTCTGGAATGAATTGCTAAATACCAGAAATTCATACTTCATATGCTATTCATTGTCAGCAATGGGAAACATATTATCAAATGATGCCTTTTTGGCAGGTCTGATTGTTGGGGGAAAATTCCAAATAATAATAGCGAGTTTTCTGTTGAAATATTGAATGTAGTCAAAGTAAAGAGAGATTAAAGTGAAAATCATCAGCCACAGAGGTGGAGGGGTGGGTGGGATGGGAGGTATACTAGGGTTCTTGGTGGTGGAACATGTGCACTGGTGAAGGGATGGGTGTTTGATCATTGTATGACCGAGACTTAAACCTGAACGCTTTGCAACTTTTCTCATGGTGATTCAATTAAAAAATAAATAAATAAATCACTGTATCACTGCATCATTACTCATAGATTTGCCCAAGCACACACTACTTGAGCAAATCACAAATAATTGTGATTTGTAATGTCTCCATTGTGAGACATTACTGTTTTGGGCATAGCAAATATGCCAACCCCGGTTGGCCGCATGCAAGATGAACACCCTACCCGCTATGCTATCACTCCAGCCCAAATCAATTAATCAATCAATAAATAAAAAGCAGGTGAGAAAACACAAAAGTAAAAAATGTTCAGACATGTTAATCACATATATGTGTCTTTAAAAAAATAATATTCCTAAAAATATTTAGATGAGTTTGATAGGGGCTGGAGCGATAGCACAGCAGTTGGGCGTTTGCCTTTCACGCGGTCGACTCGAGTTCGATTCCTCCGCCCCTCTCGGAGAGCCCAGCAAGCTACCAAGAGTATCGAGCCCATGAGGCAGAGCCTGGCAAGCTACCCGTGTGTATTGGATATGCCAAAAACAGTGACAATAAGTCTTTCAATGAGAGACGTTACTGGTGCCCGCTCGAGCAAATCAATGAGCAACGGGATGACAGTGACAGTGACAGTGAGTTTGATAGAGAAGGTAAGTTACATTTTTTTTTAATCTTTTTAATTTATTTTATTGAATCACCAAGTGGAAAGTTACAAAGTTCTCAGGTTTATATCTCCGTTATACAATGCTTAAACACCTATCCCTTTACCAGTGCCCATATTCCACCACCAATAAAAATAAAAACAAAACAAAAACAAAAGCAAAAACAAAAAAAACAGTATACATCCCACCCCTCACCCCCAACACCCCCCCCCCGTGCGTGAGTGATTTCACTTCCTTTTCTCTTTACCTTGATTACATTCCAGATTTCAACACACAACTCACTATTGTTGTTAGAGTTTCAAAACAGACTCACTATTTTTGTTGGAATTTATCCCCCAAGAATACAGCTCTTTTAACAAGGAAATATTTGATAATAAGTTTCCCACTGATGAGAATGAAGAGATAAAACGTCCCGCGGCTGCTACCGCTACAATTTCTGTATTATAGTAATTAAGTCCGCAGAGATTTAAGTTGGAAAATGAATCATTTCCCTTCCTGGACCAGCAAGTAGCAAAAGCTTAGTTCACAGTCTCCATACATGGGTGCAAGCACTTACTGGAACCCCAAATCCTAAATTGTCTCTGGTTCCCGCTCGTTCCACATCCACCGGCTGTGCAGAGGCATGGGCACCCTGACCGAAACCCGGCCGGAGCCGAGCACCGGCCCCGGCGGGGACTGCCCCGGTATCCCGCCACCTTTTTTAAATTTATTATTAGCATTTAGTCCAAATACTAACATAGTCCAAGTAAATTGACTTATAATTTGAAAAAGTAAAATATCAAGATTATATTTGAAAAAAAATGGAAGGCTGTGATAAGTATTATCACTTTCAAACTTGAAAAGATGATAGATAATATCTTTGTTGGAATTTTAAATGAAAAATTATAAAAATATTTAGTCTGGAAATATGAAGAAGGTATTATATTTAAAAAATACCTTTTATTAACATCTGGAAGTCACATTTTATTCTAAACCATAGTAACATTAATTCCTACTGTACATGAAGATCTCAGTTATTTATTGATTTATTTTAGATTTTTTGAATTTTGGGCTATACCCAGCAAAATGGTCAGGGCTTACTTCTGGCTCTGCACTCAAGGACCATCCTTGGCAGTACCTTGGGGACCATATGGGGTGTCAAAGATCAAACTTAAGTAGGCCGCATGCAAGGTAAGCACCCTGCTAACTGTACTATCTCTCTGTCCCTAAATTATTACTCTTACTGAAAAAAAAATGAAAGAAAAACACTGATATTTGGAAGGGGATTTTGACCAGAGCCTATGTGTGTATTCTGAAGTTGTTGCAAAGAGATTTAGACAAGAGTCTATATGAGTGTTCTGCAATAAAATTTTTAGGAGCAAAACCCTGCATCCTTTATTTTCCTAGATCCACTGTTTTAATTCCCCCTGTCTCTTGGCTGCTGTTTAAAAAAGAATGTTCCGTTTAGTTTTATTTCTCTATTCTATCCATTACCTGTGAGCATTCTATCCCTTACCTGTACAGTGAGTACACCTGAAGCTAGTCACTTTGCTACCTCTACAAAATTGAGCCATTTCACTTTCATAAAACTTTTGCATCTCTTTTCATGCATGATCCTATATTACACCAAATGGGACTTGAATCTTCCCTCTCTGTGCCTTTAAAAAAAAAAAACTGCATTTGCCCTATCTTGAATATACTGTTTCATCTTCCATCTTAAATGATTCTGAAATGACACTCAAGCACTGTAGAAATCATTCCAAGAAGCCCTCTCAGACCATTTTTGCTCTCAAGTGACTCTTCATTCCAAACAAATCAGGATTCTTCCAGAGGCTAGTGTCCTAAGTCTGATTCAAAATGGCTTACAAATGAAGGGGATTGACCAGCTGATGTGTAGAGAATTGAAGAAGTGGTAAAAGAATCTCTGAGCCTAGATGGATCCAAGAGTCTCTCTTGCCCTCTCAGGCCTGTTTTCTTCAGCCCTGGCTTTCTCAGAAGTGTCTCTGAACACTTGATGGGGTGCCAAAGATGGCTATGAGGACATCCATGATTTCATCCTTCCACTCCATAATCTGTACGGACATAGTTCCATCTACATTAAAGGACTTAATTTCAGTGAATCAGGAAGCAGTTTGAGAGCATGGGTGAGGTGAAGAATAAACTATCCAGGTGGGAAACATGTAGCACACACGGGCCCTGCAGGTGCATTGGACTCATCATATCACATGATGTGAGCAGAGAATATCTGCATTGCCAAGAGAAAACTGGACTTATAGAAACAAATTAAGATCACAGATGGATCCTCTAACCTATATATCTGATCTAAAGCACTTGCCAATTACCATCAACCCTATGACATTGTAACCACATTGAAGTCGCATTTATAAATCCATGGATCCATATGTGTTTTGTCATCTATGCCATTGGCCTTATAGGAGGCTACATTTTAGAGTTATTGTGTATACCCTGCAACAAGTTCAGTGATTGGTGAATAATAGAAGTGTAATAAACATTTACAGATAATGTATGAAATGATGGGCTGGAGTGATAAAAGAGCAGGTAGGGTGTTTGCCTTGCACGTGGCCAACCCAGGTTCAATTCCTCTGTCCCTCTCGGAGAGCCCAGCAAGCTACTGAGAGTATCTCTCCCGCACAGCAGAGTCTGGCAAACTTCCCATGGCATATTCAATATGCCAAAAATAGTAACAAGTTTCACAATGGAGATGTTACTGGTGCCCGCTTGAGCAAACCGATGAGCAACAGGATGACAACGACAGTGACAGAGCATGAAATGATGGTTAATAACTGATCATTACATCTTATGTCAAGCACAGGTGTGAGAATCTATGATGAGAATATATTTTACTATGTAACACACCACTCAGTATGAGAATCTTTTAGGAAGAAATGTTATGTGCCAGGAGACTAACCCATTAACTGTCTCGCTCCTCTCAGAGACCAAACATTGAATTAGCTTGCTACGCTGCATATAAACAGGCGGGGGAAAATATCCTGACCTTATGCAAGAACAGAGCACAGTATTTGTGAAACTAGAAGTTTTAAAGAAACACCCACTAATGCGCTGGAAACGGTGGTGACATTTTATAGCTTAAATGTGAAATGAAAGGGCATTTCATCGACATTCATGATGCTCTGAAAACAATGGAAATCGCTCTAGATAAACTGCATGAAGTAAGTAGCCCACTACTATTTCTCCCCATGCTTGATTATTCATGAAGCCTCAGGAGGGGTTTCAGCAGCCTCTCGCATCGCCCTGCCCTCCTCCGCTCTGCAGCCCGCTCTGCGACCTCTTCTTTCTCAGTTACATCAAAGCAGCTGTGCTTCATCCTCCAGCCTGGCCTGTGACACCTCTGTGGTTTCTGAGGTGGCCTCAGAGCTCAGCCTCCTCTAGCTCGCCTTCAACTGAGACACACGCCGTGCTGCGTCTCATCAGAAACTGCTGTGCACAAACCGAATTGAGTTTAGTGGGAGGATAACTCACTGACATTGTATTTATTTATTTATTTGCTTTTTGGGTCACAACCATCGATGCACAGGGGATGTTCCTGGCTCTGCACTCAGAAATACTCCTGGCGGTGCTCGGGGAACCATATGGGATGCTGGGAATCGAACTCGGGTTGGCCGAGTGAAAGACAAACGCCCTACCCACTGGGCTATCGCTCCAGCCCCCACACTTACATTCTACGGTCTATCCTACACTAATTCTAAGCAAAGGAGCATTAACCAGCAGGAACTGGGAGAGGAGAAACACTCACATACTACTGCTGAAAAATGAATAATGAATCTGAAAGATAATTGGAAGCACATGAATATGCTACTTTTAAAGTGCAGAGTGATGGTGTGCTAGTAAAGTAGAAGGATGGAGGATAATCAAGTAGTGTCAGGCATCTGGGGTGCTACCGATGCCATTAAAGTGTGGTCTAGGAAACCCTGAGTATTTCACAGTCCCTAAGCTGAAATCCATAAGGTCATATACACCCATTTCCCTTTTCTCTTATTTTCTCAGTAGCACACAATGTAGTTTTCTTGAAACTCATGACATTATAGTGCTACCAGTTTGAAGAATAGTGGATTGTGTGCTTATTTGTCTTGGGTTATAAATGTTTCCTGGTTCACATATGTAATATTGTGAATATCAAGAGGTATAACCTATACAAAAAGAATCTGAGTCATCAATGTAGAGATCCATTGCTTTGTATAATTCTGATATACATTAATACTTTATTGTTCATTACATGTTATCTATAATTTTGAGAGTGTAGAAGATTCTTTCAACAAAGTATAAAATAGAAAAATTTGTTCAGAGAGTCAGGGGATCTTTACAAATTCTGATTATCTTAGCTATACAATTTATTTGAGTGCATATCCTTGGTATCCTAAGATAAAGAGAATATAAGTATCTTTATTCAGTATGCTTTACAGATTAATTAGAGATGTCTGGCAATGACCAATATTACATAGATGTTAAAAGAAATTTTATTATAAATCTTAATATATAGCAGTAATACAGGTTCTTTTATGGGTAATTTTTAATAATAGTTACTGTTAAAAGATGGTGATGTCTGCTAACTGATTAAAACAACTGTTTTATAAACAAATTTTTAGATCATGTTTAACATTTAATGAAAATAAGATTGAAATGGTAAACACATTTTAATTAATAAATTTTACTTTATAGAGCAACAGGTAAATTTTATATAAACAGATAAATTAAGTTTCTCTCTCCATAGCACACAAGCACACACAGATCAATTGTTCATTTTTTTTGAGCACTAACAAAAATGTGTTATTTGCGTATACAGGTGTTTGTTTATTCATGCCAAATCACACCCTCCCACCCCACCACACACACACACACACACACACACACACACATACACACACACACACAGACACTGAAGGACATTGCGTTTCTCAGTTTTGGCAGTTATTAATAAAACTGTTACAAACATCCATTGCAGACTTTCCTGTGGACATAATTTTTTGAGTCATTTTGTTGAGAAAAATACCATGGAGCGTGGTTACTAGGTCATATGATGAAGTATGATTTGTTTTATATAAACAGGCAAAATGTCTTCCTACATTTCTCTGACACATGGTATTCCCAGTAGTAGCAAATGACAATTCTTGTTAAGTAAATGTTTAACTTTCCCAAAGACACACAGCTCTTAAGTGGTTGATGAAAGATTTGAAGTCTGAGGGTTGATGGAATTTATAGTTCAAAAATGTTTTAAAGGGATGAAAAAATTCTGCACACCTTAAACACTCCATCATAATAAATATAAAATATATGACTACAAATATAGATACATAGAATGTGTGTATAAAGGATAAAGGGTAGAAGAAACAAACTGTTTAAAGACTACTTCCTTTTCTAGTTTAAATACATCAGGACATTTTATAATTCTATCACAAGAGAAAGGTAAGAGAATATTTTCTATCAAGTGTCACTAAATCAATCACTGTAGTTTTACATGCAATGTATTTGCAAATGTCAGGGAATAAGACCAGAGGTTGAAGAAAATCACTGATAGCATTTAATAGGTTTTCTTTATGATTCTGTTAGTAATCAAGAGAGAACTTGGCACAAAGTTACTTAAAATACTTAAAGTAATTTATGACCTTGATGAAACTATCTTTTACAAGAAATGATATTTACTAGAAACACCTAACTTTAATTCTTGTTACTATGAGTAAACTTATGCATTTTATTCATATATCAAAAGTTTCGGAGGATCTAATAGCATATACCAATTTAATTGTGGCACCACTTATGATTCCATGAGCACTACCAGAGGGATCTGTGAAGTAAGACCCAAGAGGAGACCCAGAACACAGCAAAGAGGGGCCCCAAAATCAAAAGGGAAAGTATGATTTCTATCATTTACCATAAAATTTCCTAGGTACTCTATTTATTCATATCCTTTTCCCTTCTAATTTAATGATTATTTTGTGCTTCAGAGCTTATTTGTTCATTCATTTTCTCCTTGATCTACTGGATGCATTCTTTATGTGTATGTAAAAAGTCATTTAGTGCATTAGCATCACTCAAACTGATACCAGATCGTTCAGGGTTGCTGAAGTTGGCTTTCAGGAAAACAGATGCAATGATGCAATCCTACCATTCCTATAACTCAACCCAGCAGCCAGTACACCAGGTGTGCTTGAGACAGTGGGACACAGCAGTACTTTCAAAGGTCAGTGGGTCTCCTGGGAAATAGATTGTATAGATGATCAAAATGTCATCTCTGTATTTAGTAAATCATCAACTGTTAAGTGTGTTCTTAAACCCAATTTAGATTCAATTGAAGTTGTTTTTATTTCACATAAAAAGGCATATTCAAGCATCTGTATTCAGGTACAGATTTAAAGAGCACAGGCAATTGAAATAGGACTTTGAGAGTTAAGCTGATAAGCATACTAGAAAAGGGTCATGCATTGTTTTACTCAAATACATGCATTTCAAGAATTGATCAGTGACAGTTTTAAAAAAAAGGTAACACCTCTCTTGAAACTGCATACCTTTAGTCTCCCAAGTGAAAGAGATAATGAGAGTTTCCAAGAGGTCTGTATTATTCCTTTGCTATACCCTTGTCAGTTTAATAGTGCTTGACTTGGTTTCAGGACATAAAATTCATGCCTTGCACATATATAATGAGATAGCGAGTCCAAAGCTCAATTTGGATGCTAAACAATGTTTACCAATATTCTAAGACCATTCATGATGGAATAGTTCATTGAACATGTGATAATAGTATTGTGTCTAAGGCACTTCTATTCTCAATAAACTAAAATAGGTCTCTATTACACAACCAGTTTCAATCAATTTTATACAAGTGCACATGAGGAAATGCAATAACCTTAAAGTTGATATTTAGGAAAGTGTTGTATTTGTTCAGTAAATCCCAAACTACCATAACACTATTTAAAGTCTCTATACCACACAATGATAGACTTTACACTCTGCTACATTCTATATTCAGACATAAAGATAAGATTATCTTAGATCTAAAAATATAGTATCAGGGGCTGGAGCTATAATGCAGTGGGTAAGGGATTGCCTTGCATGCAGCTGACCCGGGTGCAATCCCCAGCATCCCATATGGTCCCCGACCACCACCAGGAGTTATTCCTGAAGGCAGAAGACAGGACTAACACCTATGCATTACCAGGTGTGACCCAAAAGCCAAAAAAAAAATAAAATTAAAAACTAAAATAATAAAAATGTAATATAAGTAGACTGCAAACTTCTTTAAAGTCTACTGTTTTATTTATATTTTTATTTTAAGTACTAAAGAACTATGGGCTGGAGTGATAGCATGGCGGGTAGAGAGTTTTCCTTGCACATGGCTGACACAGGTTTGATTCCTCCGTCCCTTTCTGAGAGCCTGGCAAGCTACTGAGAGTATCTAGCCTACATGGCAGAGCCTGGCAAGCTACCTGTGGCGTATTTGATATGCCAGAAACAGTAACCAGTCTCACAATGGAGACGTTACTGGTGCCTACTTGAGCAAATTGATGAGCAAAGGAATGACAGTGACAGTGACTAAAGAACTGTATAGGTTTTAAGTCCTTTTAAACTCAGTATTCCAAATAAAACGTGCTGATTCTGAATATTAACAAGGTTTTACTTGTCTGCAGTCATTCCAGTAACTTGGTCTTCATTGTAAAATTTTTTAATTAAATCAGCATGAGATAGAATATTACAAAAATATTCATGATTGCATTTCAATCATACAATATTCCAAGACTCATCCTTCCACCCATCCTTCCACCAGTGTAATTTCCCAGCACCAATGTCCTTAGTTTCCCTCCTGCTCCTTCAAGCCACCACTCACCCCAGCCTTCCTCTATGGCAGGCACCTCTCTTCTCTCTCTTTTTCTTTCTCTCTCTCATTTTAGGCATTATTGTTTGCTAATAAAAGTTTTTATGTATATCCCTTTGCCTGCTTTCAACACAGAGTTCTTGTCCAGAGTGATCATTTCTAGCTAGTATGTCACAATGGACGCTCCTTTATCTTAACTTCTCTCCATCTCCCATATCATTGGCGTACCACTACCCAGTCCTCCTGGCCCATTTTTCCTGGTTTGGGTATTAGATTCATACTTTTTTTCCCTTTTTATATCCCACAAATGGCCTGCAGCGATAGCACAGCGGTTGGGTGTTCGCCTTTCACGCGGCCAACCCAAGTTCGATTCCTCCACCCTTCTTGGAGAGCCCGGCAAGCTACCGAGAGTATCGAGCCCTCGCAGCAGAGCCTGGCAAGCTAAAGCTACCTGTGCATATTGGATATGCCAAAAACAGTAACAATAAGTCTTTCAATGAGAGATGTTATTGGTGCCCGCTCGAACAAATATCCCACAAATAAACGCAGTAGCTCTGTATCTGTCCTTCTCCTGACTCATTTCATTTTTCCTAACAGCTTCGTAGTATTCTACTGTGTATATGTATCATAGTTTCTTTATCCATACATCTGTTCTCAGATGCTGAAGTTGTTTCCAGATTCTGGCTATTGTGAATGGTTCTGCAATGAACATAGAAGTGCAGACGGTGTTTCTGAAATGTGTTTATTGACCTCCAGGATATATTGCTGGAAGTTATATTGCTGGGTTAAACTAGCTCAATTTCTAGTTTTTCAATAAATGTTCGTATTGTTTTCCAAAAAAGGCTGTGACCAGTCACCGCTCCCACCAGAAATGAATGAGGGTCCCTTTCTCCCTGCATCTGCGCCAGCACTGGTTGTTCTTGTTCATTTTGATGTCAGTCTTTGTGTCCTGCGATGAAATGCAGAGGAGCAAGGAAAGTCCCTTTAACAAGTGGTGCTGGGAAAACTGGACAGTTACATGTAAAAAAAAAAAAATGAACTCTGACCTCTACCGAATGCCACACACATAAATCAGATAAAAATGAATTAAAAACCTCAACATCAGATCTGAATCCATAAGGTACATGGAAGAAAACAAAGGCAAAGCCTTCCATGATGTTGAAGATAAAGGCCTCTTCAAAGGTGAAACACTGCCAGTCAAGCAAGTGAAGCAAAGATTAACAAATGGGACTCCAATAAACTAAGAAACTTCTGCACCTCCAAAGAAACAGTGACCAAGACACAAAGAAATGGTTATAAATTAAATGAAATCAAATGGCCCTTTTGTTCTAAAATTACTCAGATTACAAGAGAGTAATATCAGCAGACAATAAAGTTAAACCCCAGACAGACAGTCTTTATAAGGAAGGAGTGTCAAGCATTTTCACAGGTTACAAAGTCATTGATGCCCTCCTAGACTGATCAGAGTCAGAACACTTTCATATCGATATTCTAAATTGTAATTATTTCAACCTTTTGAAAAAAAACAGTCTGCCTGCTTTGGTAAATTACAAAAGTGATGGTCTTTGGGAAATGCATAAAATCAGCCATTCAAGATATGCTTCTTTATTGAAACTGTGCCCCTGAAACCTACATGAACCACGTCCTGTATCTTGGAGTGCTAGCACAGCAGTGTTGACAATAAACTTGAAGGAGAATGAGGTCAGTTATCAGCCAGCTTTGGCAAATTGCCTCTTTTAAATTCTTAGTTCCTTAACTGCAATAAATATCCATGTTTCCAATCTCTCGAACTGTAAAAGAGAGTTGTAACCCACTGGAGGTGATTTCTTTGTTAAAAATAATGTGAACAGTAGATAGTCCTATCAGGAATAAAACTCTCGCCATTAAAATAAGTAGGATAACCACTTTTTGTTCCACAAAAAAAAAGTGTATTTGAGAAGCTATGTCAATAGGGACTTTAAATAAAGACATTTTTTTCAATAGATGTCCATTAGGAGAGAGCATGGCCACAGAAAGTTAATGAATGGATTAAATATTCAGGAAAATAACTAGGGGCTTTTCTTATATTTCAGCATAGGTAGTTTCTACATATTTATATTCTTTGTTCTTGTAATTAATACAGTGATAATAATAGATAAGGACAACCTACTTAAATACATATTTATGAAGTAGATATTATGCTTAAGAATATTTTTTCTTTGCTGCTTTTAAACTAAATCAAGGGATTTATATTAAAGAATGGCTATGATTCTTTAAGCTTAGTTCAAATCATGAAAGTTTCATATTTATGAAATACACAGGTCAATTTCATTAAGTTAATTATTGGTATTGAATATCAAATTTAATTGCCAACAATTTTATGATATTCATATATTTAAAGGATTTTTATATTCCCAATGGAATACAAAACAACTATAATTCTGGATCTGAGGGCAAAAGACTTTTCAGGTAGAAAGATACTTTATTAGATGAGAAAGATAACTACTAATGTTTATCTAGGTATCATACTGATATATTTAATTTAATCAATTGTAGTGGACATTGATGTTGATACATAAAACAACACACAGATACATGTAATGAAAAACAACACTTGAAAATGATGAAGTATTAATCATGAATAAAACAGCAGTAAATTGCACAATGTTTGTAAACTCTGTGTTTGGTTATTTAGTGATATGTAGACTAAGCAAATAATGAAATAAAATTAAATTCAAAGAAAAATTAAGCCAAAAACTGAACTAGAAGTTCTGACACAAGTAGATATTATACAAACACATGAAGAATAGTTATGCTAGAAGCAAGGGATCATAAGGATCCCTTCACTTATTCTTTTTTCAATGACCCAAATTCATCATTTGACTATTATTTAATAAAATATATTTTAAAATATATATTTTTAGGGGCTGGAGTGATAGTACAGTGGGTAGGGCATTTGCCTTGCATGTGACCAACTTGAGTTCAATTCCCAGTATCCCATATGGTTCCCCGAGGACCGCCAGGAGTGATTCCTGAATGCATGAACCAGGAGTAACACCTGTGCATTGCCGGGTGTGACCCAAAAGCCATATATATGTATATATATATATATATATATGTCTAATTATGTTATAAAATATATTATGTAATAAAATATATTTTAAAATTTAATCAGCTCAAAGAATGGATAAATTTGGTATAAGAATGAGACTTTCTAATCAACCTATATTAACTTTTTTTTTGGCCACACTCAGAGATGTTCAAATGTTACTCCTAGCTCTGCACTCAGGAATTACTCCATAAATGATCAATGAACACTTTCATATGAATATATATTATGAATAAATTAATGAACAATTGAGTGCCATTTTTGTTGGAGGAAAGCTAAACTTCTATGAAAACCACATCTTAAACGATGTGATTAGATAAATAGATCATTACTAATGAAGATATTAGTAAGAAGATTGAGTCTAAGACTGGAAAATTCTTACATATGTTAAAAATGAATGACAGTTGCCGCCGCGGCTCGGGGCTTCTCCTGAAGCCCCTGCCTGGCACCTTTCCGCCGCCGCCGTCGGATCCTGACCAATCTCCATCCTGCAGGTAAACAGGCAATCCCTTGGAGAGCCTGCATCAGCACGGAGAAACCCCCCTCCCCGCCCCCTGCCCGCCGCGGCTCGGGGCTTCTCCTGAAGCCCCTGCCTGGCACCTTTCCGCCGCCGCCGTTGGATCCTGACCAATCTCCATCCTGCAGCTCAATCCGTACTGTGGATTCCTTTGAAAACTCACTTTTGCGAGCTCAAACATTTACGCAAAATAGCCATTAGCTTAGGCTGACACTATAAAAGCTATCAGTGAATAAGGGAAGTTTAGCACAATCGGAGCCCCTTCTTCCCACAAAAAGGAAGAGGAATAAATAACTACAAGTTTCCAACTCTGCACTTCCGTGACAATATGAAGAAACAGCGAAAATCCCCTCCACGAAGAGAGGGAGAAGAAAAGATACTAGAAACCTCAAAAGAGTCTCCCAACATCTACGACCTCTCAGATAAACAATTCAGAGAGGAAATATGGAGGAGAGTCGACCTACTCCAAGCAACTATGGAACAGACATCCAATAAATTAAGGGAGGAGATGAATGAAGCGCTGGAACGGTCTACCAAGAAAATACAGGAAGAAATGAGAGCAGAAATTTCAAACCTTCGAACCGAAGTCTCACAAATAAAGCAATCGGTAGATGAAATAAAAATCTCACTAGATGCCCTCAACAGCAGAATGACTACAGCCGAAGACAGAATCAGCGAGCTTGAGGATGAGCTGCAGAAAGCTTACAGACAGCAACAAATAATGGCCAAAGACCTCAAAATGGCTATAGAGCGAATCAGAGCCCTGGGGGATGACTTCAAGAGGAACAACATAAGAATCATTGGAGTACCAGAACCATAGGGAAGTAACCCCAATGAAAAAAAAACATAGTCAAAGACATCATTGCTAAGAAATTCCCAGAGCTGGACAAGGCAGGCGTCCAGATACAAGAAGTCCGAAGAGTGCCAGCAAAAAGAGACCCAAATAAAAAGACTCCAAGGCATATCATAGTCAGAATGGGGGATGCTGTAGATAGAGACACAATTCTACAAGTAGCAAGGTCAAAGAGGGAAATCACATACAAAGGAGCACCCCTCAGATTTACGGCCGATCTGTCAGAAGAAACCCTCCGAGCCCGAAGACAATGGTGGGACATAGTGAAAAAACTCAACGAAATGAATGCCTCACCAAGAATACTTTATCCAGCTAAACTCTCACTCAAACTCGAAGGAACCATACACTATTTCTCGGATAAACAACAGCTCAGGAACTTCATAGACTCAAAACCAATCTTGAAAGAAGGTCTAAAGGGGCTACTGTAAGACAAGGAGGAGCCCCATAAGAACAACAAATCCCACAGAAAGATGACACAAAACCACATCACAATAATCTCTCTCAAGGTCAATGGCCTAAATGCACCTATCAAAAGACACAGAGTGGCTAAATGGATCCGGAAATTAAACCCAACATTCTGTTGCCTGCAAGAAACACACCTGAACAAACAGAGTAAACATAGACTCAAAGTCAAAGGATGGAAAACAATCCTCCAAGCAAACAACCCCCTTATAAAAGCTGGAGTGGCCATCCTGGTATCCGACAACATAGATTTCAGGATGAAAAAGATCAAAAGGGACAGCGAAGGTCATTTTCTGTTTATCAAGGGATATGTACAACAGGAAGAAATCACACTCTTAAACGTATATGCTCCTAACAAACGACCGGCTAAATATTTAAAACGACTCCTAACAGACTTCAAAGAGGACATCACTAACAGCACAATTGTAGTCGGAGACTTCAATATGGCCTTATCACCTCTAGATAGATCCACAAGAACAAAACTCAACAAGGAAACACTGACTCTGAATGAAGAAATTGAAGAGAGAGGCCTAATAGACCTATACAGGGCCTTACACCCCAAAAAGAAAGAATACACATTCTTTTCCAGTGCACATGGAACATTTTCAAAAATAGACCATGTACTGGGCCCCAGAACATACCTCAATAGAATCGGAAAAATAGAAATTGTATCAACCATCTTTTCAGACCACGATGCGCTGAAGATAGAAGCTAACCACCCACAAATACGGAAAATCAAATCAAACACCTGGAAATTAAACAATTCCATGTTGAACAATGAGTGGGTCAAGAAGGAAATCAAGGAAGAAATCAAAAGATACTTAGAAACAAATGAGAATGAAGACACGAGCTACCAAAACCTATGGGACGCAGCTAAAGCCGTGTTAAGGGGAAAATTTATAGCTCTCCAAGCATTCCTCAGGAAGGAAGAAAGGATCCACATAGATAGCTTGACTTCACGACTCAAGACCCTAGAAAAGGACCAGAGAAAGGACCCCAAACCAGACCGAAGGAAAGAAATAATAAAAATTAGAGCAGAAATTAATGACATAGAAACCAAAAAAACAATCCGAAAGATCAATGAAACAAAGAGTTGGTTATTTGAGAAAATAAATAAGATTGATAAACCGCTAGCAAGTCTCACAAAGATAGAAAGAGAGAAAACTCTAATAAATCGAATCAGAAATGAAAAGGGGGACATCATAACAGAAACCAGTGAGATTCAAAAGATCATTAGAGACTACTTTGAAAGTCTTTACGCCACAAAAAAGGAGAACCTAAAAGAAATGGATGGATTCCTTGATTCCTATAATCTCCCAACACTGAAGAAAGAAGACCTGGAATACCTGAATAGACCCATCAATGTTAAGGAAATTGAAACGGTAATCAAAACCCTCCCCAAAAACAAAAGCCCAGGCCCAGATGGTTTCACTGGCGAATTCTTCCAAACATTTAAAGAAGACCTATTGCCTGTTTTCCTCAAACTTTTCCAGGAAATTGAAAAAACAGGAACTCTCCCAAACAGTTTCTATGAAGCACATATCTCCCTAATACCAAAAGCAAACAAAGACACCACTAAGAAAGAAAATTACAGACCAATTTCCCTGATGAACACCGATGCGAAGATCCTCAACAAAATACTAGCAAATAGGATCCAACAACTCATCAAAAAGATCATACATCACGACCAAGTGGGATTCATCCCAGGGATGCAAGGATGGTTTAACATTCGGAAATCAATCAACATAATCCAGCATATCAACAAAAGTAAAGATAAAAACCATATGATCATATCAATAGATGCAGAGAAAGCATTTGACAAGATCCAACATCCTTTCATGATGAAAACCCTCGCCAAAATGGGGTTTGGAGGAACTTTCCTCAAGATAGTCGAAGCCATCTATCACAAGCCTACGGCAAGCATTATCCTCAACGGGGAAAAACTAAGGGCCTTTCCTCTGAGATCAGGCACAAGACAAGGATGCCCACTCTCACCACTCCTCTTCAATATAGTACTGGAAGTACTTGCGATAGCTATTAGACAAGAAAAAGAGATTAAGGGCATCCAGATAGGAAGGGAAGAAATCAAACTCTCACTATTTGCAGACGACATGATACTATATCTAGAGAAGCCTAAAACCTCTACTAAGAAACTCTTAGAAACAATAGACTTATACAGTAAAGTTGCAGGCTACAAAATCAATACCCAAAAATCCATGGCCTTCATATATGCAAACAATGAGGCAGAGGAAAGGGACATGAAAAAAGCAATCCCATTCACAATCGTGCCCCAGAAAATCAGGTACCTCGGAATCAGCTTAACCAAGGAAGTAAAAGACCTTTACAAAGAAAACTACATAACGCTACTCCATGAAATCAAAGAGGACATGAGGAAATGGAAACATATACCCTGCTCCTGGATAGGGAGAATCAATGTTGTCAAAATGGCAATACTCCCTAAAGCATTATACAGATTCAATGCGATCCCTATAAATATACCCATGACACTCTTCAAAGAAATGGATCAAGCAATCCTAAAATTCATATGGAATAACAAATGTCCAAGGATAGCTAAAACAATTCTTGGGAAAAAGATGATGGGAGGCATCACCATCCCCAACCTCAAACTTTACTACAAAGCAGTAACAATTAAAACAGCATGGTACTGGAACAAAGGCAGAGCCGTAGACCAATGGAACAGGGTGGAATATCCCTACACACAACCCCAAATGTATGACCATCTAATCTTTGATAAGGGAGCAAGAGATGTGAAGTGGAGCAAGGAAAGCCTCTTTAACAAATGGTGCTGGTACAACTGGACAACCACATGCAAAAAAATGGGTTTAGACCTTGACCTGACACCATGCACAAAAGTCAGATCAAAATGGATTAAAGACCTCAACATTAGACCACAAACCATAAGGTACATTGAAGACAAGGTCGGCGAAACCCTCCACGATATTGAAGATAAAGGTATCTTCAAACGTGACACGGAACTAAGCAATCTAGTAAAAACAGAGATCAACAAATGGGACTACATTAAACTAAAAAGCTTCTGCACCGCAAGAGATACAGTGACCAGAATACAAAGACTATCCACAGAATGGGAAAGGATATTTACACAATACCCATCAGATAAGGGGTTGATATCAATGGTATATAAAGCACTGGTTGAACTCTACAAGAAGAAAACATCCAACCCCATCAAAAAATGGGGCGAAGAAATGAACAGAAACTTTACCAAGGAAGAAATACGAATGGCCAAAAGGCACATGAAAAAGTGCTCTGCATCACTAATCATCAGAGAGATGCAGATCAAAACAACTTTGAGATACCACCTCACACCACAGAGACTAGCACACATCCAAAAGAACAAAAGCAACCGCTGTTGGAGAGGATGTGGGGAGAAAGGGACCCTTCTTCACTGCTGGTGGGAATGCCGACTGGTTCAGCCCTTCTGGAAAACAATATGGACGACTCTCAAAAAATTAGATATTGAATTCCCATTTGACCCAGCAATACCACTGCTGGGAATATATCCCAGAGAGGCAAAAAAGTACAATCGAAACAACATCTGCACATGTATGTTCATCGCAGCACTGTTTACAATAGCCAGAATCTGGAAAAAACCCGAATGCCCCAGAACGGATGACTGGTTGAGGAAACTTTGGTACATCTATACAATGGAATACTATGCAGCTGTTAGAAAAAAGGAGGTCAAGAATTTTGTAGTCAAGTGGATGGGCATGAAAAGTTTCATGCTGAGTGAAATGAGTCAGAAAGAGAGAGACAGACATAGAAAGATTGCACTCATCTATGGTATATAGAATAACAGAGTGGGAGACTAACACCCAAGAACTGTAGAAATAAGTACCAGGAGGTTGACTCCATGGCTTCGAGGCTGGCCTCACGTTCCGGGGAAAGGTCAACTCAGAGAAGCGATCACCAACTACATTGTAGTCGAAGGCCATGTGGGGGAAGGGAGTTGCGGGCTGAATGAGGGCTAGAGACTGAGCACAGCGGCCACTCAACACCTTTATTGCAAACCACAACAGCTAATTAGAGAGAGAAAACAGAAGGGAATGCCTTGCCACAGTGGCAGGGTGGGGTGGTGGGGAGATGGGATTGGGGAGGGTGGGAGGGACACTGGGTATACGGGTGGTGGAGAATGGGCACTGGTGAAGGGATGGGTTCCAAACTTTGTATGAGGGAAGTATAAGCACAAAAGTGTATAAATCTGTAACTGTACCCTCACGGTGATTCTCTAATTAAAAATAAATAAATTAAAAAAAAATGAATGACAGTTGATCCCCAGAATGAATACTAGAAAGGAAGGAGACTTAGAATTCAGAAGTCAAAAGACATCAATGAAAAGATAATATAAAGTTTACTAGCTCTGACTCTGATAATGTAGCACTGTAGCACTCTCATCCTGTTGTTAATCAATCTGCTCATGCGGGCACCAGTAACATCTCCATTGTGAGACTTGTTGTTACTGTTTTTAGCATATGGAATATGCCACGGGTAATTTGCCAGGCTCTGCCCTGCGGGATACTCTCGTACTCTCGGTAGCTTACCGGGTTCTCTGAGAGGGACGGAGGAATGGAACCCGGGTCGGCCACAAGCAAGGCAAACACCCTACCCTCTGTAATATATAATTTTTCAGTCGTAGAATATTAGAAATTTAAAAACAATCATGTTGAGTCACATTCATATTATAAAGCCATCTGGAAAGACTGCTTTAGCGTGTGGTTCAGTAGAGTTCATTCCTTACTCCATATCCAACTCCATTTCCCAAGGCAAACTTACTCTGCCAGCTGCCTGTGATATAGGATCTCGTCCAATTCTGAAGCTGATTTTTATTTTCTTTCTCTTTTAATGGAAGGGAGTGTTGAGCTGCACCCAGCAGTGTCTGGGGCTTACTCCTGGACCAGATTCTGTATTTGTATACCAATGCTCATTATTCAGTTGCCAAAGGTGGAAAGAAACAGAATCCCAACCACAAATAGGAAGTCAAGTCCACATGTTAGATAGATGCAACAGAATATTTTACTTTCTGAAGGTATCATGGAAGGGCAGGAGACAGCAGGGTGTTGAAAGCCTGTGCTACTCATGCTTGACCCCACTGCAGTTTGATCCCAGGCACTGCATGATGTCCTGTGCCTCACAGATTGTAGCCTTAGAGGTTCCTTAAGTGTCAAGCACTGCCAAGGGTGCCCTTGGTTATCTCTGGTACCTCAGAGCCTGTGCAATGCTGCATCTTATGAATCTGGCGTTGACTTACTGGTCGGGTCAGCTGACCATTGCCAGGAGTGACCCTCAGAAATTTTTGAGACCTTCCTGGGAGGTATCTCAAAGAAAAAAAAATGAAAATGGTGAAGGTACCCCCCAAATAACTCTTGCTTAGAGCACTTGTCTTGCAAATGAAAATCAGAGTTCCCAGGGACTCTGCAAGTTCAAGCTCAATTCTGTCTGCTCTGATGTTCATCTGGCAGGTCAGCTGTCTGGAATCTCTGGTACAGCTCTTCTGACTCTGAAGCTTCTGTCCACACCATAGCCAGCTGCGTGTGTGTTCACCACAAACACACAATATCTGGTAATCTCTGTACATCAAAAATATGCAAGTACAATGACCACCATACAAATGATCACTGTGACCAGGAGGTATCACTTCCCACAAGTACGTGTGTGAGGATCACAGTGGGCCCCATCAAACAGAGCAACCTGAATGTGTACAATACCCACAGCTGAAGTACTGAGACCCTTGCCGGGTATGCCTGCATTGCAACCTGAAGGCAGATTCCTGGCAAAGCATTGCCACCAGGAAAACATGTGGCTTTCTTGTGAGATAATCAACAACAGTGAAGAAAAGGGAAAAGAGAAAAGTAAAGAAATGAAATTTTCCTACATGCTGCAGTTTAGAAGAAACCTAAAAATTTTACCTGAAATCAAATAATTGGAAGCAAAATGACAAATATTGTGTGAGTCCATTTATAGGATCTACCAATAACAGTAGATCCAGGAGCAATATCCTCTGCCTGCTTCCCCCAGTCTCCGGCCCCCCAAGGGTCACACCCAAAAGCCACCTCCTGCCGGAGCCAAATAATCTCATCGGCCACCCTCCAGAACACACGGCTGCTTCTCTTAGAAGGGAGCATAAATTGAGGCTCCCATAACCATGCCAACGGCCTCTGTGCAAGAGGCTGTTTCCACTTGGGACACCCCAGAGGGGTGCAGGTGAGAGCCCTCCCCGGCCCAAGGGACCCAGCCCTGGCAGCCGACCTCCACTACCCAACTACTGTCATGCTCCAGGCTGCTTTCTACACCCGGGCCGAGCCTCACGCATGAGTAAACATATTCCTGGACCGGGTTGCATAACATATCATAAGACGTTTCCTACCTATTTTCTATAAAATCATAGAGGGAAACATATATGTACACACACACACACACACACACACACACACACACACACACACACATATATATATATATATATATATATATATATATATATATATATATACACTTCTCAAAGACCCTGGCAAGGTACCAAGAGTATCCCGCTCGCACGGCAGAGCCTGGCAAGATCCCCATGATGTATTCAATATGCCAAATACAGTACCAATAACGGATCTCATTCCCCTGACCCTGTAAGAGCCTCCAATCATTGGGGAAAACAAGTAAGGAGAGCTGCTAAAATCTCAAGGCTGGAACGAACGGAAATGTTACTGGCGCCCGCTCGAGTAAATTGATGAACAATGGATGACAGTGACATTACCATAAAAGTTACCAATGCTTTAGGGATGGGAAAATGAGGAGCCATTTCTTACAGACTTTACAATAATATAAAATAATCCTGAGAAGTATATTTGGAGGCAAATATACATTTCAAACAAATATAATGAGATTGGATTTTATATTTGAAATGATGTGTAAACTATTCTTAGCATATATTTTCCTTTAAAGTTATAGTGTTCCCTTTTAGAATAGTAGGAGTTATTTTCAGCTCTATAAATAAGAGAAAGAGCCATCAATCATTTTTAACATACTAAATACATATTGGCTCTTTCCACAAAAATAGAATTTCAAAATTTGCACTTTATTATTTTAGAAATGAAAGTGTTAGAGTGCACCTATGAGTTTTATTTTTGTTTTTAATGACCTTAAATTTAGTTTTGGATGAATCAAATTTTATTTAGATATTAACTTTAGCTTTAGAAGTTAATGTTTTTAAATTCATCAACACAAAATCTTAATGCAGTCTAGATATTTTAAATTTAGACTAATAGCTACTATTATACTTATAACATTTGGAAAATTTTGACCTGTTTTTTATTTATAAGTTTTGTATACCCTTTTTAAACAATGGAATTAAATTTTTAACTAAAAATATCACATAAAACTGAAACAAAATAGTGTAATTTAAAACATTAAAATATTTTAGGGCAATTATAAAACATATATGGCCAATTAGGAACCATGAGGTCTACATAATTATACAGTTTTTTTAAATAATTAAATAACTGTGCAGGATCTATTGGTGTTTTTAAATTTTATATTACTTATCACAAAGTTTGATATTTAGAATATTAATTTCAACAAATTTATTATAAAATAGCACTTAGAGATAAAAGAAGCATTTAAAGTATAAAAATGAAAGCTATGAAATATACATTATTTATTAGTGTGCATTTAATTAACTTTAAATTTAATATATTGGAGAGGACCTTATTTTAAGTACTCCAATATCCTATCAATTACATGTATCTGAAAGCCTAAACTTTATACTTCATCTGACCAATAATTTTATTTAATTTCTTTTCCAAGAAATAACTTTGTACAAATGTAGACCTCCCCAATTCTCCTGGAGTTGTGAGTACAGAGGTTGACACTAGATAAGTTAGCAGACAATCAGATTGGGAGGGCTGGGGCTTAATCTTTTATAACTCAAGACTATTTTTAGTAAGGACATCACCAAGATGATCTATTTAAAGGAGTTGAGGTGAGGAAAGTAATTTTATAGACTTGAACCAAAATTTTTGTCAGTGAAAATAAAACAGGAGAAAGGAAAAAAAAGACAACAGGTGTTATTCTTATGGTGCTTGCAGCCATAAATCTGTTATATGTTAGTGATTTGAGAAACCAAATCTATGCCCCAAAATCACGGGTTTGGTAGCCTTTCTCCTTTCACATTTTGCAGACAGAAAAGAGGCTATGATCTTAGATATTAATAAGGTTTCTGGCCTCAATTACATCAGAAAAGTCTCTGGGTTTTAGGTCTTTGAATCCTAAACTTTCTTTCCAACCTGAATTCTCCTACCTCTTTCTTTCCTGTCTGTTCTCTCTCTCTCTCTCTCTCTCTCTCTCTCTCTCTCTCTCTCTCTCTCTCTCTCTCTCTCTCTCTCTCTCTCTGCTCTCGCTCTCCCTCTCCCATCCCTGCTTCTCTACTTTCTCCTGCTTTTACTGCTTTCTTCTCTTCTCCTGTCTCTCTTCTCAATCCTTTCTCTTCTTCCTCATCATTCCACCTTTCTTTATGGCTCTGAGTATGCATGAATCTAAGTATGCATATGCATATCTGAATATATAGTTTCCCCTTCCTATCTGTCCCAAAGAATATTAAAATGAAGGATCAAACTATTTATATCTCTGTTTTGCTTTTGAAACCAAAAGCTCATTGTTAATTCCTGCAACTAAATAAATTGCCCATGATACACAAACTTGGGATATTCCTGGATTTCTGTGAAGTCCTGAATTTTTTCAGGTGTTAGAAAAGCTATGGAGGATTGAGGAATAGTCAGTGTAAACCATAGTAAACTTTTCTGAGATGCTCAGTACTCTGTTCTTCACCTTTACCTCAGTCAACAGTGCAGATTACTGTTCTTTTTTCTTTATCCTTTTGTTTCTCCCCCATTCTGTTGATAAACCTAAGACACTTGATTATTCTCCCGCAAATACCTTTTATTTTGCCTTGCAAATCAGAAAAAAAAAAAACAGCTGCCTATATTTACATAATGCTTTGCAACTCTAAGAATCGTTAGGTTTAAAATTTATAAAACCAAAAATTAAGTAATTTCTAAACTATTCCCTCAAATAAATTAATTTTAAGTACTTGAGGAATTAGAATATTCACTTCTACACCTTTGTCCCTTACCAGAGTCTTTGCATTTTCATAAATGTATGTCAAGATTCAACTAATTAATTAGGTTAATAAGAGTCAGGTGTGTAAATTATTGCTTTTATGTTTTGTTAGTAATAGCCACTGTTAATCAATTGTTTTGTTCATGTGTGGTACTGAGGATCACAAAAATCAATTGTCTCACACATACAAAACATGTTTAATAATGCTGTTACTCTAACCAATTTTCGGCATTGTGATACGTGTTTTCTATTGATTTATTCAGTCAATTCTGCTCCTACATAAGGGTTTAAAAGTGCAGATTCTTAAAACATATAATTTTTAACTTTCAATTATGTATCTATAGTGTGTAATATAGGAATATCACATTAAGGATTAGAATAATTCATTAAGGATTATTCCTAAAAGCCTCCAAACTCTTTTAGAAGTATATCATATATATGAATATATAAGTATGTTTTTGCATATAGATATATAACTAAAAATTTTATGACATGTTGATATATGTGAGCGTTAAGCTCTTTATTGGCTTACTTTAGCAGTAATTATGTTTCATGTTAATTATCAAAACATTTGAACCTGTTATTTTTATATAATTGTAAACACCAACAATATAATTTAATTTTTTGTTAAGTCTATATATATATTATCTTTTTAAAATGTGATTTAGCAGAAGTAGTAAATCACAAGTCAGTCACAAATGGGAATTTGTGTGGTCCTTTCATGACCGTCATTCACATCGAGTGTTTTGGAAACTTCCTCAAAAGAAAACCTTATCAATTACTACTTCAAACAATAAATGGGAACTTAGTACTCAAAAATAAATGTCTCAGAAGAGATCGTAGTTTATTAATGGTTATGATGCAGAGATTGAGAAATAAATCTCTCAAAGAGACCAATACAGAACGATGCACCATTGAGATGCCTCCAGACCCCAATGTCACTATTCAGTTAAAAGAAATCAAATTAACCTCAGCTGTACAACATTTAAAATCTTAGAATTCTCATTCTTATACAAGGCCTGTCGCATGCTCAAGCAAATCGAAGATCAATGGGATGACAAGTGACAAGTGACAAATGATACAAGGGCCTAATGACTCCAGGGTGAAATACAACAACTTTACATACCTTCCTTTAAGGAAAAATTTTGGATCATTTTCAGTGGATTATTGATAATAAGCAATACAAAAAAATAATTTCAGTCCTGCTTTGTGAGCAAGGTATGAGGGTCTGAGTGGAAACATTTGAAATATGGTGGTGGGCAGGTGTAATGGTGGTGGTAAGGTGTTAGAATATAAAATGTAACAAATCATTGTGAACAACTTTATAAAAGTAAAATAAAGTGTGAACACTAAAAAAAACATAGAGACTTAAGATCTGGGGAAAATATTTGAGTTATCACTAACTAAGTAAGTTGAGATCAACTAACTTAGTAAGTTGAGATCACTAACTAAGTAGTTGAGATTCAGTCTATGTTATTCTCAATATCATTAGTAAGAATTGAACTTTTCTTTAGGTCAACGATTAATACAAAATTGGAAGAGATAGAGATTAGAATAATAGACTAATAGAAGGGAAACATGTGAAGGGAAGAGAAGGGGAGGGAAGGGGAGGGAAGAGAAGGGAAGGGGAGGGGAAGAGAAGGGAAGGGAAGGGGAGGGGAGGGGAAGGCAGAAGGGAAGGGAAGGGGAGGGGAGGGGAAGGCAGAAGGGAAGAAAAGAAGGGAAAGGGAGTGGAGGGGAGAGGAGGGGAGGGAAGGAAAGGGAAGGGGAGGGGAGGGGAGGGGAGGGGAGGGGAGGGGAGGGGAGGGGAGGGGAGGGGAGGGGAGGGGAGGGGAGGGAAGGGAAGGGAAGGGAAGGGAAGGGAAGGGAAGGGAAGGGAAGGGAAGGGAAGGGAAGGGAAGGGAAGGGAAGGGAAGGAAAAATGGAAGGTTAGGAAAAAAGGAAAGGGATAAAAGGCAAGGGAACAGAACTGAGGGCAGGGCAAAGAAGGGAAGGGAGAAGGAAGGGAGAAGGAAGGGAGGAGGATAAACTTGTTGATTAATATTTATAGCATTGATTGTACTGGTTGTTTAATTTATAAATGAACACTTATAACACAAACTTTTCTAACTATACATTTGAAATTTATAAACATATTTTGGTTAATCATAGCTCAAAAAAAAGTTTTTTTAAGACATACTACATGGTGGCTGAGGAAGCAAGCCAACTTATAGAGCACAATGTTATCTAAGTTTGTTCTCCAATATTTCTTTATCCCAGAGTATGACTTAATCATTGAAATAGCTGCACATCGCTAGCAATGAAAATAATATGTAGGCATAGAAATAACTTATTAGAAAACATTTTATTTAAGACAAGAAAGAATAAAAGAACTAAATTTTTTAATGTTCATGCTAATTTAATATAAAGAAAATCAATAATATGACCAAACTATGCTTAAAATTATGGTATTTGGTTTCCATGAAAATTTACTAGTTTGCAAAATTTAACAATGAGGTATAATCATGAAAATATAAATATATAGACAAAAAGAATAACTAAACTGAAAACTAAGAACACAGAAGTTCAAGTATATTTAAATATGTGTGCTTGTTCAAACAATATTTTAATTATTCAATATTAATAAGTTAAACAAATTATTCATTAGCTCATTGAGTCAACAAATATGTTTTTATTAGCTGTTAAATAAAATGATACACAACTTTCCATTTTAAATTATTTACTGCAAAAATTACTATTAGATTTTAACTTTTCTGTGTACATAGTATTATAATTAATACCATACCAAATTCACTTTGAAGAAATGTTTTAATGATGTAAATAATAGCAATAGCAGTATTAGTAGCAACAACAAATCATGATCATGATGATGAGATATTTTATAGAAAGAAAACCGGTAATTGTACAGAATTTTAGCACATTGTTTTGTTAATATGAACCTACTAACTAATTCTGTACAATCCTGTTGATCTACAAATCATCATTAAAGATGGGAATTAACTTGCTGCTAACTTATCTGATGTATTTGAGTTGGGCTCGTATAAAAATCTTTGTTTTATGTCTATGGTTGCCTTAAAATTCTGTTTTCTGCCAGTTCTAGTTACCTTTTTAGATGTAATGCCACTTTTGTGTCTTTCATGAACCAGAGACTACTTTAAAACACATGCTAGAAAGCCTCTTGGGAACTATTGCAATACAATTGAGTTTGGAGTGGAATTTCTCAAACTTGTCTTTCACACAGCTTTCTCTATTCTATATTACAGTCTTCAGGCACCGCAAGATTATTTTTTTATTTGCTGCAAAAGGTCATAAATCACATTATCTAACTAATTTTTAAAGAACTAATAATAATGCCAAGAGTATGAATGTGAGGTATCAATAAATTTCTAGACTATCAAAAAATCTATACTATATATACTATACTAGTATAAATCTATACTATCAAAAAATTTATCAATAAATATCTAGCTATCAATAAATTCCTACTTTGAGAGGAAAAGGGATGCCAATTTAAAGTTTAGGTATTTTAATGATCTTGCCCAGTTGGAATATAGTTTTGATTATTGGTCTTTATGCTGACAATTTTTAATGATATTGAGCCCCTGTTAATGAGGTTAATGTTATATAAACATACAAATTTTCAGAGCAAAGATATGACTTATGAAACCTAAGTTGAGCTGAGAAGATAATCCTCCCCACCCCCGCAACAACAATAACAACAAAAGGAGAGTTTGGATAATACACTCAAATCCTTATAAATACAAAACTAAAATGATCCCATCTCAGATACTTTGGACTCCATGACTCAGGCATCTCCAAAATTTTCTCCAGGCTTGGCATATGCTATGCAAAATTATACATCCACAACATAGTCTAACCTATGAACTACTCCATATGGGAAGTTCAGATGCCCCAAGTACTGCTACAGTGGGCTGGTGTGAGTATGCGAGTAGCAGGGGGCTTGTCTTGCACATGGCCAATGTAACTTTGGTCCCAAGTACCCCATATGGTCACCCTAGTCCACCAGGAGTGATCCTTGAGCACCACCAGGTGGGTCCCCCAAAACAAATACACAAACACACACACACACACACACACACACATACACCACACATATACACATTTCTGCTTTGGTGGTTGTCTATAATCTTTCTTCCCATATTTATAACTTTCCTCTTTCACTATCAGTTCAATTGTATGCTTTGGTTATTGTTATGTGAACTTCCTTCAATAGAATGTATTATAATAATACATAATTGGCTTGATTATTATGTTATTTTTTCTATTTAGGTAGAAATTAGTTTAATTAGAACAAATCACATACTAAAATATCCTTTCCTCACTATTGCACTGAAGTTCAGAGTATTCACTGAACATATCTGATACTTATTTTGGCTTGTTTAAATTTTATAATTACTTAGTGTGCTGTGCTGGATTTGAATTCATACCAGGTCTCATACCAGGCAAGCCTTTTCCAGCTCAGCTATGCCCCAAGGCCCTTGGTTTCACTTTACATTCAACACTTTAACCATTGCAGCCAATTCATTGATTCTTCCAGTTTATCATATAAGAAAATGTTTTATACTGCCAATATGACAGACCATTCATATATGATTCTGAAAATAAAGTTTCAAATCTAAATGTTATTAATATTCATTTAGAAGCAAAACTTGCCCTAACGAAGGTGAATTTTTGTGATGTTTACTGTATGTTTATTTAGAGTTGTTGATTTATGTGTACTAAATTCAGACAATTACTCATTTTTGCTTTAGAACATTTATTATGAAACATTGTCCTAGTGCATGCTGATGAATGTTACATAATAACTATATACTTAATAACTTTAGAAGATCTGAAAATTTCAATATCTCATGTACAACTGATTCTCAGATTTTGCACATAACATTTGAAGTTGCATTAATTATTATTTTTGTCTCCATAACTACTTTCATTTGTATGTGTTTTTTTTTTTGCTTTTTTTGACTCACACCCCCGAGGGGCACAGGGGTTACTCCTGGCTCTGCACTCAGGAATTACTCCTGGCAGTGGTCGGGGACCATATGGGGTGCTGGGAGTCGAACCTGGGTTGGCAGCATGCAAGGCAAATGCCCTGCCCGCAGTACTATCACTCCAGCCCTCACAATCACTTAATTTAAAAATCTATCTCCTTTTTGCTCTTGTTTCTCTTCTTTAATTAATCTTTCTCATGTCAACCAGAGTTATCCCCCTCTATGTCAACTTTGCTTTGAGGTATCTGCACCTCTTCCCTTGTGTGTATTGGCCATGTCTATATAATAATCTGAGAAGTCAAGGGTTTAAGGAAGCCACAAATTACTACCATGCAAAATTTTGCAATTTAGTGAGGTTATCAATAGATCTGAACTGGTTTTATTTTCTTATTGTCATTTGCTAAAAAGACTATCTGTGGCACAGTTTATGATGGCCAGAGATATGTCAATCAATGGTAGGTCATTTTCTACTGGGATAATGGATATTAGCCAAATCATAGCCATATTCATCATGATATAGAAGCGAGAAGAATAATTATTGATAAACTAGAGAAATTGAGAGCATTGAATTAGGGGAGGGAAGATTAGCAATGACAGAAACAAATGCCTAGATCAGAGAGATATTTTCATACTTAAGTTTGAGTATTATGTTTGCCTCATCAATCATTATATCTCTTTGAGTATCATCATCATCATCATCATCCTGTTGATCGTCGAATTTCTTGAGCAGTCTCAGTAACGTCTCCATTCGTCCAAGCCTTGAGATTTTAGAAGCCTGTCTTTACTCATCTTTCCCAACAATGCCACATTGGAGGCTCTTTCAGGGTTAGGGGAATGAGACCCAGCATTCTTACTGGTTTTGCTTATGAATACACCAAGGGGAGTTTGCAAGGCTCTCCCATGTGGGCAGGAAACTCTCAGTAGCTTGCCAGGTTCTCCCAGAGGGAGAAGTAGGCTTCCAATTGCTTGGTTTTAAGTCTCTAGACATTGGCCATTGGTGGGATTACACAGTGCTGGGGGCGTTCCCTGGGTGTGACCGTCTAGCTACTGGAAAATGAGAAATCTGAGTGGAAGAGGCCCAGTCCCAATCCGAGCAGGCTTGGAGGTCTCATCTCCAGGTCCCATACACCTGGGTTCCTCTGCCAGTACCTTCATGTGTGAGGCTCGTGTGAACATGTGGAGAGGGGCCTTGAGCATGGCTGTGGCTAGGCTCTGGAGGTCTTTGGCCGAATGGGCTCTGCTCGGGGTGAGAGGGAAGCTAGAGCTCACCCCCTCCGAGAGGCCCTGGAGTCTCTTTGAGTATAAGGAAATATAAGTTCTTTTATGGCTATTTGTGATGAGAATATGAATATTGAAAATTTTAGTATACTTGAAATCTGAGAATGCATGAAAGCTGCTCCATTCATGACTGTCATCTGTACTTCAGGAGGTAATGAGAGCTTAACATCTAAACAAAAGTTTTCCACTGTGATCATTATATGATTTGTACTGAATTTACACACTGAACATGTGTTTTAAATTTTTTCTATATAGAAAATGGTCACAAATTGAGAATGAAGTTATGTATCCTATACACATTCGAAGTACACAATAGATGTGCATAGGAAAATGATTCCTCAATATTAGCTGTCACATTTAAACTTTCTGCTCTTTTAAATATGTTTAAATACTTTATTTTCATAATTGTCATTCAATAATTAGCATTTTCCCCACAGGCCTATGAATTTCAACTGCTACATTTGGAAATTCAAACTGAAAACACTCTCAATTAGAATTATTCAGAAACTGCAGTTCATTAACATGAAAAATAATGGCATTGGTTTAAGTGAAGAAAGTGTTATTCTTTGGATATTAAGAAGTGTTTTATTTCACCGTAGAGGTTTCAAAAACTATGTTTCTCATAACATAATTCCTAAGACCACTAGATTGAGAAATTTGTTAAATATGTTGATGGTGTCTTACCTTATTGTAGAGGTAATTCTGATAGGGAGCAGGAATAGTTCATTGCTATAAGCACTCTTGTGAATCTTAATCACATTAAAAGCTAGAGAAGCCTCTGGAAGCTCTATAATGCAGTGTTTTTGCTTAAGGCTACATATTTACTGGCTGTAATAAATTCAGCATTGGTGTTTTAAAATAAAACAAATCCTGATTAAATCAATCGAAGAATGCATAATGGTTCGTTATGAAAATTACCTTTCTCAAATATATTTATAATTGTAATAGGAATAAAATGAAATCAAGTAATCAATTCATCATCATAATACATTACAGCTGTGTCTATAATATTGTCAGTCATTCAGAATTGTTGCTTTATCTGACAGTCACTTGTTCTTTTAAGGCCAAAAAAATACAGGTTCCAAGAATTATATAAGGAACAAAAAGCCTATTTTAATCTGAATGTCTAATGCTTATTGATAATCCACCTCTAAAATGTTTTAAATGTTAAGTTTTAGTAATTAAATTGGTATTACTGGAACCAGAGACAGTATAGGAGGTAGAGTGTTTATCTTGCATGAAGCCAAGCCCAGTTCAATCTCTGATCACTTCCCGGGATCACTCCATACCACATCGCCAGTAATAGCCCATGAGTACCACAGGATCTGAGGTAGAAACCATTAAATAAATAAGCAAGATCGAGTTTTTAACATAAAATTATAAGACAAAGAGGTGTGAGATTCAACACTTATTGAGAACCAAATAAGACAAGATAGTTGATAAATAATTGATAGGTCTGTGACCACAGCCAACCTAGAGACAAGTGAAGTGAAGGAAGTAAGAGCAATTTATTATGGACACTCCTGGGTAGACTCTACATTGAATAATGCTGGGGTTGACTCCTAGTATCTCTTGGGCTCCAGAGTCCTAGGAGAGACTAGGAGAGATTTTAAAGTTGTCTTAGGTGGGGAAAGGGAGCCAAGACTAGTGGACCTGGTGTTCTTGGTCTGGCTCCCATAATCTGTAGGGGGTCCATGATAAAGAAGCATGGAGTGCAGCCTGGTGGCTTCCTGGTGCCAGATGTCTTCCGTGCTGGGGGCATGGTGGTCTCTGTTTCCAGGAATGTTGGTGTCTCATGAGCCAGTCATCATTTTGTCCTGGTCACCATTCTTTTTCAGAGCAAACTCTACAATAATAATGTTTACTTCTTCATTTTCAGGTATTATATATAATCCTTTCCACAATAATGGGATCATAGTTAAGAAAGCACTGTAGCACTGTCATCCCATTGTTCATTGATTTGCTCGAGTGGGCACCTGTAACATCTCCATTGTGAAACTTGTTGTTACTGTTTTTGGTATATTGAATACACCATGGGTAGCTTGCCAGGATCTGTCATGCGAGCTCGAATCTCTCCATAGCTTGTCGGGCGCTCCAAAAGGGATGGAGGAATCAAGCCTGGGTGGGACACATGCAAGGCAAATGCCCTACTCGCTGTGCTATCGCTCCAGTCCAGTTAAGAAAGACTATATGAAAATCTTAAAATAAATTCTGATGGCATTGATTCTTAGGAGGAAACTTGAAATAATAGACTCTGTTGTGTGGTTAATTAGAGGGACGCATGACCACTGATATTGTTGTCATAATATTTTCAGAGAATCAGAAGTAATTAATTTTCTTCTAATAATCATTATTTTTCTTCTAATTAAAAAAGCAACAATTGCTTCCAGAAATCTTAATAATTTTCATATGTGATACTAAAATTTTATTTATGAATGCTTTTAAGACTTGCTTGTACTGTTAAAACTGTGTACATTTTAAATCACTTTCTGTTAGAAATGATATAAAATATCAAGGAGGTTTTGAGAAATGTACCATATAAAACATTAGTATAGAGTATATTTAAAATTAAGAGTTTTACTTATGTGGAATGTACTCAATTTGCAGTTATCTTATTCTGCATATACTTCTTTAACTCCCTTTGTAAACTTTCTTTTCCTTAACTAGTGTCTTCCAATCCTGAAAATTCTGGGCAGCTTTGTAATTGCCAATGAAATGCAGAAATAAAAAGCAAAGAATAGAGACTGTATTGGGGCTTCGTAGAATGTGTAGTGCAATTAAAATAGTTTGTTAACTCATTGAAAATCTCCATTTTCTGTATTTCAGTGTTTAAAAAAAAAGACATATTTTGTGATGTTTTAATGTGATTTTAAGAATATGAAAACTGAACATAGAACAAAAATTTGCCATTTTGAAGATGTTGCTAGTATAGTGCATGAAAATGCCTATAAGTTAAAACATGAAAAGGTTGCCAAGTTAAGATAGATACAATACAAACTGCAAGCCTTTTTCAGACACAGTGATAAGGAAACCTATTGTCAAGTATGAGGTTCCTTCTAATCATTCTGGATAATCTGGTGGAAAAGCTATAGTGAAATTTCTGAGGTTCTTCAATATTAATAACAATTTATACTGAAATTTGATCAAATTAAATTGTTAGGTTATAGGAGAGGTGTTGTATACCAGAAAAGATGACTTGCATAGCCTTTTCATATTTATGTTATGAATAACATTGTTTCATTTTTTTTTTTTGTATCTCATAGATATTGACTG
This sequence comes from Sorex araneus, assembly GCF_027595985.1. NCBI lineage: Eukaryota > Metazoa > Chordata > Mammalia > Eulipotyphla > Soricidae > Sorex > Sorex araneus. Next base: position 186,378,201 of record NC_073303.1, on the reverse strand, counting down.
CGAAGCTACTGGAAAGTGGGGGATCTGGGTTGAGGAGGCCTAGTCCTGTTCCTAGCAGGCTTGGAGATCTCAGTCGTGGGTCCCACATACCTGTGTTAATCTACTGGTTCCTTCATGCGTGAGGCTCATCCAAGTATGTGGAGAGTGTCCCTGAGCCTGGCTATGGCCGGGTTCTGGAGTGCCAGAGGTCTGCTTGGGGTGGGGAAGGAAACTCAACCTGCCCCCTTCCGACTGGACCCAGTAAGGAAAGCCTGGCGCAGGGGCAGAAGACTCTGCAGAGCTCTCTTCAAGAAGTTTTGTTTGATATAGTCTCTGGATCTTGGCCTAGAAGGAAGTACATGGCACCGGGCCATGCTTAGAGCCACTCCCCACACACTTGGACGAGCCTCATGCATAAAGGAACTGGCAGACGAACCCAGGTATGCAGGACCCGGGGCTGAGGAGATCTCCAAGCCTGCTCGGACTGGGACTGGGTCTCCTCCACCCAGATACCCCATTTTCCAGTGACTAGGCAGTCATACACAAAAACTGCCCCCCGACGCCATTAAATCCCATCAATGACATAGATCCAGAGACTATAAAAAAAAGCTCCAAGAAGCAGGCGGCCACATTTGCGGCCATGCAACCTCTTATAGTCTAGCCCACTGATATAGCTACAGCAGCACACATGTATTTGGTTTTAATCCTATATGTAATTTAACTACCCGTGTGGAAGTTATCATGTTGAGAACTGAACTGAACTGTGTATTACTTCTAGTTATCAAGTCTATTAGATAACACAATCACTTTAGATAGTAGCTAAAATATTAATTCCTTTACCCCAAGCTAAACCTGAACTACTTTTAAAAGTTAGGGAGGCTTGATATCCTCATGTGTTTCTTTGCATACAAATTCTAATTTACACATAATGATATCAGAATCCTATTGAAAGTGATGCTCCATGATATTCAACTTTGATCAACCTATTCTCAAATAAATAATATCTGGTAAATATTTCACAGTTTTAATGTATTAGAAATGGTTATTTGGGGATTAGATATCCTAGTTATAATTATATTGGATATCTATAAGATAAGCAATAAAAAAATTACAGTGGTACCACAGCCAGCGTTATTGATTAGTAGATGAAATGAGCAGATGAATTTTTAGAGATTAATGGCTAAAATGTTGTTGACTATGTGATTAGGATATTTGGGGTATCATGGTCTTGTTTCAAAGACTTGTTTATAAACACTTTAAAAAAAGTAATGAAGCTTAAATTCAAGACAACGGCTAAAGTGGTTGCTAAACAAAGCAGCAGAAAAATTCTTTTGTAGCTCAGCTGTTATTGTGATGCTGTAATTAGAAAATAATATCTGATTTCATGGACAATCAAAGAAAAGAGAGCATCATGCAATGGAAAAACAGCAATCCTCAAAAACTGATGATTTCACACATAATTGTTTTGTTCATCTATTTTTTAAAAAAAAGAAAAAACAAAGGAAGCATAATCAGAGACGTGGATAAAGTTTTTAATTTCGTAGGAACAAAGTGGCTTAGGTCAAAATGAAAATATTATGTCAACACTATGTTTTACCATAAACAATATTAAACATCATTAACATCTGCTAACATAATACATTTTAAACTATTATCTTTGACATTTAGCAAAATATGAATTTCTCTAACTTGCTACTTTGAGTGGGAGTGATAGCACAACAGGTAGGGCATTTACCTTGTACACAGCAGCCCCAGGTTTGATTCCTCCATCCCTCTCGGAGAGACGGGTAAGCTACCGAGAGTATCCCAGCCCCACAGCAGAGCCTGGCAAGCTACCCGTGGCATATTTGATATGACAAAAACAGTAACAAAAAGTCTCACAATTGAGATGTTACTCATGCCCACTCAAGCAAATTGAACAAGGCGATGACAGATGACAGACAGACAGACAGTGGTACTTTGAAAACTACATGAGAGCCAATACTCATAAAATCAACAAATACATCCAGGTATGATTTTTAAAGGTCTAGAGTTCTTTAGATGAATTAAATATGAAATCAATTGTATTTGACATGACATAATAATGTATATACCACTATCATGGCTAATGTTAGGAGCCATTTATTACGCAGCTGTCAACATTATTTCTCTCCTTGTCGGCCTGGTAAAAAGTGGCTGGCAATATCCACCTTTACGCATGTGATATTAAACCACTGGAGATCTGTCACTGTCATGTCATTCCGTTGCTCATCGATTTGTTCGAGCGGGCACCAGTAACGTCTCTCATGGTGAGACTTATTGTTACTGTTTTTGGCATATCCAATATGCCACGGGTAGCTTGCCAGGCTCTGCCATGCAGGTGCAATACTCTCAGTAGCTTGCCAGGCTCTCCGTGAGGGACTGTAGAATCGAACATGGGTGCGCCTCGTGAAAGTCAAACGTCCTACTGCTGTGCTATTGCTCCAGCCCACTGGAGATCAATAACAAAAAAAAAAAATCAATCAAATCAAAGTCACCTCAGTTTTGCAAAAAGAAAGCAAAAACTTTATTGAAAATCAGTTGATTTTTACTGACAATTTTTTTCTTATGCTTTTCGAATGTTTTTTAAACATTACTTTTTGTTTAGATACAGAAAGTATAGCTTAAGTATAGCTTACAAAGTGAGCCGGATCTTCAACTCTAGATCTCATCCATTCAAGGCCTACTAAAATAAATATACATCAGGGCTGGAGTGATAGCACAGGTGGTAGGGCGTTTGCCTTGCACACGGCCAATCCATGTTTGATTACCACATTGTTCCCCGAGGTCACCAGGAGTAACTCCTGAGTGCAGGTTCAGCAGCAACCCCTGAGCATTGCCAGGTGTGACCCAAAAAGCAATAAATAAATAAACATCATTTTAGATACACTTGAAGTTACATATGAGCCTTTGATCTTTTACATTTTATTCAATTGTATTTTTTCTGAAATTTTAAAGATATGAAGATTTTGACGATGCAGCTTTCCAGATTCATTTTATTCACTTTATTGATCTATCCATCAATCTATCTATCTATTGAGCTATCTATATATATGTTTCACTTTCATATCCTAATTAAAATGCCAAACATATTCATACAGTATATATGTATTGTATGTGCAAACATATATACCAAGACAAGTAATTTAATATGGTGAAGCACTGAAATGAAAAAAAAATGAAGAATTTTACTTCTCAGAAGCCTACATTAATCTCTTTAATCTAGTAAATTTAAACTGTTTGTACTCTGACATATCAGTATCTGCTGATATATTTATAATGCTCATAATTCTATTGTTTTGATTCCACAATGATTTTTTAAAAAATAATTTTGATTCCTTCTCGGAGATCCCAGCAAGGTACCAAGAGTATCCTGCCCTCACGATAGAGCCTGGCTAGCTATTTGTAGCATATTCGATATGACAAGAATAGTAACAACAAGTCTCACAATGGAGATGTTACTGGTTACTGACTCAGGGGTTGCTCTTGGTCCTGCACTCAGGAATTACTCCTGGTATCCTCAAGGGACCATATGGGATGCTTGGAATCCCGGGTTGGCCACGTGCAAGGCAAATGCTCTACCCCCTGTGCTATCACTCCAGCCCTGATGTATATTTATTTTAGTAGGCCTTGAATGGATGAAATCTAGAGTTGAAGATCCAGCTCACTTTGTAAGCTATACTATCTATATCTAAACAAAAAAGAATGTTTAAAAAAACGTTAAAAAAACATAGGGAAAAAAAATTGCCTGCTCAAGCAAATTGATGAACAACGGAATGACAGTGCAGTGCGACTTATTATTATTGTTTTGTAGTGCCAGGGATCAGTTCCTAGACTTCATATGTACAAGGCAGTACACTATCACTAACTATATTTTTGACCAGGATCACTCATTGACTTTTCCATCCCTTGACTATATTTTATATCCTAGGAACAACAACAACAACAAAAAATCAACTTTTCTTTTTTTTTTTTGTTTTTGTTTTTTTGCTTTTTTGGGGTCACACCCAGCGATGCTCAGGGGTTACTCCTGGCTTTGCACTCAGGAATTACTCCTGGCGGTGCTTGGGGGACCATATGGGATGCCGGGGATCGAACCCGGGTCGGCCGCGTGCAAGGCAAACCCCCTACCCGCTGTGCTATCGCTCCGGCCCCAAAATCAACTTTTCTTTACTTGTCCATACCCCAGCTCACTTCTTGTGACAGGAAGTCACTGAAATAAGTGACTGTTTGGATTAAGTAGTGACTGGATGCAAGTGCCAATGAATGGTAAATGACATTTTTAAATGTCATTGGTAAAGGACTAGCTGACTAAAAGGATTAACGTTTCTATCAATTTTATCAGTAAGGTTCTTTTTGAAATAATAGTATCATTCTCTCTGGTTGAAATATAAATTCAATGAATAAAAAGTATCTTAGGTGTTATATAAAATCATTATGTAGTATAGAAAAATTAGATTGCAGCACAGTTTCCAAGATGTAACTTTAAAATATGTTCTATGAGGGCTGGAGAGACTGTACAGCAGGTAAGTTGTTTGCATTACACACGGCAGCACTGATTCAATCCCCCCAGCACTGCCTCTGGTCCTCTAAGTGCCACTGGCTCTTACCCTTGAGTCAGAGTCAAAATACAGAGCTGAGCTAAACCTTCGATATTATCAATGTCCAAATGAGGAAAAAAATTCTATGAAAATATCCTTGATGTGTCTTTTGCTACCATATATCACTTAATGCATTAATTAGCTAAAATGAAATCTCTACTGAGCCACATAGGATAGTTATCAATCAAGAAATGTTGACTACTTCTCAACAATCACCTGAAATTCAAACTATTGCTACCTCCCAATAGCACCCCTAACTTCAATACTATAATGAAAGACTCACTTGGTATCAGGCTGGAGAGATAGCACAGCAGAAGGGCATTTGCCTTATACATGGCCCACCCGGGTTTGATTCCTCTGCCTCTCTTGGAGAGCCCGGCAACCTATCAAGAGTATCTCACCCACACGGCAGAGCCTGGAATGCTACTCTATTTGATTTGCCAAAAGCAGTAACAACAAGTCTCACAATGGAGACGTTACTGGTGCCCGCTTAAGCAAATCGATGAGCAACAGGATGACAGTGACAGTGACACTTGGTATCTACATGTGCCCTACTACAGTTCAGTTAAATCACACAGATTGCATGAACACAATCTAGCTACAGGGAAGGCTACACATTTGAGTTAATTTCTTCTATATTGAATATCACCATAAATATGCTAAGTAAAATATGATAGGCAGATGACATGTATCTGTTTTATCCGTCAAGTCTTTTTATGCATTTGCTAAGTGTAAAATATTTCATCAGACAATGGATGGGTGAAGAAAATTCTCTTTACATTAAAAAAAGCTCAAACTTCACTCAGCTCAATAATTGTGATGGCTTTAATGTTCTTTCTGGTACTCACTTTTTAGAGCACCTATATGTTACTGAATTGACACATTTGGATAATCATAAGAGAAAATAAACCCGCTAAAACTTTTTGATTAACTTTAGGAAATAAATTTTGAGTGGCACATTGGTATATAGGGATAAAGCTCTTTCTTTTCTCCTCGTACTGTTCATAAAAAAAGGTGAAAATAAAAACTTGGAAAGACTGACAATAAAATTTTATTGCTAGAATGAACTTATTGGTATGGAAATGAAAGTCAGGTGAAAGTTATTTAAAATGAGGAAAAATGGAAAACCACATCTTAACAAGGACATGAAAATGCCTAAAACCTGATACGTAGAGCATGCAAATAATTCTCAGAGCATTTCTGAGTAAAATTCAAAATGTAGTCACAGCAATGTTGCACATTACATTTCAGTTCACACACATCATTATTTTATATGTTAAATTCAAATAGTATGCATTCCTAAATATCTATGCCAGTTTTCCTGAACTCATCCATGTAAGAAGATTCATTGTCTAGACAAATACAATATTTTTTCTAGCTTTTTCATTGTGGCAAATGAACAAAACCTAAGTTTTACCAAATGAAGTATAAGTTTTAGTGACATTTTAGACATTTATGTCTTTATGCAGTTCTTACCACTATCTCAAAGACATTTAATCATCCCGGACTAAAACTCCGTACCAATTAACTTCTAAAATCCCCATTTCTTTCACTCCCTTAGGTCCTGGAAATTATCATTCTACTTTTGATCTCTAAGTGTGAACATACTAGCTATTTCATTTAAGTAAATCATACAATATAGCCATGCTGCACTAGCTTTTTTTGCTCAGTATTAATTCAAAGTTCATGCACTGAGTTACATTGAATCTTCACTATTTAAATCTATCTCAAATTCTCTTCGAATATAAAAATATTCAGAACAAAATATATTTATTTTTTGCTTTATTTCAACAAAGAAATCTGCAAATTATGTATGTCATATGTCTTATGAACTTATATATGTAACCAATTATCTATATCACTCATGTATCTAATTTAAAAATCTAAACGATTATATCTTTATACATTATTTCTATTAATAATTTAATTGCATAATAGAAACTATAGTGCATAATTCATGTAGTAACTAAATATTTCATCTCACTTTATTGGTTCACCATTAAGTAACAGTTAACAAACTTTTCTTAACAGTGCATGCTACAATAAACATTCTATCTTGTTTACCCCTTTCTTTATTCTATGTTCAGATACAAGCTATGGTAAATTTATGAACAAAATGTATCATGACATTCCTCTGTTTAAAACTAAATGATTCTCAATATTCTTAGTTTTACCTTGGTTGTCAAAATTATATAATTTTTATCACCCTCTTCAAATTTCTTTCTGGTAGGTATTCCTAGGTTCATTCAATTCCTTCCACAGGCATATCTATTTCCTATACTCTTTACAAAGTATTAGGGTATTTAAACCATAGCATTGATTATAATTCCAAATTCCATATTTTTTATGTATGCACACATCTTTCTTTCTCTGGAGTATAACATCTACAATACCCAAACAAGTCAGTGCTGATCGATCCATCCACTAGAATTTTGCTCTGAAGGTAGGATATATCAGGTACTCTGAATAATGACTAAATGATTCAATGAGTGAAATTATACTATGAAGTTGAAAGATTATGTAAAATTTATCAAGTTGAATAATATGTGAAAAACACATATCTGACAATGAGTGAATAAAGTCTCATATATGAAATTGAGGTTTGTCATGTCAGTATACAAATCCCCTTAACTTACTTGAGAAACAAGTTATATGTATTCCTCAGGCCCTGGACTTAATGTTTTTAATGATAAGTTTTTAATTTAAGGCATGGACATCATTGCTGCCCAAACACAGTAGTTTCCATTGAAAACAGATACAGATGTTTCTATAACATTTAACTTTAGTGTTCTAAGGAAAAATCAGAAGCATTAGGAGTGTGATAATATATATATACACGTATGCATATATATATATACATATATATATATTGCTTTTTGGGTCACACCTGGCGATGCACAGGGGTCACTCCTGGCTCTGCACTCAGGAATCACCCCTGTCAGTACTCAGGGGATCATATGGGATGCTGGGAATCGAAACCGGTTTGGCCGCGTGCAAGGCAAATGCCCTACCTGCTGTGCTATCGCTCCAGCCCCGAAATATTTATATATTTTTATAAAATATATAGCCTAATTATTTTTTTCAAAAATAATAATTTTGAATCAAGAATTTGGCTCATATATATATATATCGTATATACTTTGTGAATATTCGTTGTGATTTCCTGGCTTCAAATGATGTTGGTAATTCTTTGTGGATCTATGTTCTTAGAATATTCACATTACTAAAGAAAAGTAACATTTAACTCATCTTAAAGTGTTTTATGTGTATATTATGATATTGTGACTTAGGGAAGAGATTAAGTGCTCAGTTCCTATGAGTTGTTGACACATGTGTAATGTACTTAACGGGTAGAAAACTTAAAAAATAAATTCATACACTTTAATTGTTTAAAAAAGAATACCATTGTCAGTAATGGAATTTTTGCATGTTTGCTTAAGTATAAATAGGTCAATTCATAGATTTTTACTCTTGAACTATTTCAGATCGTAGCTGAGAGCAATGGCTGCATTGTGTTTGACATGCCCTATTTCACAACATAATTCCCAGTTTTACACTTCTACTGAGACTTATCCAGACTCTTTTTCATTAAAAGTATGGCATATTTTGATTTTCCACTTCAGTTTTCCCAGGGAGAGAATGTTTCTGAGACCAGTCATTTGTGCCACACTCCCCTTGAGAAGCACCACTATTAATTGGAACAAAAATGTTTGAATAGCAAATGTCATTGAATCTCACAGGATATTCCAAGTCACTGCAGCTATGAAAAAATGCAAAGCAAGTCACAACTCTGTTGACTGGATGAGCTAAGGAAATAGAGAAATCTTACATTTATTTTATAATGTGTTATAAACAGTCTGTGCACTTTAAATTTATCAGTTAATGGCACTCTACCTCTAATATGTGTCAACCATCTAACTTAGTTATAAAAACCACAAAGAATAGCAAGAAATTGACCCTGTCCTTGTGGAGTCTATATCCACAGAGGAATAAAGACAGTATCAAGCCAAAGAATAATGTGATAGTGGCAAATGAAAGAATTTGATGCACAATGGAAGGGAAAGAAGATCTGTTTCATGGAATTTGGACAGGAGGATCTGTCCATTAAAAGTCTAGTAACTGAAAATAAGATTTATGTAGCTTTCCAGTTTGCAAACAAAATTGATAATAAGTTTTGCACATTTTTTTATGTGTGTGCTTATGTATGCTCTCACCTAACTGGAACTTCTGTTGAAAACTTGGGCTGATCTCATTCTGGGCCATATGGTCACTCAACCTTCAGTATGATAGCCCAGATTTGTTTGTAGGGCAACAACAGTGGGTAAAAATAATTCCAGAAATGTGAAGGGACTCTTGAAGCCTGAACGCAGAGCTGGATGATGCTCATTCAGTCATGGACACAACATTCTGTTAGTCAAAGATCGTTCCAACTGTATCTCAGATTCAGAGAGCAGGAAAATAGGATTTATTTGTATAGAAGAAGAGTTGTAAATCATGGCACAAAGAAGCATGAATAGAGGAAAGGGGTGGGTATTGTTTTCGATAATATTTTCAAACTATCCAATGTAAAAGACAAAGTTGAAATAATTGTTGCCTGTGTTGATGTTTGTCAGTAGATCAGAAGGAGGGAAAAAAACATTTTTTGATGATGCAAGAACAAGGACGTTTCTGAGTTTATCTTATAGTCTCGCTGATTACATATGTTCCTACAGAAAATAATCTCACAACAAAGGAAACTAAGACTCTGAGGAAGAATTATTCAAAGTAGCTATTCAACTTCCTTGAAAATTATTCAGGAAAGCTGCACTGATAATAAATGGTGAATAGCAATTTGACCCAAATTAGACTCCAAGGGTGATATTATTTTAGTTTTATTGCACCATCTGTTTAAAAATTACACAATAAGTCTCCTAAAGTGTAATATGGTTCGTGTAGTTTGTTCTGAATTTCTTTACCAATATTTTTATTCTTATTTGTAATCACTAATTTATTAGTTCATTTTTACATCTCAAGTCATGTACTTATTTTTATATCTTACATTTATATTGTTACTATTACTGTTTTTGGCATATTGAATACACCACGGGTAGCTTGCCAGGCTCTGCTGTGCGGATGGGATACTCCCAGTAGCTTACCGAGCTCTCCGAAAGGGACAGAAGAATTGAACCCAGCTCGGCTTCATCCAGGGCAAATGGCCTACCAGAAGTGCTATTGCACCAGTCCAAATGAAATACATCTGGATTTTTTTTTAATTTGAATTCATTAACTCAGAACTTGACCGCTGAATGAGGGCAATGAAACATGTAGCTACAGCTTCAATAAGCATTCCTTTTGTGACCAGAAAGGAAACAAGATTCAGATAATTGCTCCCTTACACAATGGACAGGAGAATTAAAATGATATGCTCCTTTTATGGTATTATAAAGATGTTGCTCCCACTTCACTATCTTTATAGATTTTCAATTAAAAAACATATTGCGTTCATAAAAATTGTTTAAGCCATTTTTGTTATTGTTCTGTTGTTGCTATCTGTTACTTCCTCCATCCAAAGCAAAGGTATGCTACCTGAGATTTTGTAGCACCCTCTTTCCTTATTGCTCAATTGTATTCTCTTGATTCTTACACCGTTCCTAAAAAGAAAACTTGGCTTCCTAATTACTGGGTTACTGATGGAAACTGATCTGGGTTCATAGTTATACGCTTATTTTGTTTTAAAACTTTGGTAACTCATTCTGAGCACTACCAATTGTGATATTATAACCTGAAAGAAAAAAAAAGCAACTTAGAGATTGTATTATATACTTTATGGGCATTAAATATTATATAAGACAATGTGCATGAAATTTACACCAATATAGTTTGCAATTATATACACAGGCAATATTAGAATCATAAAGGAGTAATATGATGATCAAAATTTTTATATCTTGTGGTTGAAATGTCTGAGGACAGGTATTATTTTAGTTGAATATTGCACCAATGCATTAAGTCAAATTCAGTTTAATTGGCTTTGTGTGCACAAAAAAGTTGGACTCAGCAGTAGACACCAAAGTGTGTGATTACCACCTTCTTGCTTGGGCAACCACAACCTTGCTGGTGAGGTCCCACGAAGAGGTTGTGACTCACAATACAAGCCTGCATGAACTACAGAAGGTCTGGACAGTAAAGTCCTACCCTCTACCCCAGTTGCTTTCCAGGCCCGTTGTTGATGTTGATCCCAACAGAAAAGAACTTCAGAAAAAGAGTTAAGCACCAAATTATTTTCTTGGGGGCTTATATGAGACACCAGAGAATGAGAAGTAGGGAACAACCTGCAGCGTGAACATAGATTTTTCCAAAAAGGAAAGAGAGTGGATGTAGCATTAAAGAGAATTCCACATCCTAAATTGGAGTGTGGATGACCCCAGGAGTGGAACATGCCCCATAAATGAATGGGAAGCAGTTGCATACCCAGGAAGGTGTGGGCAATCCCCAGGCAAAGTGTAGACCATGTTACTAGACTGCTCTGGCATTGAAACTCCTAGAAGGTGTTAAGTCTTAATTTACGCCAGTGAGAAATGTCACCAGTTTAGCACTTAGAAAAGGATAACTGCTTATAAACCAGGGGAGCAAGTGTAGGTCAGGGCTGTGTTACTGTTAAATAAACTCTAACCCCTTATTCTAACTTACAGTACTTTGGCATATCAAAATTATGCACACTGGGCTCAGCATACAACGTTTATAGTTACCCTGGAGTATCATAAAACTGGCCTGTTAGGTTCTTCAGACTTTAGACATCCCCAAATATCTAGGAAGCAGAATAGGAGGGAATAGGAAAGGTGGAACATCTGAAACCATAAAAAGAGGTGAATAAAAGAAAGCATTAAGAGAATCCCATCCATTCCCCACCCCCCAGCACTGCTTGCAATTGTATTTGTACTTCCCTTTTTCCCTTAAATAAACACTTTACCTCATCCCCAGCTAGGCATAAGCTTCCTTCACTTGACTCTTTTATCTTTTCAAACCATTCATGCTCTCCACAAAAAGTTTCATGGGAGACAGAAGACTCTGGGAACAGGGTAACTGGTGTGTGTACTAGTGTCCTGGTCCAAGACTCCTTTTCCTCCAATATTGTGAAGGAGGACCTGAACAATTGTTCCTTGATGGGTCTTTGATGGATCTTTGATGGCTTTGAAGTCATTCCGATCTGAAGAAATTCACTTCAAATTTATTGTCAAGGGAACTCCTCTCTGCTTGCCTGAATTGATGATAAATTAAATAAACTGACAAGCCATAAAAATAAAACAAAAGACAGTTGTGTTTTGCAGTAAAGGATTCCAGTGTATCTTTTATTTTGTTTCTGCAAATATAAATTTCACTGTTTTTTACAAATTTGTTTTGACAAAAACCTTATGTATGTTGATATACTATAATTAAGTATGATACATTGAAAGAGCATATCCTAGCATAATTCATTATTTGCAGAAATAAAACTCAGTCTGGAGTAAAGAAAGTTGTTAAAAACTCAAAGACATGATCAAAACTAACAAGATAGTGAATGATATCTTAGTGGAGAAAGATAAATTAAATGAGAAGCATGATTGGAAAAAAATCAAATATTGGAATATATTAATATATGGAAAGAAAGTAAGGTAGATTCAAAGAGGAGAAAAGTGCTATTTCACTAGTTAGTCCAATGCCAATAACTTATTGAATAAATGTTTCTAGAATATATATTTCATTGCAGCTTACAACCTGCTATGGAAATTTATTTCTAGATGGAGATGCAGATATACATTTTTCATAGATGATGAATGTTCTACATTTTTTTAAAACGCTAGAGCTCTAGTAAAATTAATATGATTGGGTAACATAACATATTGTAGGGACAATAAAATGGTATCACCTGTAATTTAAGTTTCCTTTAAAAAATTTCTTGCTACAATAGTTAAATATAAAAATTAATTTATCAAGAAATCTCTGAAAGCAATCCTGAGCACCAAACTTGGAGTAGACTAGATTATCACCACACATGAACAAAAGGAAATGAAAAGCATGCTAAAATTCCTTTATCAAGGGCATTCTATTACAAAATGCAAAATATGTGTATATTGTTATGGTCTAGCATCTATGAAGAAAATTTACTTTAGATTGAGTACCATTTTAATAGCTTAAATAGCTCATGTCTCTCAGACTAAAACTGCTTTTTCTTACTTTTGAGAGCTTTGTGGTGAAGGATTCTGTCTTAATGATACAAGTGTGGAATAGAATTTCCGTTTCACTAGGTGATAAAATTTCCATTTCACTAGGTGATGAGCTGGTTGTGGTTAAATGCCAAACACACACTCTATATTTGCTATAACAGGGTTGTTTTGTTTTGTTTTGTTTTGCTAAAATAAATGCTCCTACTACTCCACTTGATATTTATTTTTAGCCCTCTTTACACAGATTCCAATGGTTATGGTTTTCATTTGCATCATAATTGTTGAGATTTTAAAACTTTGACTGAGATCCTTATTATTTTCCTTATGCCATTCAAGATGCTTTAAGCTTTGTAAGTCTTTATGGGCTAAACATATGGAAAAAACAAGAGTTCCCAAGAACAGGTTACTGGTTAAAGAAACTTTAGTACATCTACACAATGGAATACTATGCAGCTGTTAGAAAAGATGAAGTCATGACCTTTGCATATAAGTGGATCACATGGAAAGTATCATGCTAAGTGAAATTAGTCAAAAAGAGAGACAGACATTGAAAGATTGCACTCATCTGTGGAATATAAAGTAAGAGAATGGAGACTAGCACCCAAGAATAGTAGAGACAAGTACCAGGAGGTTTGCTCCACGGCTTGGAAGCCGGCCCCACACACTGGAGGAAAAGGCAGCTCAGATAGAGAAGGGAACACCAGGTAAAGTGTAGTTGGAGTACCCGCTTAAGATGGGAGATGCACGCTGAAAGTAGATTGTAGATCAAACACGATGGCCACTCAATGCCTCTATTGCAAACCACAAAACCCAAGAGGGGAGAGAGAACAAAAGGGAATGCCCTGGCACAGAGATGGGGTAGCGTGGGAGGCTGGGGGGAGGTGGGAGAAATACTGAGCTTACTGGGGGTGGAGAATGGGCACTGGTAGAGGGTTGGGTACTCGAGCATTGTATGCCTGAAACACAAGCACAAAAGTTTTTAAGCCTGTAATATTTTATTTTATTTTTTTTATTAGTGAGTCACGGTGATTCAGTAATAAAAAAAATAAAATAAAATAAAAGATAAAATATTGCGAAAAAATAGTTTTTTATGGGCTGGTGTGATAGTACAGCGGGTATGGCATTTGGCTTGCATGCTGCCCACCTGAGCGAGTTCAATCCTCCACATCCCAATGGTCCCCCAAGCAACAGCAGGAGTGATTCCTGATTGTGAACAGGGAGTAGCCCTATACATCACTGAGTGTGCACCCTGAAACAAAAGTTTTTATTTTACTGCCATTAATTTGACAAAACTTCCATCATTCTTCTTTAATATACAAAGCATAATTATATCTCCTGGAATCATATTAACACAAAGTAAACTCTGATTTCACTTATACTTTTGGTTAATTAATAGCACATTTTCTCTGAGTCCTAATTTTATAAAATTATTGTGGAAAAGAAAGAAAGAGCTATTGTTCTGGATCTTCTTCTGAAATCAATTCTTTATGTAATAAAAGTTCACAAGGCACACGAATGGTCCCCCGTTCCTGGATGCCCATGATCCCGGAGGCCAACTAACTACTTTCAGCACCCAGCAGCTTCTTGCAGAACTGCATCTAGACTGTGAACTAAAAGGAATGGCCCCATGCCACCCCGGGAGGGGAAAGGTTTTTCTCTCTCGGCCTTTTCTTTCCCCAGCGACGTGACAACCACCATTTTATAAGGCCCACTAAACTGAGGTTCGAGCTTGCAATGATATGACTTCTGGCAGAAATTTCTCTGGACTTCATTACTAAATTACCAGACACCCAAAACCACAGCTGCACGACGTCACAGGCTTTTCATTCTCAGCAATGGAAAACAAATTATCAAATGATGCCTTTTCAGCAGGTCTGATTGTTGGGGTTAAATTCCAAATAATAATAGTGAGTTTTCTGTTGAAATATTGAATGTAATCAAAGTAAAGAGAGAGTAAAGTGAAAATCATCAGCCACAGAGGCAGGGGTGGGAGGGTGGGATGGGAGGTATACTGGTGTTCTTAGTGGTGGAACATGTGTACTGGTGAAGGGATGGGTGTTTGATCATTGTATGACTGAAACTTAAGCCTCAAGTTTCGTAACATTTCACATGGTGATTCAATAAAAATATTTTTTTAAAAAGTTCACAAGATGATAAATTATTCTAGTAACATTTATAAAAATTACATGATGAAAGGGTAGCTTAAACAGGTTTTGATTGCAGATAAAAGCAAGAGACAAATATAGGTGAAAAAATTATGGAACGCATTCCATCCTTTATAATTTTTTTTCAAATATTATAATTTTTAATGAAATAAAAAGGATAAAATTAAATAAAAGACATATCTGAGTACTTGCTTATAGGGATTTTCATCTATTTTGTCTTTAAAACAAATGATAAAAATAGCATGATGGAACAGAAGTTTAAACTCTTGCTTCAAATTGACCCAGGTCAGATCAGGTCTGCTTTGATTTTTCTTTTTTCTTTTGTCTTGGTTTTGGGCCACATATGTTCTGCTCAGGGCTCACTCCGAACTCTATTCAAGGAATCTTACATTGTACCAAGGATCCAACTTGGAGCTACTGCACACAAAGCAGATATCTTACTCTCTATGTTAGCACTCTGGTCCCTGGCTTTGATATTTTTTAATTGTGTAATCTGTTCAAAAATCTCATTTTTGCCAGAATTTTCTTTCAATGTGAAAATGGATCGATGACATTGATTCTTTCTTTAGATAATTTTAATGAAATTAAATGATATAATGTTCAAATATATAAATATTATTTAGATGAATAAAACACATAACATTGACCAACAAAGATTTTTGTGTGTTTTATTTGTTTGTTTGGGGCCACATCTGACAATGCTCAGGGCTTTCTCCTAGCTCTATGATCAGACTTCACATCTGGTGGGTCTGGGAGCCATATGTGTTGCATAGGATTGAATTTGTATAGGTCACATGCAAAGTGAGCACCCTACTTGTTGTACTATCTCTCTGGTCCAAATGATTATTAAATTAAGCCATTAATGCACTTAGAGAATATTTACTAAATAATCAGAATGACTACTTCATAGTATTTTGTTCATGATGAGTTAAAAATTGTGCCGTCTTTTTCTGAGTTATTAAAATGTTTTCTATAGAGTATAGACGTGTGAAAAAAGTAAATGCATTAATAAAATATTTGATAAATGTGCTTATTAATCTTAAATATTGATTACTAGCCTATTAAATTCAAATTTAATCATTTGGGAAGAAAATACCTAAAATTAAATTGTGGGTATTTACGCAGAATATGCATCTAATATGTGTATCGCTTCAAAATCATATTTACAGTATCACTGACTATATTTGTAAAGGTGTGTGAACTTTTTTCTAAATATCTTTTATAGTGGGCTGGAGCAATAGCACAGTGGTAGGGTGTTCAACTTTCACGAGGCCGACCCGTGTTTGATTCCTCCGCCCCTCTCGAAGAGCCCAGCAAGCTACAGAGAGTATCGTGCCCGCACGACAGAGCTTAGCAAGCTACCCATGGCATATTGGATATGCCAAAAACGTAACAATAAGTCTCACAATGAGAGACATTACTGGTGCTTGCTCGAACAAATCGATGAGCAACGGGATGACAGTGACAGTGACAGTGATCTTTTATAGTAAGAATTTGTCTCAATTATTGTCTTTGATAGAAGCTAAACCAGATGTGATCCTGTAACTTCTAAAAACACATGAAATTCCTGGGGCTTTATTTCTACTTCCATGAAAACTACCCTGGTGAGCCCCCAGTTTTAAATGACTTCCTGCAGTCTGACACCTGGAGGCACCTGTTCAAAGATGCAGACTTCTTAGGATTGGAGTAATACACAAATGCAGTGGGAAATTTCATGCTAACTCTTCTCTGAATTAAATCTACAAGTTAACATTTTCAAATTTTAAGAAGTGATTTACTTAGAATGTACTTAATACGCTCTTATATTCATATAAGATCTCATCAGTACTAGCAGCTTTAGGGACTTTTTTTATTTTCATGTGCAAAAAATTTGCTAAGGTCATTGGTAAAGTGATAACTAATGTGTCATTTGTTCAAGAATTCGTAAACTTGATAAGTTTTAAAATTGAAGAGACAAAATATAAGAGGTGATTAGAAGCTGATCCCCCAAATCTAGTATTGTACATGGAAAGTAAGATTATTCAAAACCAATGTGCAAAGTACAATGAATACTAAGTATACAAGATAATTTATGTATGTGGTATACAAATGGTACACAGTCACAAGCAAGAAAATAACTTGACTTGGAAACCTCTTTTGACTATGTCAAAAACTTAAAGAGCATTGTGAAAACTCAAGAATGGAAAAAAAAATAACTTGGCATTTGGATATGTAAAGGATATAGCAATTGATTTGGGGTTGTAGAAAAGAAAGACATTATAAAAGTGTCTACAGTTATAGATTATTTTGAGGGTTATGTAATCATTACATTGTACCTATAGTCCATTTTTTCCTAGGTGAGAGGTGCTAATAAAAGTTTCACACTATTGATGTAGCATAGTCATACATGTATTTTAATGCCTCTTTATGGCCATGTCATAAATACTGCTGATACAGAAATGAATAAAAGCAAAATATCTGGCGTCTATACCTGAAAGAAAAGCATTTATTCTATTCCTTTTACTTATTTTCCTGACCTTTTATTTAATTTTTAGTTGACTTTTAATGTAATCACTAATACCTAATAAAACATTTTGATTTATTTTCTCTTCAATATTTCCATAGTTCTTTGCTTCCTAATTTTGAATTATCCTAATATTCTTTGGGGTACAATAATCTCAAAGCAAGGATACTTTCTTTCAATTACTTTGGAAAATAGCATGCATGTTCCTTAAAAATGAAATATAAAACTGTGAGTCTTTCTACTCCTTCGTATTTCTACATTTCTATTCCTTTGAATTTCTACATTTGTATTTCTATGTTTGTATTTATACTCCTTTGTATTTCTACATTTCTACTCCTTTGTATTTTAACTGAGATTTTGAAAACATCCATTTGTAAAGAAATACCTAGCTCTGTGTTCAGTGTACCACTAAACTCATAGGAAGAACATGGAAGAAAAGGACTTACCTATAATTAATGATTCGATAAAGAATATAGTGTGTATTTGTACATAATAGGATATTACTCTAAAAAGATGATATCTTGCCATTTGTGAAAACACATGCATAGACCTCAAGGATACTGAAATATGCAAAACTTGTCAGAAAAAGAAAGGCAAATACTAAATGCCGAATATAAAGAAACTTGACAATGAACCAACAAACAAAACAAAAAATGAACCATTCAAAAATACAAAATGGTGGTTCTCCGATGGGACAAGAGAGAGGGCCAGTTGTCAATTAATAGTGAAGATTTCACAAGCAAATCTTCAGTGGTGGTTATGAAATTTGACGGATGTGAGAAACCATACTCCTAATTTGATGTGCCACAATAAAATAATTTATCAGGCAATATCAGTGTATTTTATCAGCAAATAACAATTTTATTTTATTTTATTTTATTTTTATTTTTTTTTGCTTTTTGGGTCACACCCAGCGATGCTCAGGGGTTGCTCCTGGCTTTGCACTCAGGAGTTACTCCTGGCGGTGCTTGGGGGACTATATGGGATGCCGGGGATTGAACCCGGGTCGGCCGCGTGCAAGGCAAACGCCCTACCCGCTGTGCTATCGCTCCGGCCCCAAGCAAATGACAATTTTAAAGAAAGGAATTAATCCTTTAGTTTTGTGAAAACTGTTATGCAGAAATTTTAATATGAAACAAAAAACAAATGACACCAAAACTTCTTAAACATGAACACTCATGTGACTGAAGCTTTAAAACGCCATATTAGTTAAATATATGGGGGGAGTGAATAAGAATAATATGACATTTTTTTTTTTTTTTTTTTTTTTTTTTGCTTTTTGGGTCACACCTGGCGATGCACAGGGGTTACTCCTGGCTCTGCACTCAGGAATTACCCCTGGCCGTGCTCAGGGGACCATATGGGATGCTGGGATTTGAACCCGGGTCGGCCGCGTGCAAGGCAAACGCCCTACCCGCTGTGCTATCTCTCCAGCCCCAAGAATAATATGACATTAAACTATAATGTTAAAAATTAATAAAGATAGCTTATTCAAGTTAATTATTTTTCTATGAGAAAATTTTATACTAGGAAAACTAATGATATGAATGTAGCAGTAACATTTTTGAATGTTCATGGATGTGAATCTTGGCGTACTTTGTATTCATTTAAAGATATTTTTCACTATTATAAACATTTTATGTTTGAATTGCTTACTATTATAGTGAAATTTTAATCAATATGACCTGAATCAAATTTGAGATTAAATCAGTCAACGAGCAATTATCTTATTACTTTCATTTGTCTTTGTCACAGAATTCTCATTGCATCTGTATTATTTAGATTCATATTTTTTCAACAAATGATAAACACAGTGAAATAAGTAGGTAGATAGAGACACAGATGGAAGTATGGATTGATTGACAAAATAATAGAACTCAGGAGATTAACTCAAAGAACATTCTTCGAAAGTGGTAAAGATGGGGGCAATGATTAACAACAGGGAAACCAACAGGGGACAAAGAATATTCAAAAATTAATAATAATCTCTCATCTTTTACTTCATAAGCTTTCCTATTTGCTTTTTTCTATGCTCGGTCTAGAATTCACAATCCTATTAATCAAAGCCTATCTGTAAGATTAGAGATTTCAATGACCTTTCTCTTTTTTTCCAGGTTTTTAACTTCAAAGAGCTATAAACTAGAAAGAACACCGTGAGTCTAAAAGAAAAAATGACTGAAATGGCATTCCTGAGATAAATAATGGATTTTAACTTAGCATGCTTACCACAGATGTAATCAGGACTTGGAAGTAGTCTTGTCAATTTTATCTTTAAGATTTAATATGATATTTGCAAATGATTGTTGGTTTGTGAATAATGTTAAACAGCGTTGACTAAATTCTTGACAAAAAAAGTGCTATTGAATACATCTCAAATTATATAAAAGAACTGATGATCCAAA
Source organism: Sorex araneus (assembly GCF_027595985.1). Taxonomy (NCBI): domain Eukaryota; kingdom Metazoa; phylum Chordata; class Mammalia; order Eulipotyphla; family Soricidae; genus Sorex; species Sorex araneus. Next base: position 186,358,350 of record NC_073303.1, on the reverse strand, counting down.
AATAGTTATCAAGAGAATAAAGGCCAGCCGATCAAAGAATTTGAATCATAGTTTGTCAGATTACAGAATGTTCTTATATATGTATCACTGTATCACTGTCATTCTGTTGTTTATCGATTTACTTGAACAGATGCCAGTAATGTCTTCATTCATCCCAGCCCTGAAATTTTAGCAGCTTCTCCTTATTCATCCTTCCCAACAATTGGAGGCTCTCTGAGGGTCAGGGGAATGAAACCTGTGATTGTTACTGTTCTTGGCATATTGAATATGCTAAGTGTTTGCTTGCCAGGCTCTGCCATGCAGGTGGGATATACTCGGTAGCTTGCCAGACTCTCCGAGAGGCATATATTTTCCCTCTATGATTTTATGGAAAATAGGTAGGGAGTGTCTTATGATGTGTAGTGCAGCTGCTTTGTGGTGCAGTCTGGGAATATGTTCACTCATGCTTGAGGCTTGCCCCGAGCATGTGAAAAGCGGCCTGGAGCATGGCGGTTGTTGGGTAATGGAGGTCAGCTGATGGGACTGGGTCCCTTATATACATAACTTATCAAAATCATCATTTAGGAAAGAAAGCATAAATTAAGGATATTACTAGATGTCTCACAGGACTCTGATGCAAAAAGAACTTCTTACAAGTTTCCAAAATGTTTTAAGGATATAAAAAAAAAAAATCCAGTATATTCTTGGTCATGAGTATTGAATTGTATGATAATCTTGGAAATGCAGTATGATAATATTTTGCATCCATTTTATACAGTTTTAGAAACAATTTTATACATACTTATAGAAATGTCACTGCCTTATGATATTTCTATAGGAATCTGTATGCAACAAGTAAATGTAAGATCATCCCGTGGCTCAGAGTTTAAGAATATACTGCAGTTTAAATTCAGAAAAGGCGTAAAATGGTTAAATTAAAGTTATTTTCTATTATACGCCACCATTAGTCATGCAGAACTAAAATAAAGCAAACTGAGTAAACAAAAATAAATAGAATAGGACACAAAACATTTCCTTCCTCCCGCTCTCTCTCCCTCCCTCTCTCCCTCTCTTCCTTCCTCCCTCCCTCCCTCCCTCCCTCCCTCCCTCCCTTCCTTCCTCCCTTCCTTCCTTCCTTCCTTCCTTCCTTCCTTCCTTCCTTCCTTCCTTCCTTCCTTCCTTCCTTCCTTCCTTCCTTCCTTCCTTCCTTCCTTCCTTCCTTCCTTCCTTCCTTCTTTCTTATTTTGGAGCCACACCTGGCAATGCTAAGGCCTTAGCCCTGGCTCTGTGCTCACATCACACCTGGTGGGGCTGAGGGGACCAACTAGAGTAGCAGATTGAATCTGAATTAGCCATATGCAAATATGCAAGGGAAGTGACTTATCCCTGTACTTTCTCTCTAGTTGCTAACATATTTTTTTTCCTTTTTGGGTCACATCCGGCAATGCACAGGGGTTACTCCTGGCTCTGCACTCAGGAATTACTCTTGGCGGTGCTCAGGGGGCCATATGGGATGCTGGGAATCGAACTCGGGTCGGTCCCATGCAAGGCAAACGCCCTACTGACTATGCTATCGCTCCTGCCCCATTTTCTTCTTTATTTTTTCTCCAAAATTTTATTTCCTTAAAATTTCATGAATTACAAAGTTATTTATAGTGGGAATTTGACATACATCATTCCATCACCAGCCATCAATGTAAACTTTCCTTCACTAGTATTCCTAGGGGACTGGAGATAGCACAGCAGTAGGGCGTTCGCCTTGCATGCTGCCAACCCGTGTTCGATTCCTCCACCCCTCTCAGAGAGCCCAGCAAGCTACTGAGAGAACTTCGCCCTCATGGCAGAGCCTGGCAAGCTACCTGTGGCATATTCGACATACCAAAAACAGTAACAAACAAGTGTCAATGGATATGTTACTGGTGCCCGCTTGAGCAAATTGATGAGCAACTAGAGGACAGTGACAGGGACAGTATTCCTAGGTTCCCTTTCCTTCTCACCACCAGAAAGTCACCTTTTAAATTCGGTTTTTAAAGCTTGGGTCTTGCAATTTCAGTGATGCTGACTCTGTGGTTCTGAATTTAGCTCTGTCATTCCATAACACCACCGATACCCTTGATTCCCCTTGCTCCTTGTCCTTTTTGCTTCTCACCCATCTCTTTTCCTCTTCCTCTTTACTCAATTTCTTTCCTTCCCTCTCTATCCTCTGGGACCAAGGGTGATCTAGGCATACACCCTTTAAGCCATTGCATTTCCTCATCTAGTTACTCTAAATACCACGGGAAAGTGGTATCCTATGTTTGTCCTTCTTCTTCTGGCTTACGTCATTTAACATCTTCCACTTCTGTCCATGTTGCATCCAATTGCATAATTTCATCATTCCATATAGCTTCATATTGTCCTATTCTGGAAATATACCACATCTTCATGATCCATTGAGCATTTGATGAACATCTAGGTGATTACAAATCTTAGCTGTTGTACTGAATTCTGCAGTGAATAGTGGTGTGCATATGTCCTTGTGAATGACATATAGTTTTCTGTCCTTGGGTAGATCCTCTAAAATGGAATTGTGGGGTCATAGGGTAGCTCAAGTAAGTTTACTGAGGAATCCCATAATATTTTTAATAGGGGCTAAATCATACAACATTTCCTCAAGCAGTGGATGAAAGTTCCTTTTTTACCATATTCTTGCCATCAGACCAAAATCTAGAAAATTCATTGAGGAAAATGTAAGCAGAAAACTCAAAGATCTGAACCTCAAAGGTGTCTTCAATGATACAATGCCACTGCCAAAAAGCAACAGAACCAAAAATAAACAACTAGAAATACATCTAAAAGAGCAATCCAATTTATTTTTATTCAGTGAAGTCTAGATAGATGAGTACAGGGAAGCAACTGAAATTAGTACATGAGGAGATGCTTTTCTATGAAGTGGAATTGTTATATTTTTAAATATAAGGTTTCCATAGAACTAGAATTTGCATTGAATGTTTGGTGCGTAAGTCTAACTTACCACGCTATTATAAGTGAAAAAATGTTACTTGTTTTAGTACTTCTTACTTCATTAAAATGTATTATTATTAGAGTTTTTCAGTATGTATTCAAATATTAAAAGGGGAAATAAGATATGCAGCACAAAAATTATTTACAATGTTATTTTATTTTATATTCTTTCATAGATTTAGTTTGTAGTTAAGTAAACAATGTACACGTGTATCAATTTAATTATTGTTAATATAGAAGAATATTAATTTCTTTTAGAAAATAATGGATACAACATCATACTTGAATTATAGCGCATTAAAAATGGTGTGATGCAAAGACATAATGTTTGCAAACATAAGCTCCTGGTATGAGTTACTTTTTGCTTATGCTAGTGAGGTTCATTTTCCTGTTCATAGCTATTTTCTCGTTACTGTGACATATAGACTATTTCTATGTCAAATGCTTTCAAACCTCCATTATTAAGCATCTAAAGTGAAGTTAAAAAATAAAAAAATTCAGCCTATTTTTCCCTTTGAATTAAAACTAAACATTGACTACATTTGTCTTACCTCTTCAATAATTCAGAAAAGGGACAAAATGATACTGCATAATAATAACTTGTTGCATATTCTGGTTGTAAAAGAGAAAAAAATAACATGACATCCTTTTCAAAAGTTGTACTGTGAAAAGCACTTAGAATTTCTGGGGAAAAAAATTACTCCTTGAGAGAAATAAAAATATTCTATGGGAGAAAGAAAATATACAGGGATAAAGAGACAAGACAAAGCCTGAGTAATGCATCAAGACTTGTTTAGACAAAAATCATTTTGAGGACAGAGAGGAGGTACGGCAGAAGAGAGCGGGTGTCCATTCACTCATTCATTCATGCAGTAAATGGTGCACTCGTTCAACAAAACGTCTTAAGCTCTGGTTCTTTGCCAGATTCGGAGTTAGATACCAACAATGAAATACAGAATAAAGCAAAATCTTTGCTTAGATTCTGATAGAAGAGACAGTCAAATAAATCAGCAAATATAAATTACTATCGATTTACTCCTATAAAGTGTTAAAGCAGTGGACCTGAGCAATGGTTCGGTTCGGCAGGTAGGAATCTTCCTTTGTATGTGCTGTACTGCTTCTATCCCTTGCATCCCAGATGATCCCCAGAGCCCACCAGGAGTGCTTCCTGCCTGCAGAGCCAAGACAGCATCCTGAGCACTACTGGGTGTGGCATAAAAAGAAAGCAAAGCAAAACAGAAAAGCAGGCAATACCAGCTTGAATTATGTCTATAGACTAACGGACATGTTTGGTTTCTCAAGAATGAAAAGAGTGCAGAAAAAGTATACATCCAATTTCCTCTGACTTTATTTGGCAATCACACAAGTACAAAAGATATTTTCCACTCAAAACTTGTAGTTTTTGTATGGTTTTGTTTTAGTTTGTTTTCAATGTAGAGCAGAAGCAATTGAGGTAATGGCTTAATTGGAGATAAAATATATATCTCAAATGCTGATACTTCCCTTCATTGTTCTTTAAATCAGTCATTATTAGCAAAATAGCATTATACAAAGAGAAGCCCCATTTTTATATTTAAATGTTGAAGTACAATTTCATGTTTTTCCCCAAGACTGCTAATTCATGGCCATATAACTGAAAACTTATATTTTTATTCACTGTATCACTGTCATCCTGTTCATCGATTTACTCTAGTGGGCACCAGTACTGTCTCTATTCCTCCAAGCCCTGAGATTTTTAGCAGACTCTCCTTACTCGTCTTTCCCAACGATTGGAGGCTCTTTCAGGGTCAGGGGAATGAAACCTATCATTACTGTTTTTGGCATATCAAATACACCATGAGTAGCTTGTCAGGCTCTGCCCATGCAGGCAGGACACTCTTGGTTGCTTGCTGGGCTCTCTGAGAGGGGTGTGTGTGTGTGTGTGTGTGTGTGTGTGTGTGTGTGTGTATGTATATATATATATATCACTGTCACTGTCATCCCATTGCTCATCAATTTGCTCGAGAGGGCACCAGTAATGTCTCCATTGTGACACTTTTTGTTACTGTTTTTGGCATATCGAATATGCCATGGGTAGCTTGCCAGGCTTTGCTGTGTTGGGCGAGATACTCTTCGTAGTTTGCTGGGCTCTTGGAGAGGGGCGGAGGAATTGAACCTGGGTGGGTGGCATAGAAGCCAAATGCCCTACCCACTGTGCTATAGCTCCAGCCCAATCAAATATTATCTATTCAAAATATAGTTTCTATCAAATTTGATAGAAACAGAGAGTCTCTTGCCCACATGCTTGGCTGCCTTCCCTGGGGCCCCTCGGAGGGGATGGGCTGCAGCTTCCCTCCCGACCCCGAGCAGAGCTCCCGGCGGCCAAAGACCACTGGAACCTAGCTACAGCCATGCTCGAGGTCCTTCTCCACATGTTCGGACAGGCCTCACACATGAAGGTACTGGCAGAGGAACCCAGGTGTGTGTAATCCCATCAACGGCCAACACCGAGAGACTTAAAAGCGAGCTCCCAGAAGAGAGCAATGCAGAGATATCTTGTAGCCTACTTCTCCCTCTGGGAGAAACTGGAAAGCTTCTGAAAGTTTCCTGCCCACAGGGGACAGCCTTGCAAGCTTCCCATGGTGTATTCATATGTTAAATCCAGTAACAAGCTGGATCTCATTCCCCTGACCCTGAAAGAGCCTCCAGTGCGACATCATTGGGAGGGCCTAGTCGAGAGAGACTTCTAAGATCTCAGGGAAAGGACGAATGGAGAGGTTACTGAGCCAGCTCAAGAAATCGATGATTAATGGGGATTTCATGATTCGTGATCAAATTTCCTGGACTTTCTGTGTCTCCATATGTTTTACTAATAGTGATAGAGGTAAGCTATTACCAGGGGTAGTGCAATACAAGCCAAGTAAAAGTGACAAATATTCCAACCACTAAGTCACTCCCATACATTAGAACTGTCTATGATATGTTGCTTACTGTCTGAACTCCATCAAATATGGCATGGTAATTGTGGAAAATGGGTAGGAAGTGTCTTATAATTTGTCACACAGCCATGAAGTGGCCTCGGTTTCCGAAAAGCAGCCTGGAGTGTGGCGGCAGTTGGGTAATGGAGGTCGGCTGCCAGGAATGGGACACTCGGGGCAGGGAGAGCTCTCACCCGCCCCCCTCTGGGGCACCGCAAGTGAAAACAGCCTGATGCCAAGTAATAATATAGCAATAATAATTAGTAAATAATATAATTTTAATGAATCTTTTGTTTAAAATTTCTTTTTGTTTAAAAAATTCTGATTTAGAGTCTTTTTTTGTGGAAATATTTTTTCCAATAGTGGATGTGTTTCATCACACAGAAGTCCATATTAAAAAGTTAAAACAATAAACTAAGAACTCTATATAGTCTACCTCACTATTTAGAAAATGGAAAGAACTATGCAATGCATAGTAGAGATGAGCATCTGACTCTTTTCCTTGATTTTAATATTTCTCAACTGACTTATGTCAGGGACAGAAAATAACCCCCTGGAGAGAAAAAAACAAGTTCTGCTAAAACACTGTGCATTTAGGCATGGAGTGACCTTAAACTTATCTCTCTAGCCAACATGCCAATTTATAGAATGACTGCTAGCCAGAGAGCATCAGTTAGACCAGTCCTATGATAGCCTCAATTTCCTTACCAACAGGGAGTTTAATGCACATAATGAAGCCAACAGCTCAGAAAGCCTTTTCCTCAGGCTAGGAACTCTGCCTTTCTTCATCTGAATTATCCTAAGGGTCATCATGTCAGTTATAAATTGACCACAAATGGATATAAAGGATTGGAAGCTCAAGAGCAGAAAAAGGGTCCAGTGTTTCAGAGCAAGACTACCTACAACTCACTCATTGATACCAATGTTCATTTTACTCAATCATTTTATTCACTGAATACAAAATTTCATTACAGAAGGGAACAGCCTTGGGTCTTTTGGCCAGTCTGGCATCCACTGCTGCTATTATCCTCCCCATGGAACATTTCTTTGTCATTTTCTTTGAACAAACTCAGTCAATGTTTGGAGTTACTAAAATATTTAAAATCATCGTTCTGGGTTCCCAAAAATAGAACACAGCGCCTTACGCGCTGGCAGGTGCTCAACTCCTGAGTCCATGCTTCACCCTGGTGTTTGTAAATTCATTTTTGTTTCTCTGCAAAACCTGTTTCTGCCTCAACCCTTAATCTCTGGAGCACATGAGACATAAACCCTTATAAAATATAGGTTTAGTTGTGCACCTGCAAATGAAAAATAACTCCATAATTTTGATAGACATCCTGTAGTCTTTGTGTCTCACAAGGATCTCCCCCAATTTCAATTCATCGCATAATAAAAGAATTTCTTAAGCAAAGTAGGAAAGGAAAATGGATTATGAAAAAAACATCATTGAAAATGAGCAGCAGATCTTTTTCTTGCTCAGCCTTCTTGGTTGAGAAACTGAAGATCTGATAAAATACAGGTACAGATATTTTTGAGACAGAAGAGAAGAGAAAGTTACTGAGTCACAAAGACTGTGAACATTAAGTTAAATCATGTCAGACTATAAAGAGTAAGAACTTTGAAGATAGAGAAGAGAGATGATCATTTTGACCAGAATAACAACTATAGCCATGAACATGTGAGTATATCTCCTGTGGACAATGGGGATAGACAATCCTTGGTAAGAGGAACTAATGAAGATTTGAATGGTTGATATAGAAGACACTGGGAACATTGTTGTTTATGACCTGTGGTATGAGACACTCATGGAGGTCACCTCAAAATCCATCTGAAATGAACAGGCTAAACAAAGAAGGTTATTATCCTTGGCAGGGAATTGAATCTCGTCCAAATGAGCTCACTGTTGGCAACAGAAATAATGTTCTTGGTTTGTTATTGAGTACATCTTCAGGACAATAGCGAAGGAATATATGAGTGTGGACATTTAGATTCTCTATTGAATAAGAGCATGTGATGGCAGTTGACAGCGTTCTGGCTGTGTGACGGTATGGAGCTAGAAAGTAAGAAAGTATATACATCAGATCTTTGGCTTTAGTGGTGACCTAGCTAACAATTTAAGCAATATCTATTTGAAATCATAGAAACAAGCCAGCCAACAGCTATAAGATAGCCTCTCAAACATCCCGTAGCTGTTTTGTAATTGAACATCATGAAACTAAGAATATTAACAGCAAAATTACCTTCTACACCCTTCAAAGTTGATAGTATTTATGTTATGGAGTAAAATATATATATATATATATATATTTATATTATGTTGGTCATAACATCATTACATTCCTCATCAGGCTTATTTTCATCCTAGGGTGTCATTTATTTTGAGCAAAATTTTAAATAGCAAAATTGTAATTAGTCAACTCACGTTTGTGACCATTTATGGTCATTACAGCATAGTTCCCTCACAGCTTCTGTTATTATCAGAACATTAAAGACCCTGCTGGGGCTTCTCATTGTTATTTGCTTGACATCTACTTATTATTTACCATTGGGAACATCACAGATGGTCCAATTTTCTTCTGATCCTCTTAATGAAGCGAGATCATTATTTTTATGGGTCCTCCTGGGGTATCCTAACTATAAAATAGCTAGCGGAAAGAAAGAAATTATATTTGGAGAACTATCATCAATTGACCACACCTCACAATAAAAAAACCCCTAAGTACTGAAGTTTTGATTCAGTCTCTTCAAACTTTAATTGACTGGTAAAGAGCTGAGTAATGACAATGAGTCAAATGTAAAAGCACATATTACTGAATATTCAGGAATAAGTTATTTTTTTTTAAATTGTAACTGGTAAAGTCAGAAAAGATGTTCATTTTTGGATGTTCCAGAGAGGTCATTTCTTTTTAACTTTTTGTTCTTATTATGTTATTAAGTAACTGTCATTTAAAGTATTTATAGTAGAGTTTCAGACATATGATCTTCTGACACCAACCCTACCACCAGTGTGAAATTCCCTCTACTAATTTCCCCAGTTTCCCTCCCAGGCCCTGATTGCCTCCTAAAAAGACACATTTTTAAGATCATTTTGAGTCTCCTGACTATAGTTTGAGTTGTTGACTCTCTGCTCTCTTTCTCTCTCTCTCTCACTCTCTCTCTCACCTCATACCATAGGTAGGCCCTAGCACCCTTTCCCTTACACTGTTATCTCCCATCTACCTTTGTACAGACACTCAAATAATGCTGTTAAATGTGATTTCTCTCCATTCACTACTTCACTCTCTCAAGGTGATTTTCCTTTCAGAAAGCAATACTCCAAGTAGCTATAACATCACACCCAAATTCTCCAATTGCACCTATTAGGAAAAGGAATTTTAAGACTGTTTTGCCAGCACTGCTCAGAGGCCACGCTGTGCTAATGTTTGAACTCAGGACACAGGCACCCAAGACATGTACGCCACACTTTTGAGGTGTCTCCTGGTCCTGAAATGATGCTTTATTTTTATATGTAAACACATATATTTTTCCCACTGATATTTTGCCGTACACTCCAGCAACTCTGAAGGTATTTTGCCCTAAAACATGTTCAAAAATATATATGTATATCCATGTCCATTTATACATATTGATTTGCCCTTTTTTTTGCCTTTTTCCCCAAGAAAAATAATTATTCAATGATACTTATACAACTGCCTTATAGAACAATTTTTCTAACAATTTTCTTTGATTTTCTAAATGCATCCCATATTTTTGTCAACTTCTTTTTAAAAAGAACCACTGTTTTCCTTTACTACAACAGATTCAAAGTGCATAATTGCATTTTTTTTTGCTTCTTAAAAATAATGAGATATTCCAATCCAGGAAAGGAAAGTATAATTTGGCCAGTTTCTCCCTATAATTTCTCATTGTTCCCCGTTATGAACTCTTGTAAATTCTGGAAACAATTCTAAATATGCAAAATATAGTGAGTAGGTGAATAAGTTTGGAACAACAAAAATTGAGAAATGAAACTAAAGCAGAGGTTATATTTCTAGACCCCCCATATCCAAGGCAAGCACTTCACACCATTATTTTTCAACTTCTATCATAGGAGCAGAAAGACACTTACATCCATTTATTATTTCCCTAAATCAAAAGAAAGTTCCTCTAACTAGAGTGGCAAGATCATTGTGGAGACCTATAAAAAAGCAAAAAGTCATCATGGTAAGCATTGGGTTTTTTAGTCAAATCAGAGTTAGATTTCCTCAGAATGAGGAAGTGTCTTTGGAGGAAGTATCTTTTCCAAATTAAGTTTGATTCTCCCCTACCTCATTCTAGAGACCCTTGAAAGTCTCTGTCAGAAAGAAGAAAGAATTTTAGGGAAAATATGAAGTAGCCCCTCCTTCCCACTTCAAATCTGGAGAAACCTGCTCCTTCTCAGGCAGTATTTGAAAGGAAAAGAAAGTTCTCTGTAACTGATAACACCACCTTCACCAAAAATAGATTGAAGATCCCACTAACTGATATAGGCAGGCAAGCAGATAGGCAAGGCCCCCACCCAAGGCAATGGCAAAAAAAACACCTTGCAGAAAACAGGAAAAAACAGGAACTGAGATCTGATAAGATCCACACATATCTACAGCAACAGATGCGGAGAAGCTCCAGCAGAAACAAAAAAGCAGGAAAGGAACTTTGAAGAAGGCCATCACCAACCCAACCCTTCTTTAAAGAGGACCATCACCCTTCCCACCTTGCTAACCTCCTTAGCAACAGACTTTGACTTAGGTAGAAGCCTCATGTGGGGGCAGATTGGCAAAATTCTATGAAAACCACCTTGAACTAAGGAAGGTCACAGACCCTCTGCCCAAGCCCATGTGCTGTTGGCACCCTCGTGGCCGAGCACATGTGATCCCAGAGCTGAAGTGTCCCCTGCATCTCCCCTTTTGAGATGTGTACTTTCATGCTTTGATATCTAATGGTGGGATGTGTGTAGGGGCTCTCTCCGCCCTTGGAGAAGCCAGGTTCTCTCTGGAGCACGTGAATCTCCATTCTCTCCCACTTTCTCTTCCTCCTCCTTCAAAAAACCTCCAAATAAAATATGTTTACTTCACTATTTTTCTACTCCCGAAATTCTTTACTGTGAAGGTGAGACAAGAACTCAGTAATCCTGGGTCCTGGGTGGCAAGGCGGATGGGGAGAAAGTGACCGTCTTTCTCCTCCCCGCATCACATTTGTCATCAGTGGGGTGCACCAACATCATAATGCCCTACAGAGAAAAACTAAGACCTCTAGGTGAAATCTAAATAAGGTGACTTGTATTAATGTAATCATTAAAATATAATTTGTTGAGTCCAGGGTCCTCCAAGGAAGAACAAATAGGTTCCCTAGCTTTCTCAGTGTTCTACAAAAATTTCATGGTGTCTAAAATTCCATATTTTCTAAGACCCTGTCCAATTATGAAATCTCGACCAACAATTTCCTAGATGAAACAATCATAGATCCTACATGTATCTCTGTACTTTATACTTCAAGGAAGAAGGATCTTGGAAAGAATTCTTGGGTTACATGAGATATGGAAACTATCTGATGTCTACTTATATTTTATTTACAGGCAAAATGGTTAAAATAAAAGAAGTTACTTATCAGTAAATAAAGGTCCTAACAAAGTCCCCTGGACTCCATGCCAGGCTGTTTTTACTTGGGCACCCCAGAGGGGGGTGGGTGAGAGCCCTTCCTGCCCCAAGGGACCCAAGCCCGGCAGCTGACCAACCACTGCCATGCTCCTGGCTGCTTTCCGGACCTCGTGGCCGTGCAACACATTATAAGACACTTCCTACCCATTCTTCATAATTACCACACCATATTTCATGGAGTTCAGACAGTAGGCAACAAATTGTATATATACCTCTCTGCGAACCCAGCAAGCCACCGAGAGTACCCCACCCACATGGGCAGAGCCTGGAAAGCTCTGGCATATTCAATATGCAAAGAACAGTAATGATAGGTCCCATTCCCCTGACCCTGAAGGAAGCTCCAATCGTTGGGAAAGACGAGTAAGGAGGAGCTGCTAAAATCTCAGGGCTGGGAGGAATAGAAACATTACTGATGCCCGCTCCAGTAAACTGACAAACAATGGGATTACAGTGATACAGTGATTTATGGGTAAAAAAGAAAAAAGTCAGCCTCCTTTCCCCTTTCTAACCACATCATTCTTTCCTCCTTTTCACTTGTGACATGCTTTTGACAGAATTTACCTTTCATGATGACAAAATTCCAATCAAATCTAATGCTACTCTAGTGGTAAAGTAAAATCTTCAGGGGGAACCAACCACTTATATTTATTCTGAAGTACTTAAAAAGAAATCCATCTTTAATTCAGAGTACCTCAGTATGATGAATTCAGATAAAGTGATTAAAGATGATTATTAAAGATAAAATAACTAACGAAACAAGCATGAAATTCAGAATTTAATTGAAAGTCACCCTGCATATTAAGAAGCAAAATAATCATGACTTGAATGACAAAAGACAATCAATTCATACCAACAGTGTAATAATTCTGATGTTAGAATTATTTTATGAATATCTTAAAATATTTGTCTTAAAATTACTTCCCTAATCAGATAAAAATTCTCCTGAAGCAAATTAAAAAATGAAAAGCCCAGGAAATAATTAAAAAATTACAAAAGAGGATCAAATGGATAAGATATAATGGAAAATTAGAATCAAATTGCTATTATACATTAGAAAATTAAGAAGGGACTGGTGAATGTAGTCCGTGATAGAGAATACATTTGCCTCTAGTGTCAAGTCCTGGATTGATCCCCATCACCACAAGAAATATATTGAAAACCCATAAAACAGAGTTAATAGAAAAGTCAAGTGGCAAGAATGAATCAGTAAAATTGAAGACAGACCAATTATGAATCCATTGTATGTAAAAGTAGGAAAATCACTGTAATCCATTCAACTGAGCTATACAGACCTAGAAAAGTAATGTAAAAGACCTCACATATTTCTTCGGTCTCAAGGGAAAAGAAAAAGCAAGCCTAGTTAAAATAATATTTAATGAACTATGATTGAAAGTAAAAATAGCAAAATATATAAACATATAAGTCTAATAAGTTGAGTGTATACTGATGGAATAATGTTTAAAAACTCCAGAGAAGCATATTATTACTATTATTAAAGTTTGTAAAATCAAATTAAAATACCATGAATGAAAAGGATATTTTCATGTCTTACAGTATCAAAGTTTAATACCTGTAGATTTTATTAAATTATGCATGCATTTTATAGTATAATCAGAAATCAGTAGAAAAATATGAAATTAAAAATAAACCACTGTAAGTGAACTTTCAATTCAACCAGATTAAAATATATTTTTAGTTGTTTGAAGCTCACCCCACCATATTTATTACTCCATATGTTTTGCCTTCAATGTTTTAAGTCCCAAGTTCTCACTAGTGTGCAAATGGAATTTATTACTTGAAATAAAACTTTCTTAGGTTAAGTTATTTGAACTTGTAACCCATTCTTTCTCATATACTACTAATAATTTTCCTAGTATCACTAACAAAATTTTTATTGGATAAGGTTATATTCCATTATATTCCATGACAATAATGTCAGAAAGTCAGAATGCTGGGGAGAGAGGCTTCAGTTACTACTGCATTAAATGTTGTGTGTGTGTGTGTGTGTGTGTGTGTGTGTGTGTGAGAGAGAGAGAGAGAGAGAGAAAGAGAGAGAGAGAGAGAGAGAGAGAGAGAGAGAGAGAGAGAGAGAGAGAGAGAGAAAATCAGTAATTCAAGCTATTCCTTACACGTTTTGGCAACTTTTACTAAGGAAATTTTGTAATGCCTGATATTTTTGATACTGGAGAAGAATATGTACATAACCTACTAAAAACTGGGTCAGAAAGATTATGCTGGGTGAAGTGCTTGCTTTGCATGCTGACAATACTGGTTTCACTCCCAGCATTACCAGGGGTGACCTTTGAGTATAGTACTTAATTTTGAGTGAAACCTAAGCACAATAGGATGTGGCCCAGAAAACAAAACTTAAGCAGTCGATAATAACTATAATGGTTAAAAAGACATAGCTTCATTTACTTTAAAGTTAATATTTCTACATTTCAAAGATTTAATTTTTGTAATCCCAATCTACTTTTTTTTCCCCCAATCTACTTTTATAGAGTAACCTTGGCATAATTAATCTGTATATTTCAATTTAAACTTTAAAAATTACATAGAAAATCATGAGTCAGAATCAGATACTAGGGCATTGGATAGTAACTCCCTGGATTTTTCCTCAGTTCCTTACCTTTTCAGTCATCTCTGTTTTTCTTTAACTATGGTAATGCCTTAAGAAATAACTTTACTTATTTTTAACATAATTTAGAGCTGAAAATATTAATTCTGTTTGACATTTTATATATAGCACTCTAGCACTGTCATCCCATTGTTCATCGATTTGCTTGAACACACACCAGTAATGTCTCCATTGTGAGACTTGCTCTTACTGTTTTTGGCATATCAAATTGCCACAGATAGCTTGCCAGGCTCTGTAGTGTGGGTGGGATACTCTCAGTAGCTTTCCCGGCTCTCCAAGCGGCAAAGAGGAATCAAACCTGGGTCGGCCATATGCAGGAAAAACACCCTACCCGCTGTTCTATTGCTCCAGCCCCATTTTACCATTTTATATATGTGTGTCTGTGTCTGTCTATCTGTCCAAATCCCCACTATACAGAGAAGGGCATCAATAGTGAACTCAAAAATAATCTATGGACTTTGGTTATTATGGTGTTACAGTGAAGGTTTGAGGCACTGCATTTGGGACGTGCCTGCATCTCCAAACACTTCTTGTGAGCTAAAAACTAGTATAAATAAAAGCGTCAAGGGCACATTAAAAAAATTTAAAAAGCAAATAACAAAAAAAATATAAGTACAAATGTTCAGATGGTCTTGATTAGACTGTTTTTTTTTCAGAATGGCATAAAAACTCCTGCAGTACTATGAAAAGATGCTGCATCTCTCTCATCTGTAAGAAAACACAAATAAAAACTTTAAAAAGTACTAGAGAGACAGTATAGCAGGTAGGGTGTTTGTTTTACATGTGGCTGACCTGGGTTCAATCTTTAACACCACTTGTGGTTCCCCAAGACTTTCCAGGTATGATTCCTGAATGAAAAGCCAGGGGAAAGCCCTGAGCTCAAACACAAAAACTATATAAGTCAACAAATAAATAAGGTTCTTAAAAACAGGTAAGTCAATAAGGAAACATCATATTAGAATTGCTATTAAGAAGATACGTGACAACGTGTTGGCAAAGGGAGTGTCCTTCAAAGCACGGGAATGCGTATCTTGTGTGTGGAGTGCCCAACAACACAGTCCTGAGGGCATCAACAGTAAAAGAAAAAAAAGAGATTAAGTGTTGTATGATTGTAGAGAAATGAGTGCCTCTGAGGCATGGTAGGAATTAAAGTTTTATCAATCACTGTGGAAAACAATATAGAGATTATTCAAAAATTGCACTACCAGTAATCTATCAAATCTAGTTTTGATTTGTATCCAAAATCCAATGAAAACATGAGTTTAAAATTCATTAATATCCCCGTGTTTATTTATACTTTCTAACTTCACCATAGCTGACTTTTTCTATTGGTACTGTTGGTCTTTTGGGAGCAGAGGAGGGGTCTTCAGTAGTGTTCAGGGGTTGCTAGAGCATCCTCAGCCTCACATATGCCAAGGATGTGCTTCACTTTTATGTGTTATCTCCATGGCTTTATTAGTGCCTTTCTACATTTAAAACAAAGTAGATTTTAGGCCAAAAAAGTTTTCCACAGACAAGTAATCATCATCATCATCATCATCATCATCATCATCATCATCATAACCCCATTGATCATCAAATTTCTTGAGCGGTCTCAGTAATGTCTCCACTGTTCATATCCATGAGATTTTAGCAGCCTTTCTTTACTCGTCCTTCCCAATGGTGCCACATTGGAGGCTCTTTCAGAGTCAGGGGAATGAGACCCATCATTGTTACTGGTTTTGACATATAAATACGCCATGGTTCTCCCACAGCAATACATTTTGTAAAACATAAAGGGCCACCACCATACCAAAAATGTAATAATCTGACATATTTCTTTAATCATGAATTTCAAAATAATCAGTTAAAAGTTATAGAATTACAAGGAGGAAAAGGCATATTGAGAAACATAATTGCAGATTTTAACATCACTCTAAATAATTGCTGTAACCAGGAGATAGAAAATCAGTAAGGATACAGAAAGCTTAAATAGCATTATCAAGCAAATTGACATAATAGACATTCATAAAACATTCAACAAAATTGTAGCAACAAACACATGTTTCAAAAGTTTAGGTGGAATACTTGCTAATATAAATGACATGCTAGGTTATAAAACAAGTTTCAATTAATATAAATATATTCAAATCATATGTTCTTTGAACATAATTTGTTAATTAATCTGTTGGTATACAATTGAAAATCACAATTTCTAAATTATAGGATATTTTATAATCTAGAAATATGATAAAATAGTTGGTTTGAAATTACCGAGAGACCTGGATAAGCATGGTTTAAATGAGTGACCTATAAATAACTCTTATTAATAGGGTGATTTAGAACACATTTTATTTGCTTTAAAAGTTTCATCTTTCCTATTAAAATGACTAATCTTCTAATTAAAAGGGAACATTTTTCATACATTATTAGAACTAATAATTATATATATATATTTAGGCCCCAAATTGATAAATATCCAGGCTGAAGGTGGTGTAAGCTGAGAGATAATACAGCAAGTAGCACTCTTGCGTTGTATTCCCCTGACCCCATATGTTCTCCGAGCTCAGCAGAAGTAAATCTTGAGGGCAGAGTCAGGAGTTAGCCCTGAAGACAGCTGGGTGTGGCTCACACACACACTCACAAACACACACACACACATACACACACACAATAAAAACAGACAAAAAAGATTGGAAAAACATGAATGGGGCATGGTTACTGGCATGAAGTGTCATCTTGGTCGCCAATTTTTGTGTCACCTCCACAGAATAATTAATTAATTAAAAAACAAATAAAAATACATGGGTGGCAGGAAATAGAATAGCAAAGTAGAGGAGGCAAGAGAAACAATCTAGGACCCAGCTGGATAAAGTAAAGCGGTTGTTTAAGGAAGACAAAGTAGAAAAGACATTCCCTGAAGGGCAAGGATTGGGGCCCTCAGGGGAGCACCGATGTCCGTTTTACCTCTTTTCCTGGTGTTAGGCCTCTTTTGATGTAGGCTGGTGGACCGGAAAGGGTCCCCATGGCAACAGAATTCCCATAGCCCTAAGGTGGCTAAGAGCCCACCTTATGAGGTCAGAGGCCTGATTTTTATTAACCTGGCCCCCAAAGACCCAGAGAAGGCTGGGCCCCACCTCCTAAAGAAGCTCTAGCAGGAACAAAGGCCAGAGAGGGATTTCAAAGAAGAGCATCCACCCCTCCCAACTCTGCCCCTTTGGCAACCATCCTAGCAGTGGATTCTTAAGGAGACTGAAAGCCCCAAGTGGGGCGTCTTGAGAAAGACCCTATAAAAGTGCACTGGATCAAAGGGAGAGTGAGCTTATGTTTGCCAAGCCCATGTGCTGAGTACATGGCTGACTACACGTGTCACCCGCATCTCCTGTCTTGAGCTATGCCCTGGGACCCTCCCCGTCTTTGGAGAAGCCCACATTCTCCCTTAAGCAGGTTACTCTCATTTTCTTCCCCTCCTTTCCCTTCCTAAAAGACTCCAAATAAAGTCTGTTTTGACTTCACTGCCCCTACTCCTAAAATTATTTCCTGTGAGATAGGTCAAAGACCCGAAAACCCTGGCTATGGCCTAGGTCTGGCCTTCCTTTCCTGCTGTAACGACAAATAAGAAGCCCCATGCAACGAGAATTATGAAATTGCCCACCAGATTGATGGGAGGGCATGGGAGATGGTACCTGAAGGCTGCACCAAAAATGGTCAAGATATACGGACACTACTTCCCTCATGAGCACCTAAAGGCAAAAACCATGTGGGAACAATGCATCAATTGTTTGTCTTTTACTTATTTCTGCTTTATCCTCTATTTCACTGATAAGAATGTACATAGATCGTAGCCCACCTTTAGAGGTGACCCTCTCAGCAAATGGGGCTCCAAGTGTCTTTCTCTTCTGACTTGGGGTCCTCAGTGCTGAGCAGCTAATAAATTCACTATCCTATCCCTGACCTGTCTCTCTTTCTGTCTCTCTCTCTGTCTCACACCAGCACAACACTGCAGAAAGTCATTCCTCTCTCCATCCTGAGTCTGAGGCTCCCTATGAGATCAGGTGGTTGGGATCAACTCCCTTGGCAAGAAAACTAAGCAGACATCAGGTGTGACTTGATGGCCACGCTGTAGAGCTGGCAGGACTCTGGCCCATGCCATGCAGGGGCTCATCCACAGACTTTATCAGTCCTAGACTCCATAGCAGGTCCAGACTTGTAGAGGTGCATCGGGAGAATGTGACCATCTATCTCCTCTCTGCTCGACATAAGTCACCCGTGAGAACTCACCGACTTCACTTTCCTTTCTATTTCTTCCCACTCACCTGGGTCCCAGACACCTGGATCTGAGGTCTTAAATCTTATCTTGTCATGTTCCTGGGTAGCCACAGGAACTACAAACTATCTTTGGTGTCATGCTACTATTGTATTGCTTATATAAGTTAGAGTTCTCTTAGGACTGACCCACGCTTCCTCCCCTAGTAGTAACAAAGGACACTCTTGCAAAGGACAGATCTTTCTTCTTACTGTAAATTTGATCCCAGTGTTTCTCTGTCAGTATATAAATTAAACACGAGGGACCCATTTGTTTCTGCCTACCTTTTCTCACACTCCAGTGACCTTACCAGTACTATTTGCTATCTATGTAGCAAAATGAAACCAACTTTAGCTGAGGTTTGCAAAGCTTTTTCTGAATTTTAAATAGCAGTGTCTAACAAGTCCTATATTGTTCCTCCATACATTTTTAGACTATACACAATTTATTTTCTAAATATACCATAACCAGGCATACATTTTTAAAGTGGGTGTCTTATTCTTATATAACTTAATTGCCGTGGTATATTTGATATGCCAAAAATAGTAACAAGTCTCACATTAGAGATGTTACTGGTGCAAGCTGGTGCCCACTCAAGCAAATAGGTGAACAATGGGACAACAGTGCTACAGTGCTATAGCTAGAAAGTATATGACAGTGTAAAGATTCTCCATTACTACACCATTATAATCACTGTATCACTGTCACTATCATCCCGTGTTCATCAATTTACTTGAGTGGGCGCCAGTAACATCTCTATTCGTCCCAGCCCTGAGATTTTAGCAGCCTCTCCTTACTCGTCTTTCCCAATAATTGGAGGCTTCTTTCAGGGTCAGGGGAATGAGATCTGTTATTGTTACTGTTTTTGGCATATGAATATGCCATGGAAAGCTTGCCAGGCTCTGCCATGGGATACTCTCAGTAGCTTGCCAGGCTCTAAGACAGGCAGATACCATTATAATAGTAAAAAAAAAACATATTATTAATTTTTATTTTCTCATAATATGTCATGCTAATAACTGTAAAGGGATATTCATCATTCTAAATTTGAATCTAGTGTCTGCCATTTTCTTGACATGGAAATGAAGAAAGATCCTCTCTCCTCTGAGTTTATCATGATTTTAGTTATAAAAATTAGGTGGAGAAAAAAATACTGGTGGATAAAGTATTTTATAAATCCCATTATGTATTTCATTTTATTCAATTATTTTTTTCCATTTTGTCCTTATTTTTATTTACTTATTTAATTGAATCAAAGTGACATATATGGTTACAAAGTTGTTCATAATTGGGTTTTAGCCCTACATAATGTTCCAACACACATCCCTTCTCCATTTGTTACCACCGAATGTCTTTTGGACATTATGGTTTGCAATACAGCTACTGAAAGGTTATCATGTGTATCCCTTTACCCACTTTCAACACTCAATTCTTGTCTAGAGTGATTATTCCTAACTATTGTCATATGGATCCCTTCTCTATCTTAATTGCCCTTTGTCCCACACACATACTTGACAATCTTCTTTATTAAAAGTAATTATTACATGACTATTGAATGTAGAGAGCTACAATTAGTTTTTAATAGTTTCATGTCAGGACCTGGTGTAGAATTTATTTTCTTTGGGCCTCCTAATACATCATAATCCTCAGAAAGCCTTATTTCACAATGGCTACAAATGGACACAAAATTTGGAAGCATTTCTGTATTAACAAGAACTATTTGTGAAAACTCAACAAACAGAACCATTTTTAAATGAAGCTGAGGAATCCTTAGAGAGAAATGATATCACCTGACTCTTTGAACTGAGACAAAAATATTTGAACTAGGCCAAATGATTTTTAACTGGATGCATGACAACTGTCTTAAGAAGCCATCAACCAAGAAATTGTTAGGAAACTTTTACCTGGAGAATACAGTCAGCTCGGTATTTATTCATCCTAGAGAATCAGTAAGCAATTATGTGTAGCCACGAATTGTATAAGGCTGATAATATTAACACAACTTTTCCTTTACCACGTACCTCATCAACTGTTTTTCCACTCTCAAAAACTCTCAACATTATCCCTCTTATGAGAATATTTTTCCTGTTTCTGTCTGAAACTGTGTACCTAAAATTGCAATACTTGATGAAAAATAAATGAGCTTTGCCTTTTTTAATTACCTCTCCAATATTCAGATACACAGATCTTGGCAGAAGCTTTATAAGTAACTGCACATTGAAGATTGTACTGCTATAAAATTATTTATCTGGAAGCTATTCAATGTACTCTAAAGATGTTTGCCCTAGACTTCGATGTCATGTAGATAAAAACCAAAAGGATGAGATAGCTACTTTGCATTCTAGTTTTTTTCTGACTTTCCTTCTACTGCAGTTATATGATTTTGACACATCAGTATAAACAAAAACAAACAACAAAAACAGCACATCAACAGAAGCAACATGTAGTATGATAAAATTAAGTCTGATTACTCTATCATTATGTATGGCTAAGGCACTTGTTTGGCAGGCAGTCAATCTGAGTTCAATTCCCGACACCATACATGGTGCCCACTCCCAGGAGTGATCTTGAGAATAGAGCTAGCAGTATTCACAGAGCATAACCACATAAGCCCCGCACTACCTGCTCTCCTCCCCCACAAAAAGAAATAACAAAAAGTTTCAAAGAGAAAATGCCATAAATTATAGTGGATTTCATTTCCTTTTTTCCACTTTCCTTGGATTATTGTGGACCATAAGACTAGTACAGCAACTATCCAGTATTTCATTTTACTACTGGTATAGTAACACACACTACTATAATAGAGTGATAGCACAGCGGTAGGGCATTCGCTTTTCATGTGGCCGACCCGTGTTTACGTCCCTCTAGGAGAGCCCAACAAGCTATGGAGAATATTGTGCCCGCCCGGCGGAGCTTGGCAAGCAACCTGTGGTGTATTGGATATGCCAAAAACAGTAACAAATAAGTCTCACAATGAGAGACATTACTGGTGCCCGCTTGAACAAATTGATGAGCAACTGGATGACAGTGACAGTGACTGGTATATTAGCATGAACAATAATACTCCAATATTATACCACCTCCTGAATAAATATGGAGCATATGTATTCCGTCTTGCTATCTCTTGGTTATGCTGTACGTAAATGATGGCTTGTGAAACTGATTAATCAGGCCACTACTTATAACTAAGGGACCAAAAAAAAGTTCTTGTTTATAAGACCACTTTTTCATTATTTCCTATATAAAGACAAAGACTAAAGTCAGAATATCACTGTAAATACATTCTCAAAAATCAAATCAAGTTTATTTTTATGTGACAGAAATTTTAGAAACTGCCTTCTAGAAATTCTTAATTATGCAAATGAGCTCTCAGTAAAATTATGGGAATTATTAAATATATTGTTCTGTGCAGTTCAATTCAAAATGTAGCACTATCCTGAGGAGACTTGAAAGTGTGGCTTTTGTTTAATTTAGTGGATCTGATACACATAAAAAAGCACACTATTTTGAAAATAATAGTGTTAGTTTGACTTAATGGATTTAGACATAAATATTACGATAGATTTCCAGGTAACACCTTTTTCTAGGAGGAATCACAATCACAAAATCCTGTTGATCGTCAAGTTGCTCGAGTGGTCTCAATAACCTCTACATTCGTCCTATCCCTGAGATTTTAGAAGCCTCTCTCTTCTTGGCCTTCCCAACGATGTCCCATTGGAGGGTCTTTCAGGGTCAGGGGAATAAGATTCAGCTGGTTACTGGCTTTGGCATATGGATACACCATGGGGAGCTTGCAAGGCTATCCCATGTGGGCAGGAAGCTCTCAGTAGCTTGCTAGTTTCTCCCAGAGGGAAAAGTAGGTTATAAGATATCGCTTCTGGGAGCTTGCTTTTAAGTCTCTGGATATTGGCTGTTGATGGGATTACACACACCTGGGTTCCTCTGTTGGTACCTTCATGCTTGAAGCTTGTTCGAACATGTAGAGAGGGGCCTTGAGCATCGCTGTAGCTAGGTTCCAGTGGTTTTCGGCCACCAGGATCTCCCCTCGGGGCGGGGAGGGATGCTGGAGCCCATTCCCTCTGAGGGGCCCCGGGGAAGACAGCCAGGAGTGCGGGCAAGAGACTCTCTGCATCTAGGAGGAATACTGACAATTAATTTTTTCCTAACACACACACACAATAAGGATAGAGGCTGGAGAGCTCATCTAATGGATAGGAACTTCCCTGACTTGTGACCAACTGCGTTTAGGTCCTTAGCTCCCCATAAAATCTCCTGAGCACCACTAGGAGAGATCCCTGAGAGCATAGATAGGAATAAATCCTAAGAATTCTGGGTGTAGCACTATAGAATTGTCATCCCATTGCTCATTGATTTGCTTGAGTGGGCACCCATAACATCTCTATTGTGAGATATATTATTACTGGTTATGGCATATCGGATATGCCACGGTTGGCTTTCCAGACTCTGCCATGAGGGTGGGATACTCTCATAGCTTGCCAGGCTCTCCAAGCTGGATGAAGGAATCAAACCCGGGTCATCCACGTGCAAGGCAAAAGCCCTACCCGCTGTGCTCTAGTCCAATAGGATAGCTGGGTGTACCCCCAAACTAAAACAACAATAATAATAACAAAAGATAGGGGCAGGTACCAGAGCTTTAGTACAGTGGGTAGGGCATTTGTCCTATGGGCAGTAAACCCTGAAATAGTAACAGCATTCCACGAGGTTCACAGAGTCTGGCAAAAGTGATCCCTGAGTGCAGAGTGGGGAGTAAGCCCTCAGCACTGCCAGGCGTGCCTTCAACCCCTCCTTCCCCCCAAATATATTTAAGGGCATAAAAAGTCACCAGCAATAGAATGGAGATCATAGCTACCTTAAAGAGTAGAACCATGGAGGAATCAAAGAAAATCCTGTATGCTGGGCATTTTTATTGACTCAATTTCAAGTTTTCTACAGGCAAGTATCCTCATATTCTCTTTTCCTTGTTCTTAGTGTTATTTCCAAAATGCAATGTTTATTGTGAGACTGTCAGTCACAGTCTCACAATAAAATTTTTGTAGATTTTTCTGAATGTACTTCAGTTGACTTTGAGTTGTATGGTTTTCTTTGGTGCTCTGAGACCAAATTCCAGTGTGCATGTGGTACATGTATGATGTATGTGTGTGTGTGTGTGTGTGTGTGTGTGTGTGTGCACATGCACGCACATTTGGGGTTTCCTTCAAAATAACATATTCATTCTTTGGTCCTAACAAAATGTTTAGTAAATTTACCTCATTCTCAAACACTCTACTGAAATATAACACCAGATTCGGGACTCAAGTCTAGTGCTTCCTGTGATTGTGCTTCTGGCTTGTAAATTGGAAGTTCCCACAGCCCCATCCTTGAATTAGTCAATTTTGCTAGTGACTCAGAACTCAGAGAAACAGTATACTTAGTAGATTACAAATGCATTATAAAAGGAATATTATTTCTGAACAACTAGTTATAATGAGACGCAACTCCAATTCTTTTCAGATTTACCAGTCTCCCAATATACCAAGTGTTAATCTATTCTCTGAACCCTCTTTCACTTGAGATGTTGGTTTTTGCTTTTGTACCACAGCCAGCTAAACTCAGGGCTTACTCCTGACTCTGCACTCAGGATCACTACTGATGGGTTCAAGGGACCATGGCAGGTGCCAGTGATTGAACATAGGTTGAAGTTGTTTGGGTTGGCAATGTGTGTGTAAGACAAGACCCCTATTCATAGTGCTATGGCTCCAGCCCCCTCCTTTGGGGATTTCATAGGAACGTTTTTGCATAGTTAAAATTTACTAAATCTTTGGCAGATGACGATTGAATTCAATTCCACCACCTCGTTACTTCCTCCTGATCTGAGTGAACCGAATCATATCGAATTCTCCAATCACAGCAAGGCTTGGCTAAATCCACTCTCAAACACCTTAAAAAGATCACTTTGCTGCCTTGTCCTTTTAAGTTAAAGTCATTCCTTGAACATGTATGTCCCTGCTTTTTTATTCTGGAGAAGCACATGTTCACTGTTGAACACACATCCCTTTCTTTTTTTTTCTGCCATAACTATGAAAATTTCATTCAATAAACACTATCTTGCTTCACTTTGAAATAATCATGTTTTTAGCAGAGTAGGTTTGTTGCTTTAATCAGTTAAACATATTCAAGATTTTTTCATCTCTGTAACAGAACAGGGGCAAAAATTAAGTGTGCATTTTTTTTTTAGTAATCAGAATACCACACCAGAGTATCATAGCAAAGAATAATACCCTAGGATTTTCAATAGCATCTGGAATTTATTTAGGAGAATAGATTCTGGAATTTTAATTAGAACATTTAAACATAGTAAGCTACGATTTGGAAATATAGGGAAATATTAGGGAATTTTTGATTGTTTTTGCTTTGGGCCATAACAACCACATTCAGGGTTTTCTTCCAGTTCTGTACTCAGAGATCACTCCTGGCAGGTCCTGAGAACCATATAGATGCTCAAATTCAACTTTCGTCTGCTTTTGTATCAACACAAGCTCCTAATGTGTTGAACTATCTCTGCAGTCATATTGAGAATTTTCTTTGTGGAGAAAAATCTGTAACAGGAAACAGTAAATGTGACCATAGAACATTGTTGCTGCTTCATACATTATCCTTTTGTTTATTGTCTCTATCGTCATCCAATGACTATTTACACTACTTTATCCATCTGTACACTGCAGATATGTTGCAGTCTTGCTGAGTGTATGTACACTGTGGCTTTCTTTAAAAAGATTCCCATCTCAGTCTTTTTGATTGTTTATTTTGGTTTTGGGGGCCACACCAGCAGTGCCCTGGGTTCTGTGCTTAGGCTCTGCCAACTCTGCCAAGAGTTTGAAGTGATGGACATCAAATCCATGTCAGCAGCATTCAGGGCCCTAGACACTGCACTATTTCCACAGGTCCAAATTTAGAAGTCAATAATCGTCTAAGTGATATCAACAGTATAATCATTGTCAAGCTGAATTAAATGAAGACACATAGTTATGCAAAATAATATATCCATTATTTTAAGCTATCACATTTTGTTTTGTATTTTCTATATTTTTTAATTCAGAAAAAAGTCTCAAAAATATTTAGCTATTCTTTCAAATTTTAATTGAGTCTATTAATAAATAATAAAATTACTGACTTAAATAGTATGCTTTCTTAAGTATCATTTAGAATGACTGAACAGAATCAGCATTTAAAATGTAGATTTTAGAAAGGCATTAAGATGACTGTGGCTTTTCACTTTTTTATCATTATTATTAATGGTATTAATATGTGTGTTTGGAACACAGTGCCAACATAAATCTTTATATTACCTCTTAGAAATGGCTATTATTCTATTTAGAACAATCATTTTATATATGAGGTAATCAGAGTTTAAATTTGTCTACCAATGACTCACATTTAGAGCTGAGCTAGCAGTAGGTTTTACAATTAGGATGTGAGTCTATGGCAATTCTAATATGCAATGTGCAAGTTCTTTATTTTCTGATATCGCTCCAAGTTTCAGTTCTGTCTTCCTTGTAACCGTTTGGAAAATTCTTCCAACATCTTTTTGTGTGTGTTATAAGATGACGAATCCCTTTTCTGTTTTGTGATAATGAGAATTTCATATGTGTCTTTCAAAGCCTATTTCCAGTACAGTAGAAAAGGGAACTTGATATAAAAAGTAAACAAAATAATAGCCAAGCTTCACCCACTACCCCCACTGAATTTTCTTGTGTAAATGTATCATTCTCCCTTAAAAAGATTAGGGATTTCTTACAGGTAGATATCTATATTACTCTCTTGCCAATAACTCTCAGTACAATAAAATTGCAATTTCCTTTTACAAGAAGAATTATATGCTTTCCATTTTTAAAATGACTTCTCCAACTAAATTTGTAATTGCTTGAATCCCTGATGCCGAAGCATAAAAAAAGTATTTGAACTAATTTTGCGATCATTCCTTCTCTAATATATCATTGAGTTTCTAGGTCAGGCATGCCTGTGATTGATGAGATGAAAGTTAATGGGTATAGTGAAGAATGTGGAATTTGTAGGTGAAAAGTAGATGCTGACCTGAACTGAAATTACTTAGCTAACTTTATTAGTTTTCCCTGATGTAAGACATTCAGAAAAATCATACTTCATGACTTACAGCACTAATAAAGATTTGGAGAAGACTGGAAAGATAGTACAGCAGGTAAGGTGCTCACTTTGCGTGAGGTTAACTCAGGTTCAATTCTCGGTCTCCCTATTGTCTCCTGAGCACCGCCAGGAGTAATTTCTGAGTGCAAAGTTAGGAGCACCCCCTTATAGCATTTTTGGCCATGCCTCTCCCCGCAGAAAATCCCAAAGTTAGATAAAACTAAATTTTGACTTAATCTAAAATTTTTAGCAATAGCACAGTGGGTAGGGTGTTTGCCTTGCATGCAGCCAACCTGGGTTCGATTCCTCTGTCCCTCTCAGAGAGCCTGAGAGTATCTCGGTAGCCCAAGCTAACGAGAGTATCCCGCCCGCATGGCAGAGCCTGGCAAGATCCCTGTGGCATATTTGATGTTTCAAAAACAATAACAAGTCTTTCAATGGAAACATTACTGGTACCCGATAGAGCAAATCTATGAACAACAGGACAACAGTGCTACAGTACAGTGCTACATTATTGTATTGTATTAAGGTGTCTTCTCTGGTGCACTTCAGAAAACTCTGCCTATGCTCCAAGTAATCCAGTAATCTTTACAGTGATCCATATAAATTAAAATACCACATGCAAGCATTTTGTTTCAGAGAAAGTTATACTAAAGGTAACTGAATATGTAAAATACTTCAACGAAAATAGAATTGATTATTTAGGTTTTGAGAACATCACATCATGTATATTGGAATTCATTTCTGAAACATAATTTAAAATTTGTAACTGTACAGTTCTTTAAAATTCTGGCTATGTGATATGAATCTCAGGAGAAATACATGTAATAACTATACTACAAATAAAGAAAATTTGTAGTAGGAATCGGTGTGTGTTAGCGAAGAAATAAAGTATAGTTTTTAAAACTGTAACCAGATTGTAGAGTCAAATTCTATCAGATATCGGAGATTAAGTATTGATTTTAAATCATGATACATTTTGAATTTAATAACAGTTTATATTTATATTATTTTACATTTAAATTATATTTCTATATAAATTATATGTCTATATATAATTGACATTCTGAATGTCAAGGCCACAAAATATATAATGAAGTAAATCTACTATTATTTATAAAAATTATAAATAAGATATGTAAAAATTTGAATTATACAGATTCATAAGATCATTCTGTTGAATGGCAAGTGTCCTGAGGAGTAAAAAGCAAAATATCTAAATCACTTTACCTCATAAAGCTTATGCAATACTATTGTTATATTTGTGTATCTATTTTGTGGAATTTGCAAGAATTATGTAGAAAATTATAGCTTTAAAAACATAGCTTTGGGGCCTGGAGTGATAACACAGTGGGTAGGGAGTTTGCCTTGCATGCAGTCAACCCGGGTTCGATTCCCAGCATCCCATATAGTCCCCTGAGCACCACCAGGGATAATTCCTGAGTGTAGAGGTAGGAGTGACCCCTCTGTATCGCCAGGTCTGACCTAAAAAACAAAAAAAAACAAAAAAAAAACAGCTTTAAAAATTTAAAAGTTTTATTTTAAAATTGATCTAAACTGGTTCATAAAAATAAAATTCAAATATATTTAATTCCATGTGAGGACTGGTTAGATTCTTTCCTTTTAGAATTCATGAAGGTCTCTCTCTGCTCTTTCCAACTACTTTTTTTGGTTTGTTTTTGATTTTTAATCAGCGTGTTATGTCTGCGTGTGCCACAAAGAGCTAATACTAGAATGTGGTTTCAGTAATACAACTTGAAATCACTGGAATCAAATACTCCTTCACTTATGTACAGATTAGAAGTCAAAAGACTGTGAATGAAAGTGATGTGATAGATCAGCAAGCATTTTCTTCTATGATCTTGAATAGAGAAATATACTTGGTTTTGGTTGAAAAACTGAAAGCATTTTGTGAAATCATAAGCTCATCCATTGCAGAGATTATTCAAAATAAACATAAGTGCAACACTTTATTAAAGTAAAAGTATTTTACTATTAATATACAAATGGTGAAGAATGACAATTTTGATATACTGTAAGCCATACTTTCAATGTCTCTCATAAATACAAAACTTCAACATTTGCATTATAATTTTTACAGTTTAAACATGTATATACAGCATTTCATAGGGACACACTATATTGAAACAATAGGAAAACATTGTGATAGCTAACTTAATAGTATAGAATTTGAATGAAATATATAAGTTAAAGAAAATAGAAGTATGTTTCAATGCATACTGAACACAGTATAGAAATTACATACCAAAAAAGAGAAAAAACCCTTATAGCTAAAAAGTTCACATATTCCTAACATAGTTTAGAGACAAATGCTAAACCATGAACATTCCTCTAAGAATTGGAACAAAATGTTTGATTATGACAGTATCATTTATTTTAGATAATACATGTTCTTTAAAAAAAAACACAATTTGCAAAATTGAATCACAGGTTCTAGTTAGCTTTCTCCCCTCACTATCACAATTATTTTGTTAATTGTTTTCTGCACAACTTAATTAATTTTACTGTCTTTATAAGTCATAATTTTAGTGTCTGTCCAACACCTTTCACACTAAGTAGTAGATTTTTCCTTTCTGGGTTTTTCAATTCTCTACTTCTCTAGCCTCCTATTCATGGTTGTGATCTGAAATCCTGAAGAATCATTTCTTTGCTTATTCTTTTGAAAGGAAGAATAAGAGCAGATGCTAAAAGATATATTTTTACATTTCAGGTAAAAGAAAACATAAATAGTAATGCCAATATTAAACTTACATGGGAAATTTTTATATTATTATGAATATCATGTGGTACAATCCTGAAAATTATTTAAAAACTAATGGTGGTACCAATGAATATATATCTATATATGTATATGTATATATAAGCATCCATATATATATACATATACATATATGTGCACTATTAAAGAAGGCCAATAGTGAAAAATGAAATATTTTCTAATACTATTGAATGCATTATCAAATAAATATTAAACATTATATATAATATAAAAGTTACCAACTTTTATATGTGGGAAATTAATTTATCTATTAATAGCATTCTTGTATAATTTTGTTATACAACTGCATCTACTTGGGTACATGCAGTTTTTAAAAAGTACAACAGAGACCTGGAGAAAGTTATATTTTTTTTGGCAACAACTACATCTAGGATCCCCCTTTTAAAAATAATATTCACATTTATATATAATTATTTAATATCAGAACATTATAAATTTCAATGAACAAAATAATTTCTTGAAATATTTTCATATTAGGATTGAAGTTCATCATTTCTGTGACTTTTCACAATGTAAATTTAGCCTTGGTTAATATTCCATATAGTATTTTCAATATGAGACACAATGCAGTAATATTACACAGGGTTAATAAGAAGATAAGAAGTCCTTTTTTTCTAAAGATAACTAAAGCTAAAAATGTCTTTATTTATTTATTTATTTATTTTTTGCTTTTTGGGTCACACCCAGCGATGCTCATGGGTTATTCCTCACTCTGCACTCAGGAATTACTTCTGGCAGTTATGGGGAGACCATTATGGGATACTGGGGATCAAACTAGGGTCGGCCACATGCAAGGCAAACGCCCTACCCACTATACTATTGCTCCGGCCCAAAAAATGTCACTTAAAAATCGTTTTTACCCTCATAAAGTTTGCTGAAGGAGCCCTCTGTATATGACTATGAAAAAGAACTCCAAAAGGAATTGAACTTTTAAAATACTATTAGTATCTATAAAAATTACAAATGTACTAATTATGATTGATACCTTAAATAAAGAAATGGGAGTTATTTCAATCACTTTAATTATAGATGCCTTTACCAGTGATTCTCTTAAAACCAATATTAAAAATAATTTTGATATACATGTATTTAACAGGAATGATATGTATATATATGTATATACACATAGTCATTTACCTTATTTTTAAAACATCATCTGTTGTCTTTGACTTGGAACTGGTAAAATTTCATTTCAACAATATTGTCTAGAACAACAATACCAAATAAATTAAATATAGATCAAAATAATTGTTTTGTCATCTAGAAATAAATACCTGGTATTATTTGTTATATTTAGATAGATTTTTATATCCAAGGAATAGTAATTTGAATCAAGCTTGTTCACTAAATGTAAATAATGTACTATTTAAGTGTTACAGATAAGAAATAAATATATCAGAAAAGATTCAGTTGTTTCTTTTCCTTTAACAAAGAGTATCCCATGCTAATTCAAAGGCACAATACATAGTAATTATTTAAAAATGAGCATAAGGTAAAGGCATGATTATAAAGTTATAACTAATTCTTGTCACTCAAATAAATAATAAGATTAATAAAACATTCATATAAATGTTTAAATAAAAAACAAGGTTTGCACAAACTTTACTAGATAAAATGTCTTTGAAAATTGCTTTTATATGTATTTGTGTTAAAAATAAATAAAAACTTGAGAAACAAAGCCTTATAGTTAGACATTAGTATCAAACGTCAGCCCACAAAAATATTAAATAAATATTTAGAAATCACAATCTTAATTATTTTGTAAATCATTACAAAATATGTGACAGATTTACCTGTGCAAGTTTTATACATAAAATATGTGCTAAAATGTTTATATTGTTTCATCTTTTGTGTTATTGAATATAGATTGTCTCTGCCTAATTGCAAATATCAAGAAATGCCAATGCTTTGAGTGGTATCTTTGCTATTTTTTAAAAGTTGTTTAGGGTTCTGATTATTTCAAAGTTCTTATAATCAGTCTACTGTTTTGACATTTTTTTACTAACACTCTCTTGCTGCAAAAATAACATCTATTATACCTATCTTTTTAGTCTTGAATGCAAGTGAAAAATAAACAAAATATTCTACTCATATTTTACAATTCACTGCAAGACATCTCAAATTTGGAAACTTACAGATAAGAGGGCTGGAGTGATAGCACAGCAGTAGGCCGACCCGGGTTCAATTCCTCCGCCCCTCTCGGAGAGCCCGGCAAGCTACGGAGAGTATCTCGCCAGCATGGCAGAGCCTGGCAAGCTACCCCTAGTATATTCCATATGCCAAAAACAGTAACAACAAGTCTCAAAATGGAGACGTTACTGGTGCCCACTCGAGCCAATTGATGAGCAATGGGATGACAATGACAGTGACAGACAGAGGGATTTGAAACATTTAACTATTTTTTTGTTAATCACAGTATTACTTTGTAGCTGCATGACACAATTTCATAACAAAGGAAAGGGACCTCTCCTAGAACTGATATAATGCTCTTGAAATAGTTTGTCTACATTTAGCTCCAGATTATTATTAACATCAGTTATTCCATATTAGTGGCAAGAAATTTAATAGCGTATATAGAGATCACTGTTGATAAAAGAAAAGAGTATTGTTTTACATGAAATACCCAAAATGATTGAAATATCATTTTCAAATGGAGATAACACAAAAATGTATGTTCTTTACTGTTATTTCTTTGTTATTGAAGTAGATTACAGCTATAACAAGAGTAAACATACTAAATTGCCATCTTGTCTTATTCTTTCACTTTCATTAGCTTAAACCATGTAGTTCTCTCCAAGGGAAAAAGAAATAGGAAGTTCATGACTTACAAAAGTATTCACTAAAAAATAACTTGCTAAGACCAGTTAAATACTTCACACAAACCGATTTATATATTTTGACTAATTTTAGCACGTTGATATAGAAGTAGAAAAAACAATGAAATAAATCAGAACAATGATTAAACAAACATAAAAACAATCTAAAAATCTGTTGGACATTTCTTTTTCAATTTTTTTCCTAGGAAAAAGAATTTTTTAGAAGATGACAGAAAGAATAGAAAGGGGATATCCCTATATCATAACCCTGAAAATTATGGCAATGACACCGAGTATTGAATGCCTGAACATAAAGATGGAAATTTTGTCCTGCTGATAGAAAAAATTTGTCAGAATTAGTTGTTTAACATTTGTTTATGATTTTCAGCACTTTGCAAAGAAAACATTTATAAATGATATTAATATTACATTTATTATTAACCAATTTACCATTATATAGAGACATTCTGAAGAAGGTACCTCTGCACTATTAGAATATTACTTGAGTGTTTTATTAGGAGGTATCACATGCTCAGTTAATACTTGAGCCATAATACTCCCTGAAACACTAAAGTTTATGAATGACATGGGGCCTAAAGAAACCTTTGGTTCTCTAGGGCAAGGAATAATCTAAAACCTGCTCCCAATTGGCATATATATATTTATATCCATAAATATATAGATATATTTTACCTTACATATAAGTTAAAATCATGTTTTAGTCTCTGGGAGCTTGCATAGCTTAGAAGGTAGTGTCTATTTTATTCTGATATAGGCCCTATAAAGTAATATTAGAAATTCTGTGCTGAACAGTAAAGGAATTTCTTCAAACACAGATGTTTACTAAAATCTTAAAATGACTTCTAGGTGCAATAAACAGAATAGAAAGAGATAGTGGCAATTTAATTATTTATAACTGACACTTTTATGACATGTTACACTGTTGTCATTTCTCCTTATTTAAACCAAACTAAATATTTATATTTCTACTAGCCAATTGCATTTAATAATTTACCTGAAACACGGGAAAATATGAGTTTTTCAACCAAGTCATATAAAACAATGGGCAAAAAATATATTTCTTATGATACTGTTTGAAGTATCTAAGTACCAAAGTCTGGGGTTTCTTAACTGAAATTCTCTTAAAAGCAAAAAAAATCACATATTTATAAATATATCAAGACAACATTAATATTTTCCCATTGAAATTTACTTTATTTGAAGCTGAGGGCAAAAATCAATATTAGTTTTACTTGCAATACATTTTTGTATGTTACTGAAAATGGCATAGATAAAGAGATAAGAGATTTACAGAATCTTCCTAATCTAATTTTGCAACAACCAATATTCCTGTAAGGATAAGACGATAAGAATTTTTATCTGGCACTTTAGTCTATTCAAAATCCCCATTGGATAACACTGTAACAATAACTTGAAAAGCTTTTTCTCTACATTTCTCTGTATATTTAATATGAACTAAAAAATAAATAAATAAATTAAAAACTGTCTCCTTTAAGCTCTGATTCCCCGGAAGTCACAAGATAAAAAAAAAGTAACATTTATTGTTTTCTCCAAAAGCAGAAAGCCACTTAAATTATTTAATTGCTAAAAACAGAGTTGAAAAAAAAAAAACATTCAGGGCTTTCTCATACATTTTGCTTATCAAGCTTTTGTTCTCTTTCTCCCCTATTTGGGAGCAGTTACAGTGTGAAATATTATTCTTCAGAAACTGAGCACTTTTGCTGTATTATAAATGATAATACCTCAATCATAGATTCAATTTTATACCAGAGTTGGTGCCAGTCATGTCTCTATACTGAAATTCTTGACAAATCAAACAACAATAACAACAACAACAACAACAAAAGGAAATGGACCATGGACAGGAATATTTGATCATATGTATATGTATACAAGCTATTCCAAGCTAGTAGTTTCCCCAAGAAATTAAGGTCAGTGGAATAGTTTTGGTCATAGGGTCACTGCAATCCAAATGTTCTTTGTCGGGTTGTTTAATCCTCTGGGATCTTGTTATGCTTTGCTGTCATCCTCTTTTGATTGGATGATATCATTTGCAACCTTAATTTCTATAGTTTCTGGATTTATGACTTCCTTCCCGTTTTCTTCTTTTAAAGGCAATTTTCTGAAATAAAATATAACATAAAAAATAGTAAACTCTGTTTGCTAAGAGTCCCTTAACAGTTACTTATTTTGTGCAAGGAAATATGTTGACAAACACCACAATGAAAATATAGTTTTGTCCTAGTATGAAATCAGCAGAAAAATTATCTAATGGAGATTAAAACAATTATTATCCACAATAAAAGTATATAATATATGTAAAATACATAATATATGTAACAATGAATAATTAAATATTTCTATATTTAGATACAATAAACTATTCATGTTAGGGTTAGTTCAGCTTTGTAACTACTTTGCATATAAAATATATGTTCTGATTCTGAAGACACAATAGAGGGTTTATAGACCTTGCCTGGATCCATAGCGAAGTGGGTAGGGCATTTGCCTTGCACACTGCCAACTCGGGCTCGATTCCTCCGACCCTCTTGGAGAGCCCAGCAAGCTACTGCGAGTATCTCACCCGCATGGCAGAGCCTGGCAAGCTACCCATGGCGTATTCAGTATGCCAAAAACAGTAACAACAAGTCTCAGAGTAGAGACGTTACTGGTGCCTGTTCAAGCAAATCGTTGAACAATGGCTTGTCCCCAATTTCCTTCCCAACATCCCCTGAGCTTGCCTCTATGGCAGACATTTTTCACCTCTTTCTCTCTCTCTCTCTCTCTCTCTCTCTCTCTCTCTCTCTTTCTCTCTCTCTCTCTCTGTGTTCTTTTTGGCATTATGATTTACAATATAGGTGCTGAAAGTGTCTCATGCAATGCATATCCATCTGTTTACCTATTTTAGAACTCAGTTCTTCTCCGGTGTGATCATTTCCAACTATCATCCTATTGGTGGCCCTTCTCCATCCTAACTACCCTCCCTGCCCCACAACTTGCAGCAGATTTTAAGTCCCACTGGCCCTTGTTTCTACTGTCCTTGTTTAAAACCTAATGAGACTAATATCCAGCCTTATTTCTTAATAAAAAAATTACTACAAAAAATTTTAAAGAATCTTAGGTTTTATTATTTAAGAACATAATTTATCTAGTCACCACTCTTAAATTCATTGGTTTGTCATCTTCTTCTTGACTTTAAAAATAACTTTTCTCCCTTGACAAGGCATTTTTTTTGCATCTGAAAGAACTTATGGAATTCCAATTGCTATTTTGACTTTAACAATTTCATGGGGCAGAAACTGGTGCCATGTAATTCCCCTGGAACTTATCTATATTGTGATTTAAAAAAATCAAAAATCTTCTCAGTTAAAAACATAGAGTAATTATGATAAAAACAAATATAAAGTAAGTCATAGGAGACTAATATTCTAGTATATATTTTTTTAATAAAAAAGCACTAGAATCTATTTCTTGGAATGAGATAGGTCTAGGTGGTTTTTAATGTGTGTGTGTGTACATGCATGTGTGTGTTTGTGTTTGTGTGTTTTGTGAACCACACCTAGTGATGTACAGAGCTTACTCCTGACTATGATCTGGGCACCATTCGGGGTTTGGAGTCTGAAATTCAGATCAGCCTCCTCATGAAAGGCGAGTGTCTTACTTGTTTTGATTTTCTTAAAAACTATCAGGACTACAGAGATAGTACAGCGGGTAGAGCATTTACATTGCATGTGGCAGACCCAGGTTTGATCCCCAGCATCCCAAGGATCCCCCTGAGAACTGCCAGGAGTAATTCTTGAGTGCAGAGTCAGGAGTAACCACTGAGCATTGCTGGGTGTAGCACCCAAACAAAAAAAGTAAAAAAGAAAAAATGAAAATAGAAACACTACTTAACCCAATCACCTATAAGGACATGTTAAAGCTTTTTAATATGCACTAATATCTCTATCCTTTATGAATATCTACATTCAGATCTTCTTTACTTATGTATATCATATCCACATACTCTTAATTGATAGAAAGGAATTTGTAGGCATGGAGGGAGTAAAGTGGGTCAGATCTTTGCCTTTATGCACAAGTGACCAAGGGTCAATTCCTGACACTGTTTATGGCCCCAGAGTTCTTTCAGGAGCTCTCCTAGGACACATAGCAAGAGGTAAGCCTAGAGTGTCACCTGGTGTGTCCCCAAAACAAAAAGAGGGGGATGAGGGGATAAGTGCATATTTTGAATTGTAGTTTGCATCATTGGAAATACATATGGTTTCTGAAGTGGAGATTATAGAACCCACCTTAACTCCACAATAGTCAAGGTTATCTTAGAATGCATAGTCTAGATGCTATCTCTAGCTCTAGTAATGATATTGAGGAATTTTTTAAGGCCACATATAGTGCCGCTTAGACTTTATTCCTTTATGTCCACCCAGGGACCATTGGTCATTGTGAAGATTTAAGCAGGGTTGGCTATCAGCAGGCCAAAATCTTTCCCCTGCATTACTTACCTGGCCCTTGATTTGAGAACTTATATTAAAATTTTGACTACAGAGTAGCAATTTTATTCATCTAAATATTTTTCCCACTTGTGAGCAGAGAGAGAATATTTCTATAAAGATATGTTACAATTTTTTAAATATCATTGACACTGCAATACCTTGGGGTCACTGGGACTACAGTTGATGATTCTCATGGAGTCACTCAACACCAGGAACTCATTCAAGGACTTTTTGCATGCTGGGTATATGCTGTACTATTTGAACTATTTCCCTAGCCTACAATTAAGTTATTGTGCTCATAATTAATATAATTAACGCTTTGATCCACAATGGAAAAAGAATGTTCCTCTGAAAATTTATCTGCAAGGTAAGTTTTGCTTTATAAAAGCAATAACATTTCAAAGGCAGTTGGATGAGCAGTGCTCAAAAATTATGTGATAGCTGTTGTTTTGTTAGTATCAAATAAATACACCAAGCTATGACTATCACCAGTGCTTCATAATGCTTTTGGTTTGAAAAGCGTTTCCTTTGTACATATTTTTCTTTCTTATAGGATTAGTTGAAATACCTACTAATGTCCTAAAGGAACTGTGATAGGTTTAAAGGAAGTAAATAAACTTGAGCTAAGAATAAACACTATTTACTATATAGACTTTTATAATTATCTGCAGCTGAGTGATATTTAATCCTTTCTCAATTAAACAGCACAAATGCCCAAATGCCAGAGGAATGTACATATTCACACACACACACACACACACACACACACATACACAACACAATACACATATATACAGAGAGAGAGAGTTAGAGACTGAAATAATACGCAGCTTTAAAAATAATTAAATCATGCAGTTTATGCAATGTTAATAGAACTAGAAGGTATCCTTAAGTGAAATATGTCAGAGAGAAATATATAGGACAAAATGCTGGAAGCTACATACTCGGGTTCTGTTAGTGGTGTTGTTTCATTTGGCTCATTTACTGGGCTCCCATCTTCATGATTAGTAATTCTTTCATCTTCTGTTCTCATCTCCACTATGGGTTCTTTTGATCCATCTTTCCTAGAAAAATTAAGAAAGCAATATAGTCATGTAATGTAAATGGAAGCAGTTTGCGATATAGTTAAAAAAATTCCAGTTGATCTCACCTTTCCTCAAATTAAACTAACAAAGTCAGATTAAGATGATCACTAAGAATTTTGAGGCTGGAGAGACAGCACAGCGGGCAGGATGTGGGCCTTGCATATGGCCTTGAATTTGAATTTGATTCAATCCGTGACACAGCATGTAGTCCCTCAAGCACTGCCAGGAGTGATCCCTGAGTGCAGAGTCAGGAGTAAGACCTGAACACGAGCAGGTATGAATCTCCCCAAACAAACAACAACAACAACAACAAAAGTCTTTGAATAATACGACTTCATTTTCCAATCTTAATTCATTTTATAAATTAGGTCTTTATAATTTAGAGTGCTGCTACTTCATTGTCATTTTAAACCAAATTGATTGATGTTGGAAATTACATCCTACAATTATACCTATAATCACCTCTTAGTGTCAGGAATTTGGTTCTTGTTTCTTTGTTATTTTATAAACAAATAGGTCACCTGTGATTAAAAACAGCGTTAATTCTTCCTTTTCTGTTAATGTAATTTTATTTATTTTTATTTTTATTTTTTTATTTTTTTTTATTTCATGCCTTTAGCTAAAATGCCTAAAAAAGTGGAAGGAGGGAATATTCTTGCTTTTCCTAACTTTTGCAGAAAAACTTTGAGTTTCTAACTCATGTGATGGCAACTATAAGACCCCTTTCATAGTGGATTTTCCTTATGAAGTCAAAGTCATTACCCTCTACATATGACTTACTTAGATTGATAGAATGGTGGATATATTTTTATCAAATTATTATTTCAACGTATAATAGAGTATAGTATAATTTTACTTGTTGAAAGTATTGATATGAACAATTATATTACTTGTTTATTTCAATGTACTAGACTTGCATAGCTATAATATCTCCTTCTTGGTTTTGTTACATGAAGTTTTATATGATTTTGATTCAGTTTGCTTATTTTGCTGAGAATTTTTGCCTCTAGGTCATGAGATACATTTATTTTCTTGTAATTTACTTGTCAGGTCTTGGAATTAGGGTACTGTTGACTTTATAGAATGTGTCAGGAACTTTGCCTTCTGTGCCAATCTTCTGAAAGACATTGTTGAGAAGTCAAACAGATGTGTTTTTTTTCCCAAATAATTGCTGAATTCACTAATGAACCCATCTAGATCTGGTGCTGTATGGTCTTAAATATTGGTTGACTTTCTTTAATAAACATATGCCTATTCAGATGGTGTATTTCTTTTTGTGTGAATTTGACTATGATGCCTCTTTCAGGCAATTATTTCACCTAGTATAAAATGTGTGAGCATATAATTATTCATAATATTATAATATCCTTATTAATGCTTATGTGACTTTGAATCATGCCCTTTCTTTTCACTGACTTTAGTTGTTTGTGTTATGCCTCTTCATTTATACTTTAACGAATGACGTTTCAATCAATGGTGAATTGCCTATGTGACAGTGATCCCAACAGACCACCATGTCAAAGAGCATAGGTATGAAGTACACCACATTATCTAAGATTATATGGTAACCTGTAGGAAGTCAAAGGAAGTCAAATCCCTTTTCCAAAGGATAGCAGGAACCCCCCTGGCCCTGCTGTTTCAAAAGCAACACCCAGCCTCTGTATGCCTTGTAAGATAAAATCACCTCCCAGGCTCTGTCCAAGTGTAAGAGGGGAACCACTGGGCCAGGGACTGCCGTGCCAGGTTTGATGCTATGGGTAACCCAATCTCTGGAAACCAGCAAGAGTGCCTGCCTTAGGCCCCATTAAACCAGGGGGCATTTTGCACTGCAGCCCCTCTTTCCAACATGGTGTTCCAGAGTTCCAATCAGTAGATTTGCCACAGCCAGCCTCAGCAGGGAACACAGCCTTGGATATTTCCTACCCTGATACAGTTACTATGACCCCCTGGCTAGTGTGTCCTTATAAATAAATTAAATTCTGGCGGAAAGGGTCCAATCCCATGTGACACCGTGGGCCTATTATTAGGGAGAAGTAGTTTGACTATTAGAGGAATTACTGTTCATGCTGGGGTCACTGATTTGGATAATACTGGTGAAATAGTAATTGTTATTATGGTACCAACTGCTTTTGGACATTTGATAAGGGAGAGCGCATTGTTCAGATTCTAGTACTTCCTTTTGTTATGTCTGGTCAACCCACTGGCCCTAGGTTTGGCAACACTAATCCTTTGATTGCCTATATTGCCTGTCTTAGAGAGGGCAATCACCCACTTGTAATTTTTGAAATCCAAGGGAAATAAATTAAGGGGATGATTGACTCGGGAGCCCATGTCCCTATCATCTCTACCCAATATTGGCCTCACATTTGGGTCATGCAGGAAATAGCCTATGGTTTGCATAGAGTGTGTTATAGCTACTTTCCAGCCCTATGTAGCCCCCATACCTCTGAATTTATGGGGATGAGTTTTACTTGAATAATGGAAAGCGGAGATTAGAATTCACACTGCATCTCCCCTGTAACCTCTGATTCTGAGGCCATCCCTTTTTAATAGGGGAACTGTGGCTTTATGCCCACCACCTCTCCACATTCAGAGGGCATGTAGAATATTAAAAACAAAAACATAAAAGGAGCTATTCCCCCACTTGAATGTATCAGGGAAACTCCTCATAGAAGGAAAAGTCTATGCTTATATTCCAACAGATCACAACCTCACTAAGGAACTTTGGGTTCAGTTATGTCTTGTCATAAGTCAAATTCATACACCTTACTTGGACTTCAGACCACCAGAGACTCCTAAACTCTCCAAACTCCAGAACACCGAACCAATTTCAGCTGGAAGTCACATGGAAATCAGAGGAGGAGTCAGCATCAGAGGACATGCAGAAAAAGGCCACTGGCTCCTTTACACAACTGTTTCACCATCCTGACAATTTGTTAGACTCTCCATTGAAGTTCTCTGGAGACCCACTAACGCTGCTATTGAGGGAATAGCTCTTTAGACCTCACCGAGGTCTAAATGCATTAATTCATTAAAACGTGGCAAAATGACTCACCACCTCTAGACAGTTCAGGTTACTCTCAAACATGATGTTGAGCAGGGATTGGGCATTTTATAACAAACACTGTTTTGGGCTCATGGGTGGGTTGAAATGTCAAGTTTTTGTGTTTTGCAAAGAGAAAATGGGGAGATGTTGGATAACATTGGGTTGCCTTTGCTCCTCTCGAAGGGATCTTAGGCTTATTGAGTTACTCCCACAACAGTGCCCCTGAGGCACACCCAATTCCATCAGGTCCTAATAATCCTATATTGCTTTTCTCTTTCCTTTATGACACTTGCATGGTTTAGCAATGTTTTTTTCGTATAGACACAGGAAGAAAGTTCATACTATGCTTTGTAACATGGGAGTTAATTGATTCCAAATAATATTTACTCCAGGACACTATAGCACTGTAGCACTGTTGTCCCGTTGTTCATTGATTTGCTTGAGCTGGTACCATTGTGACACTTGCTATTACTGTTTTTTGCATATCGAATACCCCATGGGTAGCTTGTCAGGCTCTGCCATGCGGGCGGGATACTCTCAGTAGCTTGCCAGGCTCTCCAAGACGGATGGAGGAATCGAA
Source organism: Sorex araneus (assembly GCF_027595985.1). Taxonomy (NCBI): domain Eukaryota; kingdom Metazoa; phylum Chordata; class Mammalia; order Eulipotyphla; family Soricidae; genus Sorex; species Sorex araneus. The sequence continues at coordinate 186,316,818 of NC_073303.1, read as the reverse complement.
CCTGGGTCATCTGTGTGTAAGGCAAATGCCCTACCCGCTGTGCTATAGCTCCAGTCCTTGGGCATCCATCATATTTACCTGACTTAAACCTCAGTTGTCCTTATTTCCTAACAAGGAGGGTCCAGTGAAGGTACTGGATGGAACCAGGGCAAGCTGTAAGTAAGCTAACCTGGCATCGAAAGGAGACAAGCTAAGCACCATAAGTATAATGAGTTAAGAGTATGGTCATGGAACAAACTCTGTCATGATCCAATAGGAAGTAAGTGTATATGGACCCTCCTAGGGTTAGGAAAGACTAACTTGGCCTGAGGACTGTGGTCTGGGATATATAGCAAGATGTCCCCAGGAAGAGCCAACCTTTAGGTTTAATAAATCTCTTACTGTGTTCACATAAAATGACTATAAATATTATAAAAGTAAATTCACTAGGATTGTTCAAATGGTTTACTAGCTGAGGAAAGGAGAAAGCAATACACCCTAGGTAGAATCCTGCCCTTGAGCGGATCCCTTAGTAATTTGGAGTGTTGAACCCTCAGATGAGATTTTTGGCCTTGAATTAATCTCCTAGAAATTCCCCTGAGGGAGTGGCTTTACCTCTGCTTGTTGTTATGACGATGTTGAACCCCACCTATGTTTACCTCTATTCTTCACGATTTCTATATAACTCTGAGTGTGGGATGACTAGAGATGAGAACTAGATGAGGACTATGAGGACTATGAGGACAAGGATAAGGGAACTATGATGACCTGGACTATAATCCAAACTACAATTAAGATTGTGCCATAAGGGGAGAGACAGCACCTCACTGAGGAGGAGAGAAAGATAAACTGACTACCAACCAGCCCGGGGCCCTGTTTATCCAATCCGCCCAATCCTTCGTCCATCCTGCACTGTCGTCTGGCCTAGGGAGGTGGTTCTCGGCCAACAAATGAGCCCAGTGCGCACCACCTTGCCTTTCTTTCAAAACTCACAGGAATGCACTGTGATGCTCGCACAATTATAAAATTGCCTAGTAACAGTTTCCGCAGAACATAGCCCTGTTCTCAAGCTAAGTATGGCTATATACATTGAATGCTACAAATGTCCCTACCATCCCTGTTTTTCTGAATCTTTAAGTTGTACTTTTATTTTCATTTCACTAAAAATATTATAAAATTTCTTTTTAGATGTATTCTGTGATGTTTTTTGAATACTTTTTTTTTTTTTTTTGCTTTGGGGTCACAACCAGTGATGCTCAGAGTTTACTACTGGCTCTTTGCTGAAGGATTTCCCTGGCGAGGCTCAGGGGAGCATGGGATTTAAGGCATCGGGCCAGGCCAGCCACATGCATGGCAAGCATTCTGCTGTTTTATTGCTTCAGCCCCTGAGTTAATTTTTTTTTTTTTTAGGTCACACCCAGCAATGCACAGGGGTCACTCCTGGATCTGTACTCAGGAATCACCCCTGGCGGTGCCCGGGGGACCACATGGGATGTTGGGAATCAAACCCAGTTTGGCTGCGTGCAAGGCAAACGCCCTACCTGCTGTGCTATCACTGCAGCCCCCTGAATTAAAATATTTAAACAAAAAATAGTTTTCTATTTATTTCCTGTCGCATTAATGAGATCCAATTCAATTATTTTATTACTTGCTAGAAGACATTGCTGTTAATTTCATATGTACATAAGGGGAATATGTAGTGGGTTGTCATTAGATGAAGTAATTTATAATTGTTTAGTAGAGGTTATTGATTGATAGTGTTATATCTTTAGTTATGTTCTTAGTGGTTCAATGGCCATGGAATAGTTTATATTTTTGAGAGAAAATAATTAAAACAACTATAATCACAAGTACATGTAGTATTCCTTGCTATTCTTTTAGTTTGTTTCTGTAGTTGTTGCTTTGTTTTTCTCTTGTTAGACTAATAATTCATGTTCAGAATTATGTCTTGGGGTCCAGGTATGTGGCTGGCCAGTGGTCCAGGACTAGCCTTGCATGTCTGAAATCATGAGTTTACTTCCCAGCACCTCCCCAAATCAGTATGATTTTTGGCACTGTCCATGTAATCCCTGACATCAAAGATAATGTGTTTAACTATGTTCCATAACCATAACAAAAGAAAGTGCTTATGCTATTGTAAACATCTCAAACTCCTTGCCATGCAAAGTGAACAACTTTGCAATTATCATAATGAAGTGTGTGACCCTGAGCATTACAGTATTATCCCTGATATCACAATGAAAACAATAATAACAACAATGGTTAGGGAGAAAGATGGAAGAATTTTGTCTATTTATAGAACTGGCCTGCTTTCCCTGCTTGCAATGCTTTTCTTTATCGGTGAAAATGTTTTTGCTCTGAAGTTTTTTCTGTCTTTAATTAATATAGCAATCCTTGTATTCTTTGGACTAGGACTAAACTGGTATTATCAGTTTTCTTCCAAGTTTAATCTGTATTCCTTTGTATTTAAGTGCCTTTCTTTTGAGTAATATAATGTTTATGTAATCTAATAATATGTATTTTCATTTGTGTATTCCATTTTTATTTTCAAATTACAAATTTCCTTTTGATTTCCTTATTTAAGAAGAAAAGTTCATTTAATGTTTTATTATTTTAACTAGGTAACATTTAATTCTATTCTTTTCTTAACATATGAACTATTATTTTTTTAAAACTTTGTTTTACTGATTTCCATAGTTTGAAAAATCTTTTTTATCAAAAATTTTCATGATTCCAATAAACATTCCCATTTTTCCCTATTTTCTTATTAGATGTCTCAACATCATATATTTTTATTTTGGGAGGGTCAGGGGAGCACACTGGTGATGTTCAGAGATTATTTCTGACTTTGAACTCATGAATCACTCCTGGCAGACTCAAAGCACTTTATAGGATACTGGGGATCGAATCTGGGTTGGTCACGTGCAAGGCAAGGCAAGTGTTTTACTGGCTGCACTGCCTCTCCGGCCCAAAGATCAAATATTTTTATTCCTCAAACATCTTTTCAGCCCCAGTTCACCTGGGGCTGAAAAGAGCAGTCAGAGAGTAAGAAGTGGATCCCAGTTCAATCACATTTGTTCCTGTGCACAGAGAAAGTCCTGGACATAGCCATATAAGGCTTTTACTCTCCTCCTACCTCCAAAAACATACCAGGAAGTTCATTATCTACTAAAATATTTTTGAACAGTATCAATTGTTTTTTATTTATATTTTTATACATCTGGGGCTGCAGCAATAGCACAGCAGGTAGGGCGTTTGCCTTGCACATGGCCGACCCAGGGTTGATTCCCAGCATCCCATATGGTCCCCTGAGCACCCCCATGGGTGATTCCTGAGTGCAGAGCCAGGAGTAACCCCTGTGTATCGCTGGGTGTGACCCAAAAAGAAATATATATATATATATATATATATATATATATATATATACATCTGCTGACATTGCTAATCTACTGTTTCAGTGTAAAATATCCCCCAAAGAATAAACCATATATATTATATATGTATGCATATGGGTGGGTGGTTGGGCAAATGCATGTCTGTGTGTCATGGTGCTGAACTTCTGAGTTTGCTTCTGTTGCTTGTCTTTTCATGTTAATTTTTCTCTTTGGTCTGGCTTTTTCTTTTAATAAAAGTATATATACATATAAATATGTTATAATTAGGCATGATATACAATTCAGAATAGCCGCTATAGTAATAGTCTTCAGTAATGTAGTGTTAATGGATGGAATGCATCACCTATCATCAAGCTCTTACTGAATTAGTAAATTCAGTAAGATTTTTGTACTATTAACTTCACTCTGCTTACACACTACTCTTCCACCCCGTGTTGATAGGATGGTTAGAACAGACTGGAGTTGGGCATTTCATTTCTCTACATTGGAAAAACTTCTATATACATATGTGCTTCCTCTATATTTAAACAATCTAGCTAAGTTTTTCTCATGATTTCTTAACATTTTGCTTTCTTTCTTTTTTTTTTCTACTTTTGGAATTGAACACTACTGGAATTGAACCCAGGGCCTCATCACACAAGCAAGGAATGAGCTCTACTGATGAGCTACATTTTTATATTTTACTTCTTTTAAATATTTTAGATAATTTTGACTAGGGAATTTTCTTTTTCTTTATATAACACATAAAATTATTTATCAATTTTAATTTTTTTGTTATTTTTTTAGGGGAGGTACGCCCAGAACTTCTCAGTGGCTGTTTCTGACCCTATGTTCAAGAGACCAACTGTGGGGCCAGAGATCAAACTGGGATTGGCCTCATGCAAAGTGGATATCTTAACTCCTGTAATGTCTCTCCAGAGCTCAGTTTATTACTTTTAATGGACATGTGTTTCTCAAGAGAGCCTCTTGCCCGCATGCTTGGCTGTCTTCTCCGGAGCCCCTCGGAGGGGATGGGCTCCAGTTTTCTCCCCACCCAGAGCAGAGCTCCCGGCAGCCGAAGACCACCGGAACCTAGTGACAGACATGCTCGAGGCCCCTCTCCACACGTTCGGACAGGCCTCACGCATGAAGGTACCGGCAGAGGAACCCAGGTGTGTGTAATCCCATCAACAGCCAACACCCAGAGACTTAAAAGCGAGCTCCCAGAATATATCTTGTAGCCTACTTCTCCCTCTGGGAGAAACTGGCAAGTTTCTAAGAGTTTCCTGCTCACATGGGACAGCCTTGCAAGCTTCCCATGGTGTATTCATATGCAAAATCCAGTAACAAACTGGATCTCATTCCCCTGACCCTGAAGAGCCCCCAGTGCAACATCACTGGGAAGGCCAAGTCGAGATAGAGTTCTAAGATCTCAGGGAAAGGACAAAATGAGAGGTTGCTGAGCCCGCCTGAGAAATCGGTGATTAACGAGATTTCGTGATCGTGATGGTGTCTCTCATTAAGTGTAAATCTTGAAAAAAGGTAGTGTACATTTTTACATCACTGTACTTTTGTACCAATGATGCAGTAGTGTATATTTCCCAAAATATTTACATTGTACATCACTGGAGTGTTATATCAATGATATAGTGGTATCATTGGAGTGTTGAATATTGGAGCTTTGGTAAGTGCATACATTAACAAAGTAATGTTAGTATAAATAAGTTCTTGGATAAATGGGAGTAATATTAGAGTTTGATGAGTGTGCAATCATTAGCCATTTGATGAAATAAACTATAAGAATGTAAAACAATTTGATTTAATCTCTAACTTAAATTAAGATACAAATAATAATGAAACACTAGGATTTTAAAAGCATTCTATGTCATTGACTTCATCTGTTTTTATAAAACATGATGCTAATTAGAACAAAAACTCTAAATATATAATTAATGTGTATTATAATAATGTACAAAACATTATAGCTTATGATAGCATTAAAATCGTATGACATAATGCTTAGAATTGTGTTTTAAAGCTATTATAAATACAGTGAGTCACATAATTTATGTTATATCTCATTGAAATTTTGTTATCATTTTAGATTTTTATATTTATATGCAATTTATATATGCATATCTCAAATTTATTATATGTATCTTATTTAATTATACATATCCTAATTATACATATTCTATTTAAAATATATATATTTCCAATGTAATAGTACTATTTCTTATAAAATGATTTAAACATTTTTCTCAAATTGAAATTTGACATAGATATAAGTATATAATAAGCCATGTGCTTTTACCTTTCCAAGTCTTCAAGGTTAGTTAAACTCAGCATGATTTACAAACGGACATGTTGACTGTTAAATTGTCAAATAATTGAGTCAAATGAAAATAAGCAACAAAACTGTACTGCAACTTGCTCTTTTGCACATGGTCACTAACATCTCTTCATTAAAAACAGAAAGTTTCTACATTTCTTCTTTTGTCCCAAATACAGTAAATCAACAATATTTGGCTTTACCTCAAATCTCAACATATTTATATATTTGTGCGGCTACTGTGTTGGCCCAACCTATAATTTTCCACTTGAATTATGTTAAGAACTTTTTATCTGTTTACTCTAATGTTTCCTTTGCACCTACAAACATTTCAGTATTCATTTTACACAAAAGCTACAATAATCATCTGAAATATATTACTTTAGCTTACATATTTTTATAAAATTTTCTAGCTAAGAAGTTTTGTTACTCTGGTGCTTAAATTGTTTGCAAACTTTGTATTTGTATTAGTCCCTCTTTTTAGCTCAATCCTATGGATTTTGTTTGTCTTTGAAAACTCTAAATTTATTTCTCCCTTATGATACTGTATTTTTCATTTCACTGACACTGAATGTTTTTCCCACAATCATTTTGTCACCAGCTTCTCATCTCTCAGGTTATTGAAAAATAATTCTCTAATAACAATATACCTTTCACTTTTCATTTTTCTTCATGTTTATAATAAACGCACTTTTTTTTTATTTAATCAGTGCTAACATTTTTTCTGCCTAAGCTTCATGTAAATAAATATCTTTCTCATTTTGCCTGCCACTTTTTTATCAGGTTCATATCAATATACACAGCCTGGTATTTATTCCAAAAATGTATATTTGAAAAGTTAGAAAGAATGAAAATGTGAAAGTATGGCTTTGAATTATTTATGTATATATAAACATCCATATAGTATAAATATTATGTGTTGTAATTATGTTATATATTTTTTATTTCTTTTTTTGGTTTTTGGGTCACACCCAGCGATGCACAGGGGTTACTCCTGGCTCTGCACTCAGGAGTCACCCCTGGCGGTGCTCAGGGGACCATATGGGATGCTGGGAATTGAAACCGGGTTGGCCGTGTGCAAGACAAACGCCCTACCCGCTGTGCTATTGCTCCAGCCCCTATTTTTGATTTCTTGATAGGTAAAAAGAAACTAAATCCTTGTTAATATATTTAAGAATAAGACAATATAAAGTAGATCAATCTATATAAAAGTATTATATAATTATAAAAATCAAAATATATAGTTAATAGGAAATTTCTATATTGCATGCCAATGTTCTATTCAAATGATAAATAAAGTCCGACTTAAATTCATTCTTTGCTATGCTCCGTGTTTAGCATGAAGCAGATGGGATAGTCTTATTACCATATGAGCTTGCTATCCCTGCAGGTGGGATTTATTTGGAAATTAAAACTTTTTTAATTGACAACAGTTGATATAAAATTTATCAACCCATGAGGTGAAAATATCCCTTATAGAAAATCAATATGGAGTAGTGAGGTACAAATTGTGTAGCAGGGTTGACAAGAAGTAGAAATAAAAATCTATAAAACCATGCAGAGTGAATTTGTCTCTGTCCCTAATCATAGAAAATAATGTACAACACTATATGCATCTCAATTTATTTCTCGAAAATTAATTAAAATCAGCTAAAAAATATGAAGGAATATATTACTAATAAAAACACAGTGAATGCTAAAGATATTGCTGAGTGAAGAAAACCAGACACAAATGGTAGACTTTGCTGGGATTTATCTATGTGAAATACTATTACAATGATCAAAAATCTACGGCAAAGTATAGAAATAAGAGTTTTGTGGGCACAACTGAGATGTGTTCTTAGTTCCTGTGTATGGGAAACTGAGTAAAGAGAAGCAATGGGAAGTTTCTAAATTAAAATATGATTTAGGTTACAAAAACATAAACACTTCCAAACTTATCACATGGAACATTATGTGCATTTCATGTGTATAAATTTTACAGTGAAATAAATAAATCCTGGAGCTGGAGAAATAGCACAGCAGGAGGACACTGGCCTTTCACATGACTACCCAGGCTCAATTCTTAGCATGAACTAAGATCCTTGCACCTCAGTAAGTGTGACCTCTGGGCCAGGCGTACCCGAGTACCACCATGCATAACCCCCAAACCAATAAAAGAAAAACCCAAAATAAATAAATCCCAAATTGTAATGATGTGGGGCTGGAGTGATAGCATAGTGGGTAGGCTGTTTGCCTTGCACTCGGCCAACCCGGGTTTGATTCCCAGCATCCCATATGGTCCCCCGAGCACAGCTAGGAGTAATTCCTGAGTGCAGAGCCAGTGGTCAGCCCTGTGCATTGCCGGGTGTGACCCAAAAAAGCAAAAAACAGGGGCTGGAGAGATAGCACAGCGGGTAGGGCGTTTGCCTTGCACGCGGCCGACCCGGGTTTGAATCCCAGCATCCCATATGGTCCCCCTGAGCACCGCCAGGGGTAATTCCTGAGTGCATGAGCCAGGAATGACCCCTGTGCATTGCCGGGTGTGACCCAAAAAGCAAAAAAAAAAAAAAAAAAAAAAAGCAAAAAACAAACAAACAAAAAAACAACCAAATTGTAATGATGTGTACAACATAAACTATATAGTGTTTTAGTGCACTAACATTGTTGAAATGCAAACAAAAATATGACTCGTAATGGACTTACATGTAATAAAGAACTGGATTGTAATTGCAGGACATAAAGTGTTTGGAAATGGGTTTGGATTTAACAGTCTTTTAATTGTTTTCTATGTTTCAAATGTTTCATATTTAGATATTAGATAGAAAATCTAAGGAATTGACTATAAGATGAAAAAGGACTATGTCCTTCAATTTTAAACGTTTGATTTCTCTTTGCAGTGCTTACTGTAGTTATGTGTGTATCTGTTATGTGTGTATCTAATTAACCTAACACACACAACAGTGTGTTTACATGTGGGTGAGTGTATATGTATGCTTAAACAGACGACTGTGCTTCCTGTACCAATTTTTTTATGAATCCATGGTTTTGGATATTGGATAAAAATCTATCCAAAAACAAAATGATAATCATTAGAAACTATTAATGACTTTCGTACATAGAAGGGAATTTTGCTACAAAATTTGGAAAACACAAAATTTGTCACAAAGTATTGCTTAGCACATACACAAGTTTTGATACCACCTTAAAACCTATCTATTAAAATTTGAGATATTTGGCATAGTTAATAGTTAAACACAGTTTGCCTTGGTTTTTAATTATGATTATTACCAATTATTCAAAATAAGGAAAATTATACAAAAACCACTTTATGATCACCTTTCATCTTTAAATCAAGGTAGAAATTGTTTTTTTTTTGATTGATCCCAATTTAAATTTGGTCTTTACTAGTCTGTCTTATGTTATTTTATTTTTATGAGATCTTGTATATACAATGCAAGGAGCAACAACACACTACCCATGTTCTTACAGTTAACATCTATTCCTTACAGAAAAAAATTCCCTCATGAGGTCTCAGTCAAGCCTGAGAGAGACACTTAATTGTGTAATGTGATGCTGGTATTGATACTCACAAGTATGCAGCTTTTCCTTCCTCCAGTTCTTTACTTTTGCCACTGGAGCCACTCTTCTTCCCACACATTCTCCTGGTGATGCACATCAATAACCCACATTGTCGAATAAAGAAACAACTGACGTCGGTTACCACGAGGATTAGCAAAAGTGCCGCAACTCCCAGGCCAATGACGGCTCCAAGCCCAAGACCATTAAAAAGTGTGTCTTCAAAACATAAAACAGAAGAATTACATTACGCCTCAAGTATGAAAAGACTAGAAGATTTTCTAAAAATTATTCTTATCCAAGAAATAGGCAACTAAAAATACAGGAAACATATGATAGTTACTGGCAGACTCTGACTTAATAATTCGGTGGTACAAAACTCAGATTTTTAAATAATGTTTTAAATAACTAATATGCTAATGGTTGGAATGGTTTTTTTTGTGTTTTTGCGAATTTATTTTAGGAAATAATACCTCTTAAGTAACTTACCTCTTATTTAATTCTCGAGTTCCCGTGGGGAATACTATGAATATAGTCATATTACTAAATATAATCTATCAAAGAATCACAGCCATTAATAGATCATCACTTTGTTAAAAGGGAAAGAGTCAAAACTCTTGTTCAAACAGTGTTTAATAGATGTTCTATATAAAATCATTTTAAACTTGCAAATGACGGCTCTCAGCAATTTACATTGACGGAGTATGCATTTTAAAAATACCTGTCTACTATATTTTTAAAAGCATCATCTTAGAAGAAAATATTTTACTAGTATTATTTCCTGATAGTATTTTGACAATTCATATTAGGATACAGGCAAATTAAAGTAGAGCTATAGCAATTGTGATCTATCTGAAATTATATCATGATATGGAAGGAAAAATCGAGGGTCTCTTTTCCTCTGCATTTGATCCCAGGAAAACTTAATTGTGATGCAGATAGCATTCATGAAAGACATGACTGGGAATTGGACAGATTTAGATACTGGAAAAATTGGCAGCAGGTGCTAATAATAGTAAAACTGAACCAAATTGACACAAAAGACAAGATTTCATAGTTGTGGTAAGTAAGTTAAGTTAGAAAAAGAATGCCATTGACCAGAAGGTTTTACTAATCTATGGTATATCTTAAAAATCAAACAAAACAAAAATATACTATGAATTGTCAATAAAATGATAGCTACTGGAGAAGAAGGGGTCAGATATGGCAGGAATGGGAAGAGGCGTAGTGGTGGATAATGATCAACTTTTATTGATAGAAAAATAAGCACAATGTAAAGAAAATATGTTGTACAGTTAATACTAAATTACCAGGAGGAGGAAAGAGATATCTAAAACTCTGTTTGTAGGAAAGTCAAAAATGAGTTTTTGCATGATAGCACAGGGATTGGGAGTTTGCCTTTCACAAGGCCGAACCGAGTTTGATTCCGCCGCTCTTGGAGAGGTATCGAGCCCGTGTGGCAGAGCCTGGCAAGCTACCCGTGTGTATTGGATATGCCAAAAACAGTAACAATAAGTCTCTCAATGAGAGACGTTACTGGTGCCTGCTTGAACAAATCGATGAGCAATGGGATGACAGTGACCAGTAAGTTTATATAACCTTATAAAATTATAATGACCGATGATCTTTTTTTAAATGTCAAAGTACATTCACTATAAATGTTACAGTCACATGCTCAGGATGGAACTGACATTGAATCAAGTGACAGATATTTTCACTGTGTATTCAAATCTGGGATTCAAGAAGCAGAATTGGGGGCCGGAGCGATAGCACAGCGGGTAGGGTGTTTGCCTTGCATGCGGCCGACCCGGGTTCGATCCCCGGCATCCCATATGGTCCCCCAAGCACTGCCAGGAGTAATTCCTGAGTGCAGTACCAGGAGTAACCCCTGAGCATCGCTGGGTGTGACCCAAAAAGCAAAAAAAAAAAAAAAAAAAAAAAAAAAAGAAGCAGTATCTCTTTCTATATCTATATCTATGTCTATATCTAGATTATATCTATATCTATATCTACACAGATCGGGTGTGTTTATATAAATATACATAGTAGATATGTGTATAATATGAGTATATGTATGTATATGTGTACATATAAGAAACAAAGATTTTCTAATTTGAGGTCCATTTTATTGCCGACTCAAATTTTGATACAAAGTGATCTATATGAGCACTGTAGCACTGTAGCACTGTCATCTCATTGTTCATCAATTTGCTCGAGCAGGCACCAGTAGTAACGTCTCCATTGTGAAACCTGTTGCTACTGTTTTTGGCATATAGAATACGCCACGGGTAGCTTGCCAGGCTCTGCTGCGCAGGCTGGATACTCTCAGTAGCTTGCCGGGCTCTCGGAGAGGAATGGAGGAATCAAACCAGGGTCAGCTGTGTGCAAGGATAACGCCCTACCAGCTGTGCTATCACTCCACTCCATAATCATAGTACTAAGCAATAAAATCCGCAGATCCACGATGTTAGGTAAATTAATTCATGAATTAATCTTTCAATTATGAAGTGATGATTTGCAGTTAAAACACTAAATCTGAGATAGGAAAATTCTGGTCCCATCACATATATTTGTGTGGTCCTGAAAATATCTCAAATTTCTCTGAGACGTGTTACCTTCTTAATAATCGAGGTATTTATGAAAACAACTCCAATTAGGTCAGTGATTTTGAGAGAAATTATTACAAATGCAATAATGTATCTGATACATGTAACACATTGCCAACACTATGTAGAATTTTTTTTTTTTTTTTTTTTGCTTCTTGGATCACACCCAACGATGCACACAGGTTACTCCTACCACTGCACTCAGGAATTACCACTGGCGGTACTCAGGGGACCATATGGGATGCTGGGATTCGAACCCGGGTCGGCCACGTGCAAGGCAAATGCCCCACCCTCTGCGCTATTGCTCCAGCCCCCTTCTTTTTATTTTATGCAGAATTTTTTTTTTGTTTTTGGGTCACATCCGGCGATGCACAGGGTTTACTCCTGGCTCTACACTCAGGAATTACCCCTGGCAGTGCTCAGAGGACCATATGGGATGCTGGGAATCAAACCCGGTCAGCCGGGTGCAAGGCAAAAGCCCTACCCGCTGTGCTATCACTCCAGCCCCTGTAGAAATTTTTTAAGGACTGGAAATAACTTTGTTTTCTTTTCATCATAATATTATTATTAATGTATACTTTTTTTTAAAGAATTGGTAACTTTTTCTTCTCATAGTGTCATTTTATACAAGACCATCAACAATAGCACAGCGGGTAGGGTGTTTGCTTTGCAGGAGACTGACCTGGGTTCTATTCCTCAGTCCCTCTCGGAGAGCCTGGCAAGCTACTGAGAGTCTCCAGCCTGCACAGCAGAGACTGGCAAGCTCCCTTTGGAATATTTGTTATGCCAAAAGCAGTAACAACAAGACCCACAATGAAGACATTACTGGTGCTTGCTTGAGCAAATCTATGAGCAATGGGAGGACAGTGCTACAGACAGTGCTACAGTGTCATTTCATTGTTACTGTTATTATTTTAATTATCTACAGTTAACCTTGTCTCTAATTGTATATCTGCTCAGTAATCTAAGGTGAGACAGTATCTCTTTCTAACATTTGTTCCAAGCTTTCTTTGTGTGTGTGTTTTTTTAATGACAGGCTTGGCTTGTTAGCTTTTAAATGGTAAATAATTTATTTGTGACCTTTTTAGCATTAAACCAGCATATTGATCTGTTTCATTTTCAACTTTAGAAGATGCTAATAGAAACATTACATTTGTAAAACACGTTATGATGAAGGACTATGGATGCTGAAGTAGCTATTTTTTTCCTAGAAAAATAATATTATGCTATCTTAGCTTATTACTAACATTCTTGAATGTTACTGGAAGTTAATGTTTGTTAAAAAATACATTTATATCATTGTAGAAAACACACATGGACATCAGACAGATCTGTATTATAAATAAGTTGCATTTTCAAAGTCATTTTTCTTTTATGTCACATTTAGAATATACTTTTATGATCATACTTTTCTCATCTTATGATTTTAGGCTATAATAATTATAAAAAAACTAAGCATACATTTATCTGTTTACAGTTTTCTTCTGTAAGGAAAGTTTGCCTTTGTACTGTTCAAAATTAAAGTATAATTTGTATAATTATGTTATTGAGTTTGAAGGGTGGAAATTATTCATTTCTAAAGAACAAGTAGAAAACAATTTCTTTAAAATTGGTGTTGTTTTTATTACTAGAAAAATGAACAGAAATAATTTAATAATTTCAAGTTTACATTTTCTTTTTTTAACTTTCCAGAAAACAGTCACGTGGGTTTATAATTTTTAGAATGTGTCCATTAATAAGAAATCAATAGTTTCTGGTTAGTCTGCTTCATAAGAAAATCGAAAAATTGAGATACTGAGAAGATAGCTGCAGATAAAATACCTTGATACTGGATCTTAAATAAAAACTGATTAGCAGCAGGTTTCATGCATTTTTGATCTTGTGATAAGTTCAACATTAAACAATTTAAATTCAGCATCAATTATCAAAAAAAAGAATCAAAGTAAATAGAGCATTTAAAAATATCTATGGGGCTTGCTTAGCAATATTTCAGTGGATAGCTTGTTTTGCCTTGCAGGTGGTCAACCCTGGTTCTATCCTTGGCATCCCAAATGAACCCAGAGCATCACCTGCAGTAACTCCTGAGTGCTAAGTCAGGAATAACCTCTAAGCATTTCCAAATTGCCAGTTGTAACTCCCCATCCCATCCCTGCCCCCAAGAACAAAAAGCAACTCTACTCTGACATGGAGCTATACTACAGCAGCGGGAAGGGGTTGGCTTGCACACGACCAAACAAGTCAATTGGAGGGATCCCATATGGTCCCCCAAGACCACCAGGAGTGATCCATGAGTGCAGAGCCAAAAATAAGGCTCGATTAAACAATTTCTTTAAAGTTGGTGTTGTTTTTATTACTAGGAACTATTAATGTGTGGCCCCCAAGACAAAATAAAAACAAACAACCCCTTCCAAATATAATCACTAACAATTTAGCAATTTCTTGGTTTATTTCATTAAACTATTTCTCCCAAATTGCCTGTTTTCTAGACTTGGAAATTCTCTCTCTCTCTCTCACTCTTTCTCTAGCATTGTATATTCAGCATATATAAATATATGCTAAAATTTGGTATATTTATTTAGCATAACACACCACACGCACACCATTAGATATCTACGCAACCTTGGGAATTTTCACATTAAAAGAAAAAGAGTAAAGAAGTTAAGAGTAAGATTTAGAACTTGTCAACTACAATCTTAAATAATATATTTAATAAGTCAATTTAAAAACAATTAGTAATATTGACCATGAAGCATAATCACAATATCCCTTAGTGTAGAGTAAATTGAAGACACTTTATTTCTTGACCACCTACAACTCTAGAAGGAAAATGTATTGTTCAATTCTGTATAGTTATGTAAAGAAATGTTTTATAAAGTTACAAGACTTTCTATTTACTATGGGAATACCAAACTTGCTATATAAAAACCTAGGTAAGTGTTGACTTTGGACATTTTAATTGCCATCTGTTAGTTATAATAAATGAGGGATAAATAAATAAATACCATATACACATTTTAAATATTTAGGAAAAATATTCAAAATTTGGGCTGGAATGATAGCTCAGCAGGTATGGCACTCAGCAGGTCAGACTTGCACACAGTTGACCTGGGTTCGATTCCTCTGCCCCTCTTGTAGATCCTGGTAAGCTACAGAGGGTATCTCACCTGCACTGCAAAGCCTGGCAAACTACCCATGGCATATTCGATATGCCAAAAAACAGTAACAAGTCTCATAATGGAGACGTTACTGGTGCTGCTCGAGCAAATCGATGAGCAACAGGATGACAGTGATACAGTGATTCCAAATTTATATTTCTTATTTTGAGACAGTATGACTGTCAGATATCCTTTATAAATATAATTGCAAGTTGAAACATAACATACATTTTAAAAACCTTTATTCATGGACATTATAGAATTTATTCTGGCAGACTGAAATGTTAAAACCACTGATAATAGTAAACTGAATGGAACGTAACACTATTTAAATTGGTCTAAAAACACGGTTCTCTAGTGTGGCATGATTGAAGGGCGTCTGCACTGACCTGTTTAGAATGCATCCCTGAATTGAATGACCTATCCAATTTTGATTCATATTTAATTTCCCTACTTGAAGCACATTTTAAACATCTGAGGTTTAGAATGTCTGTTCAATACCACTTTAATGGTCTCAATTAGAAAGAAGAAAAAAATCACTGTAAATTGCATCAGCAAAGATGATTAAAACACCATTTTCTATTCCTTAAAATTAAACAAATAGGAAACTCAAGGAGCAATAATAATTGAATTTTATGTAATTCCTCCCCTCTATATTACTTTATCATTGTCTCCACATGCCAGAAAAATATCGAATGTTTCTTCCAAAAATTTTACCTCCTAAAATTTTACTTTTCTTTTAAAAAGTAGGTAAAGTTTTATCATATATTTACCTTGGAAATAAAATATGATGATATAATATTAAAAATAATAAATTACGGAGGGATTCAAAACAAAGTAAGGGAAATTCTCATTTTTTTTGTTTCCACTGTGGTAGTTAATCAAATTGTGACCCACACATTTCAACTAGATATTATTAAATCACAGGTTATCATTTATTATTAATTGGTGATAAATATAGATATTATTATTAATATTGATAACTAGATATCCTACGAAAATGATCCTGGAGTATATGTAGTAAAGTTCTTTGCAATTTTAAAGATTTTTTTCAAGTACATCCTCATCTTATAAGTTCTATGTTTTGTGCAAAGATCACTGTGCTTACTGCAATTTCTTGTTACTTGTTAATATATTCTTTTGAAAGTGTTAGGTTCTTTTTACTTTTTAAAAAAAATTCTTATAATTTACAAATGTTTAAATATTGCTAATATTTATGAATATTGAGATATAGACAAATATAATTTAAATACCATGTGCACATTTTAAAAGACTTAAAAAAGAATTGTTGCTGGTAAACTCTTTGTAGGGTCCAAACATTTCCATTTTTTTTTCTTTTAGCTGTGCATTTTACTGCGATCACTGTATCACTATCATCCTGTTGCTCATCAATTTGCTCAAGCGGGCACCAGTAACATCTCTATTCGTCTCTGTTACGTGCTAGTGTAGCCTGATGACATATTGGGGGCTCTTTCAGGATCAGGGGAATGAGGACCGTTGTTACTGTTTTTGACATATGAGTACGCCACAGGGAGCTTGCCAAGCTCTCCCATATGGGCAGCAAGGGTAGCTTGCAAGGCTCTGCCGTAATCCATTTAAACAATCATAGTCAATTTATAATATTTCTAGAATTTATAATATATAGAAATATATAAATTCACTGTGATAAGAACTCAAAATATTTTTTTAAAACACTTCCTCTTAGGTGCCCGGAGGATAGGGCATTTGCCTTGACAAAATGGCATTTGCCTTGACATTTGCCTTGAATTGACAGGGCTTCAATCATCAGCAACCCCTATGCTCCCCTGAGCACGGCCAGGAGTAAGTCCTGGTTGCAGAGTCAGAAGTAAACCCCAAACAAAAACTAAAACAACAAAAGAACAACAGCAACAACAAAAACACTCACTTCATTTTATATGGGTTTTGGTGATAGCTCTGAGTCAGGGAATTTCCTTGCCTAAACAGACTCAAGCTTCATTCATTCCATTGCCTGTCCCACCCTAAGGTGACACCGTGTACCTGTAGCACAGCAGAGACACAGGAGCATGGGGAATTGGGTCTAGTATTGAGCCACCTGGTCTAAATGGCTAAGTACTGCTGGAAGTGTCTCCTGGGGCCCATAGATATTATTTGGGAGCCCCCTTAAATAAATGAAAGAAAAGCATGATTTGGGGGAGGGCTTCCCATTATTGGTGGAGGCCACCAGAGGTGGTACTGGCAATGCTTTGGAGACAGTGGGCTTCCTGGCCCCTAACTGGGGTCATCTGCAGTCAGGTTTCTATTCTTTGTTATTTCCCCGGCACCTCAAATATTTCAAAACTATTTTTAGTATGTAATTCATTTACTTTTACATGTTCACATGATTTCTTTCTTGATCCTTTGCAAAACAGATATTAAAATCAATGTAATAAATACAATATTCATTGATACCGTTCTCTGTCATGGGTGACATTGCTTTTTACTCATTTGGGGAAAAAGAATATTCTTAATTACTTATTCATTTATTTATTGGTAACTCCTTTTTGTCAGCTACTTGTCTTCTTAGACTAAGTTCATCATTTTATTGCTGTCATCATTTCTGTTTATTTGTCTTAATATAGTCATATTCGTCTCCACTAAATTTTTAAAGGGATAAAAGTCCAGGAATATTAGTAGAAAATCATTAAAAATGTCTCCCCCAATCATATTGCATTTTAGAGTTCTATTCTTTTATTTAACTGTTCTAGTGATTCTCTAGTTCACAGTACTTTTTTTTAAATTAAACTATACAGATTCCAGACAAAGATTTTTGACAAAAACAGATGATCAATTTTTTTTAGTTCATTCAAGTTTGTGTGCTTCATATGTTATGCTGCTTACTGAACTAGCTATGTAAAACATTATGTTAATATCAGGCATTTATCACTGAGTAATTTAAAGCAATAAATATGTATTATTATTCATATTATGGGCTGAAGCGATAGCACAGCGGGTAGGGCATTTGCCTTGCACAAGGCTGATGGGTTCAATTCCTGGGTTCAATTCCTCCGCCTCTCTTGAAGAGTCAATAAAGCTACAAAGAGTATGTCGCCCACAGGGCAGGGCCTGGCAAGCTATCCGTGGCGTATTGGATATGCCAAAAACAACATGGCATGTGTCTCACATGGAGACATTACTGGTGCCCACTCAAGCAAGTCAATGAGCAATGGGATGACAGTGATGACAGTGATTCAGTGATTCATATTATATAAATGTATATATATATATGTATATAGTTATCAGGGACATAAAAACCAGAAACATTATCAGTAATTCATTTGGTTTTCTTGTTTTGTCTCGCTTTTCTTTCCTTTTTTGTCACACCCAGAAATGTCCAGAGTTTACTCCTGGCTCAGTAGTGAGGGATCACTCCTGGCAGACTCAGGACCATATGTGGCTCAAATCCGGGTCATGGATCATTCAAATGATAGTGCCCTATCCACTGTAGTTCCTGCTCAATATTTCATTTTATAAAGACTATCTTCTCTGGAGACTTAGGATATATAGTGGCCTATAAGACATGTAAATTATGAACTGAAATTCAACTACTAATAAATTCAATTTATTGCATTCCTAACAGGGGAAAATAAATGTGAACTGAGCAGAGATGTTAGAGAAATATACATGTGAGTGTTCAGTGTTTTGGGAGTACTAGTTGGAGAAGGTAATATTTGTGATGGTTTTGCCAAATAGAAAGGAAGAATCCCATGAGATGAGGAGGTCATTCCTTTCAGAATATAACAATAACAACAACAACAACAACAACAAACCAGCATATGACAAACCAGGTACATACAATATTGGGAAAACAGGTGTGGGGGCCACAGAGATTTTACAACAGGTCAAGTGCTTGTTCTGAACAGGGCTGGCTGAGTTCTATTCCCAGAAATCCCACATGGTCCCTTGAGTAGCACCTGGAGTGATTCTAAGTACATAGCCAGGAGTGACCCTTGAGCCTTGCCCACAAAGGGGGGAGGGGGTGGGTGGGATTAGGGATGGAATTCATTTAAAAAACAAGCAAACCCAAAAGCAACAAAACCAAAATTGTCCACCACCCAGTATGGCCTGTTGCTATGGTTAACCAGCAGTGATGAGATGAAATACTTTATACATCCTAGATATATGTAGCTGAAAATCACAAACTATAGTTTTGATAATTCTCACTTGTCATTTTGACTCTATAATATCTGGATGTGTTGTTTGAATTTGATGATTTATATGATATATAAAATAAATTTATACTTATTATATGTTCACTTTACTTTGATGGAGGAGATTTTTGGTCTCAAACTTGAAAAAAAATAGAGACTTTTAGCTTTTAGGTAAGAGCTTCACAGAGGAATAAATACTGTCAGAACCAGATGTTTATTTGTCTGTTAAAAAATTGAGCATTTTAAAGTTCTGCTCTTTGATTAAACCTTATACGGCCAATTTAATTACTGTGTTTCTGTGAAAAACAGGTTTCAAATATCAAAAAGTAAATTTTCCTTGAGCAGAAAATACTTTATTTTCTAAAAAACTACTATAAAATTGAACTTTAATCAAGGAAAACTGAACTACAGTTGATGTTAAAAAATTGTGGAATTTTAAACAAATCTGTTTAATATATAATTCTTTAATATGTATCTTTAAATTTTATAAATTATTCAATAATATACAAAATATGAAGAAAAAGTATGAGTGCACAGATTCCTTTTTATCCTCTAAGGAATTTATGATATCATTTTTTTCACAGGGGCTGGAGCTATAGCACAGCAAGTAGGACATTTGCCTTGCACACGGCCAAACGACCCAGGCTCAATTCCTCCTCCTCTCTTGGAGAGCCTGGCAAGCTTCCAAGAGTATCTCGCCCTCACAGCAGAGTCTGGCAAGCTAGCCTGGCAAGCTACGCATGGCTTATTTGACATGCCAAAACAGTAACAAAAAGTCTCACAATGAAGATGTTACTGGTGCCTGCTCCAGCAAATCCATGAGCAGCAGGATAACAGTGACAGTGACAGTGATATTTTATGCAATTTTTATTTTGCTTTTTAAAATTAAAATTTTGTTTCTTCTTGTGCTACACCTGGCTGCACTCAGAGCTCACTCATGGTGGGGCAAGATGAACCATCTGTTTTACTAGGGTTAAAGCAAGCCTGGCATAATGAAAGAAAAGCTTCCTACCTCTGTATTCTCTCTGGCTTCCCCATAATTTTCTTTTTTCACAGTCACTCACTGTGTTATGGCCTAGAGAATTTCATTTCTGCACAGGGTGACATAAACCCTAGTTATGTTAATAAAATTGAACATTCTAAATATTCCGGGTAACATAATGTGTTTATGAGGCACATCTGAAATTATCTATTTTGTACCAGTATGCATAAAGTAGAATTATAAACTTTCATTTTATCGCAGTTTTCTACTTGTTGAACAAAATGTATTTCAACTTAAACCATAGAAACTTATTTAGTTCTTTAAAAAAGAACCATAGCATCCTGAAAGTCGTGACATAATTTTAAATTATTGTTGAGTGAAATAAATCAATCTAGTATATAATTTTAATGATCTTCTATTATGGAAAAGGTAAAAGTATAAAAGTTAATATGATCAGTGTTTTCCAGGGAGAGAAGAATAACAAAAGACAATAGGATTTTAAGCATACTTATTTTATATAACATTACAATTTGGATACATTCTGTTGCACATTATTGGAAACCTATATAGGATGTAATACCAAGAAAGAACTCTAACAAAAACTATGACCTTGGTTAAAATGTCAATGCAGGTTCATAAATCGTAGCAAATGTGTACCGCTTCACATGTTGATAATGGCAAAAGGTATGCATGAGGGTGAAGGGAGGATATGAAAATCTTTATTTATTTATTTATTTATTTATTTATTTATTTATTTATTTATTGCTTTTTGGGTCACACCCATCGATGCTCAGGCTGGCTGAACATCCTGACTCTGCACTTAGAAATTACCCCTGCCTGGGCTCAGGGGACCATATAGGATGCTGGGAATCAAACCCGGGTTGGCAGCGTGCAAGACAAACGCCCTACCCACTGTGCTATCACTCCAGCCCCAGGATATGAAAATCTTTATCTGTAAACCTGCAACTGCTTTAAGAAAACAAAAATGGAATGTCTTTTCATTTTTCATTAGTGCACTTTTTTTTTTAAATACTTTGGGAGAGCACAGTGGGTAGGGCATTTACCTTGCACGCTGTCGAGCCAGGTTCAATTCCTCCATCCTTTTCAGAGACCCTGACTACATACCGAGAGTATCTTCTCTGCACGGCAGAGCCTGACAAGCTCCCCATGGCGTATTCGATTTGCCAAAAACAGTAACAAGTCTCACAATGGAGATGTTACTGGTGCCCGCTCGAGCAAATCGATGAGCAGATGAGCAACGGGATGATAGTGACAGTGACAATGATTTAAAAGAAGGAAAATATAATGGCAATTATTTTAAATCTTCACTGAAAAGACTGCAAAAGTCTATAAAAATCCATCTTTTAGGTACTCAAGAATTTTGAAAGCTGAATAATGAATATGGAAAGAAAGCAATAATAGTGACACAAGTGTAGAGTGTTCCACTGTCTCATTCATCATTTAACCCAAGAATGAACCATACTAAGTCCTGCTGTAGAGATATGTCTGAATCTGTTGAAATGAAAGTCAGGATAGTATAAAAATATCCTCTCTATGTATTTTGTCATCCACCAATAAGCATTAAAAAATTGAATATTGGTCTTGAAAATATTCAAAGCATATAAAATTTATTTTACTTTTAATTTTGATGTGTATATATCCAATTTAGTCATTGTGAAATTATATATAAAGAGTAGCAAACAGAAGCTATTTTTCATGTGCTAATAGAACAGAAATGAGATTTTAATTAGAGAAATGCTACTTTGAATAGTTATATTTTATTTTTAACCACAACTAAGCACAATCTAATCAAGTATATAATTGATAGAAATGTGACATATCATGCAAACATGTATATTCACATGTACATTATGTGTTGAATCTGATCTTTTAGAATAAATGTGTTAGCTATTGATATGAAAATCTTTTCTTAAGTTTGTATTAGTAAAAATTATTTTAATAAACTAGAAAACAACTATTTTTACCTGCAATATACAAATCTTATTATAGAGTGTTTTCAGAAAATGTATAAAATCAGAATGAGATCACTTTTTTTTATGTCATTCAAGACCATACATTTAGTTTGTGTTTATAATATTGACCATGGGAAGCAGGTATATGTACAAGGTGGAGTGAGAAAGATTATACTGACAAATAGAACTACAGTGATGAATGAAAAAGATTGTGGGTGTAGATATATGACTTTGCTTATTCACATTTTTACCGTTGTGGAACATTCAAAAAAATCAAAGCAAGTCAAATAGAGTAGATATTTTGTTGTGCCATCTTAGATTTACTATATTTTAATCTAATTCATGGAAACTGTTTAAAGAACTTTGCTATGCCAATGATTACTTATCAGTTTCTTTCAACCTATTTGTTGATTAATAAAAACAAAACATTGACACTCCTTACTTAGTTTCTTGATACAGAGTCCCATAAAACTTGTTAACTTTTTCACAACAACAAAGTGATCCCCAACAACATAGTGAAAAAAAAACTGAAAAAGTAATGTCAAGCTACTGTGAGATTCTCTACAAAAATATCCAGGAATTCCCAGGTACTTCCATATTACTCTACCTTGTCAAGCCATGTCAAAAAAAAACTGTAAAGCACAGAAATACAACTTAACTTTCTCACAATGTACCAAAATTCTAAGTTATATCAATGTAAGGTGGGGGGGGGAATCATTATAAAGCATAGATATATTAAGCACCGGCAGCTAAAAATCTCCAGAACCCAGCCGCAGCCCTGCTCAAGGCCACTTTCTATACATTTGGACGAGCCTTATCCATGAAGAAACTGACAGAGGAACTCAGGTATGCGGGACCCGTGGCTGAGATGTCCAAGCCTGCTCGGATCGGGACTGGGCCTCCTCCACCCAGATTCCCAGTTTTCCAGTAGGTTGGCAGTCACACTCACAATCTCCATCCCCCTACCCCTGCTCTGCCCCCTGCCATGTAATCTCATCAACAGCCATGATCCAGAAACTATAAAACAAAGCTCCCAGAAGAGAGCGATGCAGAATCTCGCACAGCAGAACCTGGCAAGCTCCCCGTGGCGTATTCAATATGACAAAAACAATAACAATAATGGGCCTCATTCCCATGATCCTCAATTCGACAGGGATGAATGGAGACATTATTGGTGCCTGCTTGAGGAAATCGATGAGCAATGGGATGACAGTGATACAGTGACACAGATATATTAAAATTATTTTGAAATTTATAAAAACATGCAATAGCAGTGTTTTGGAATAAGAAGGATTTTGTTCCTTAAAATAATTCAAATCCTTAAATATGCACTTTATCATACATTTCTATATTTTAATTTTTATAGGAAATATTCCACAGGATTAAGATAAACATATTTGTGTCTATATGATATTTTATATATTATAAAAATAAAATATTCAATATATTTAGGGGCTGACTATTCTCATATAAAAAAGAATTCAAGAGAAATTATAAGCATGTGAATAATATATACATATAAGGTATTCACAGCATGGCACACGGTATATGTTAAAATAGAGAATATTTTCTTTATTATTAGCATTTTTCCTTATAACTTGAATGTGGATTAGAGAGATCTTTAAATTTCTAGGACTTTATTCGAATGATGCTCAAACTAAATTTTAAAAATATTTTATAAAATGACTTAGAGTCAAATCATGGCAAACGTTTCTGTTTCAGTAGTTGAAGAAACAGTGTGGTGGGTAAGGAACTTGTCTCACATGTGGTGACCCCAAGTTCAATTCCCAGCACCTATTAAGTCTGAGCACAGAGAAAAGATTTGGCCCTGAAAACAGGATGTGCTCCTTTTGTGCTCCCCCCCAAAAAACAAAATAATTTCTGCTTTCAGAAACTGTGACTAGACCAAATAGGACTCCACAACAGATACAACAAATTCTCAACTGGACTGGAGCTGTAGTATAGCAGCTAGAGCGCTTGCCTTCCACACACCGAAGATTCAATCCCTGGCAGCACGTATGTTCCCCTGCGTTCACTAGGAGTGACACTGAGTGCAGAGCCAAGAGTCTGCACTGAAACACACCTGGTATGTCACATAATAAACCCCCAAGCCCCAGACAAACAACTTCTCAACTATATCTGTTTCATTATATATCACCACACTAGTTTTTCTCTGACCTTTAAATGATTTTTATAATAAATTGCACTAATTATTTTAATGTCTGGTGAAAATTTCTGATTTGTGTTCAAAGAGAAGTAACTCACTGATTATAAGTCTATTATTATGTTAAAATATTGGATTTGATTAAATTTGAAATGAGAACACACAACAAAGACAAAAAAGGTTTGCAAGAGTAATAAAGAAAACACATATAACAACACATTTCCTCAGTTTTCTTTATTACAACAATGGAGACACAGATACAAAAAATAAAATGACATTTATTATACTATGAAACACATGCATAGGAATACACATAGTGCTGGATATTATGCCGGCGGTTTTAAATAAGAGATGATTCTGACGAAAATACACTTACAATGCACTATACTTGAAAAAATAAGCTATGATGAAACGAATGTACTTAAAATGATCAGAACATCAACTTTTAAACAGAAATATTATACATAAAAGGAATGTACGATGTGAGATAAAATATTTTTGAAATAAGTTCATATATTGTCAACATTACTTAAAGCAGTAGTAGATTTTACTGTTAGAAAAAGAAAGCACAATAACAGATTTACTTCATAGTGCCCATTAGTACATATATAAAATAAAAATTAATCTAGTACAATTAAAATAATAATAACCTTTAATATTCTGTAGTATTTCAATGTGCAACTTTAAGTTTTTAATTTTTAACATGAGATGAAAACAAATAACTTGACTTAACATGAGTATACAGAAATTAAGAAATCACACAATATACCAAAACTCAATACAACCACAATCAGATTAGTTCATGCTTAAAAAAAATGAAATTTGATTTTACCTCACCTACTATTAAAAAGTATATAAGATACCAATGTGCCAAAAACAATAAAAAGATACCTATTTACCCTATTTCAGGAATACTAAAAGAACTTTTAAGCACAGGTGTTTTTCTTGATGATATTTTTTGATTTTGTCAGAATAATTAAAAGGCATATTATAAAATAATGTGCCTCTTGGCAACATTTGCAGATAGTTTAATATTTAGACTTTGAGGTTAGTAGTACAGGGCAAAGGAGAATTTTCATATTTGTTTATACCATTAATAATCTCAGATAAGACAAAAATCAAAATATTTGTGTTAAATACTAATTCTTGATTTAGAACCATTAAGTAACTTTACTTACTCAATTTGTCTCACAGAAAATTTGAGATGCTACTTATATGTCATTTTTATAATCTTTATGTTTATCATTTTAATACAACAAAATAAAGAGATACAATCGTAAATATAAAAATTAAAAAATGCACACTATAAAATATTAGTCTCATGTCAATGTTAATTTAGAAAAGATAATTTAATACCAAGATTTTGCCAACATAATTAGTTCCTAAATTTTACTTTCTGAATGCTATCATTTAACTACCAAATTTTAAATAGTTAACAATAAATACTAAACTAACTTTACTAACCATGTGATTTTGAAATATATTTTACCAATTATGATTATTTTAAAATCAATTTTCAATATTTAATCTTAGATGATGTGTATTTTTAATTTGAAATATTTAGATTTCAGTTTTTTATTCAATCAATGTTTTAGTGCACAATTCTTGGTGTAGTCTTTATGGAATGTATCTCCATCACAGATGCTAAATTTGAAAATTACAACAAAAAATATTGGAAGAAATATCGTATTTATTTATGGCTAGAATTTGAGAAGAATCATGGAAGAGAGGAAGGAGAGAGCAAAAGAGAGAGTAGGGAAAAAGGAAAAGTAGACATTAGAATGAATAAAATTAAATGGGACAGTGTGTGCTTTAGGACTGGAGCAATAGCGCAGAGGGTAGGGCGTTTGCCTTGCAAGTGGCTGACCCGGGTTTGATTCCTACATCCCTCTCTGGGAGCCCAGCAAACTACCCAGAGTATCTCGCCCACATGGCAGAGCCTGGCAAGCTACCCATGGCCAAAAACAGTAACAAGTATCACACTGGAGATGTTACTTGTCCTTGCTCTAGCAAATCCATGAACAATGGGAGGACAGTGCTACAGTGCTACAGTGTGTGCTTTGCATGTGGAGATCTCACTATAATTCCCAGGGGGTCAGGCTCCTAGCCAGGCCCCACCTTTTGTGGCACTGCTGTTTTCCAGCAATAATTTGCTAGAATAGTATGGTCTGCTGGAGCCCTAAACTCTTAGGTCTGCACAACCCAGTCAGTATTCTTCCCAGTGGTAATTGACCCCTCAAGCACTGCTGTGCAGGCAGTCACCCACCAAATGAACAAAGATTTCTACAAAAGAGAGGAAAAAAAAAAACCGAATTAGAGAAAGCCTACTTAATTTTAACTTACTTAAAATTTGTTTGTATTCTATTATGTAACACATATCCAAGTGGTAATAAAACATATAAATTGACACAGTTAGCAGGACACATTGACTTGGTAATTGACACAGTGATCTCTGTGATCTTGGAACTTTACTCATTGACCTACATAAGGGTCAATGAAAATTATACGATGATATTTGGCATCATAATAGAAAATATAGTCAATCTCTAAATGCTGCTAGTATCATAAAGAAAAAAATTCAGAAGAATGTTTGGACACTTCTATTTTCTACATATGTTTTAAATTAATATAATTTTCATATTAGCTACTCTGAAAGTTAGAATTAAGCATGCTTAATGATTGCAATGGTGATTTCAAAACCACCCATAATCACTAAAATTAATTATAATTAAAAATTTTGCCTTTCAATTTTTAGTATAGGTTTACCACAATAAGAATTTTATTGTTATGTATCTGAAATATTCATTCAGATACAAAAATGTCTTCTCACACACTGTACTTTATTACTGCAAATTAGCCCTAAATACAACTATAAAATATTAAAACTCTTGTGTAATTTTAAAATTTAAATTAAGTATAAGTGGGCATTCATATAAATATTCAATAAAATTATGTTTTATATTGACAAAAATTACTGTGCATAGTTTTAATTTTACTTATTCATTGTATAAAGATGAAAATTCAAAAAATATAAATTATATACAGGAAATAATTTGAGCACTTAAATGTTTAAACACTTAAGTTGCCTTAGTTGACAAAAGGGCACTTTTTGAAATAAAGTTTATTAAACATTTCAATTGTATATAATTCTACTACCCTTGATTAAATATATATGCACTTATAAACTACTAATGAAGATAATGTGAGTGTAGAGTTTAGTTTTTAAAAAGGCATTAATTCTCATGACTCAAAAAATATCATGAGAGTCAGAGCGAGAATGAGAGAGAAAGAAAGAGAATGGGGGGGGAGAGAGAGAGAGAGAGAGAGAGAGAGAGAGAGAGAGGAAGAGAGAGATCACACTAAGATCAAGATCAAATTAAGATTCTTCCTGGAATGAAATTTCAAAGACAGGAAGAGTTTTCTGCTAGCTCTTAACTATACTAAATTATATGTCTGAAATATGATGCTGGTGGCTTATATAGTGATCTAATATGTAATTATGGACTTAAGATAAGGTTTAGAAACCAGTAAGACTGAATTATTCAAGGAGAAAGAATAAGAAACTGTAGAGAAGAGAAGAAAGGACAGATCTCGGTTTACACAAGAAATTCATCCTGATATTTAATATGCACATAATAATAGCCATGTATAAGTAAATTAGCCTAGTATGTAATTGGTATAATATGGTCAAACTTCTGAAATGATGAAACATTTGTCAAGGTGATCTACATGTCATCATACATAAACACATATTTTAACTACATATAATTACTAACATAAAACTCATCTTAACACAAATGCATATTTTATTTAAGAACATAATTTTATTTAAAAATTCATCCTATAAAAGCAAAAATATTATGAGTGCGACTTAGAATAAATTGAATTTTTATGTTTTGCTTACTAACTCGCAATTATTAGAATAAAAAAACTATCAGATTTTCTGGTGGCATTTAACAAAGGTAAAACTAAGGTATGTGAAGATATCTCAGTATCACGTTACCAAATATTAGTTTTTTAAATATCAGAATTCAAGCATTCATTTTACCAAGTTGTTCAGTAATTTGCATTTTAGAATTATTTTATGGCCCATCAAAATGTCATCTAGCTGAACCTGGCTTTGGGTATTTTCATCTCATTGTTCTAACCTTGAGTTACAGAACATAGAACTTAAAGAAACCATCTACATGATTTTGTGAGTGATATTTTATATTTTATCTCCAAGATATCTCCCTGGAGTATACTTTAATATTTACTAAAATGAGACACTTTATATTTAGTAAATATACTTTAATATTTACTAAAATGGGACATTTTATATTTAGCTTTCTTATGGAAATATTCATGTCTAATTTATTATAAAGGTCTAGTCAGGTTATAAAGGAAAGTACAAATTGTTCTTGAAGGTGTCACTGGAACACATTTACTTCCCAGTGTTTACTACATACTAGCAATCAAGATATTTATATACCTTCTCTAAATTTAGATATTGTGAACTATAGTTTGCAATTACAATTGTGTTCTTAACAGAACATTGGCTATAGTTATCTTAACACAAAATATTCCTTAAAAATAGATTAGAGTCCTATATTGCCTGGATTGGGAAATCCTCTTTTCTTAGCATGGGAGAAAAGAGGGATGCAGAAGTGTATTTAATATATAGAGGGCCTGAGCCTATAGGGGAAAGCTGTGAGATTTTCCCCATTGATAATGATTGCTCTGGGCTTATAGTAGATGACTTTCACTAAACTGAGGAAAGTTCCTAAAACTCCCATTTTTGTTGAGAGTCTATCATGAATGAGTTCTGGATCTTTTCCGATGCTCTCTCTGCATTTACTGATATTATCATATGTTTCTGTATTTATCTTCTTATTGCTATGATGTATTCTCTTCACTGACTTGAGAGTGTTAAACCAACCTTGCATTCCTGGGATGAATTCTACTTGGTCATGGTGTATGATATTTTTGATGACTCTTTTATTAGCTAGTGATTTGTTGAGAGTCTTTGCATTTCTGTGTTCATCTATTCCTGTGTTCATCAGGGATGTTGGCCTATAGTTCTCTTTTTTGCATAGTGCCTCTATCTGCTTTTGTTATCAGGGTGATGTTTGCTCACACAAGCTGGGATTGATTCTATTCCTTCAATGTCCTGAAAAAGCCTGAAAAGGATTGGCAATCGGTCCTCTTTAATATCTAGAGGGGTCATCTTTATTTTTATTTTAGTCAGTCTGTGGCCTGGTAAGAAAATGAAGGCAGTAGTAGAGAGCAAGGAGTTTGGAAAAAATCAACAGGCTTCTTAAGTTAGGCCTACTCTTAGATCTTACATGAGAGCACACTGAAAATATGTCATTGTGAAGGATATAAACAATATATTAATGCATGGTAAAAATCATTACTTGCTTCAAGAGACAGACCTCAGAGGCCAAGACCACTTCAGACTGTGTTCAAGGGCCACTTGTAAGAGCCAGGATAAGCATTTCTGGGCATGAACCCAGGGACTTGCGAATGCATGCTGCATCACTTCCACTACATTCATGGCCCCAAGATAAATTAGGGGTGCAGCTGTTAATCATACATGCATACTTGACTGCTTAATAACTCCGTTTTTAATAACAAGATCCAGTTACTAAAATTTGGTAGTGAATCAAAACATAACATACTCTTTCTTTTTTTTACAATGATCAAAACTCAGAAAAGGAAATTTAAATTCAACTTTCCTGAAAGCCTGGGATATGTCCTTAACTGGCATATGCCTGTATTCTTTTAAGGAGTAGAAAAGACAACCTAATTCTCTACTTTTCTGGTAGAGAAATGGGCCTAGGTGTCTAGGCTAAATCAGCTCAAAATAAAAATCTAATCCATTTAAAGGTACACTTTATTAAGAACATCTAAATTTAGATTATTATGTACTCTTGAGCAACTGCAGATAGATAATGTATCAAATTAAATAGAAAAAGCCTTAATATTTACCAAAAAATTGATGTCCAAATTTAAGATAACTCACTTTTAATCTTTATGATAATTTTAGGTCACACAAAGAAAAATAGATAACAATAGAATTATACATCAGGTGCTATAAAAGTGATTTATATATTATGTAAGTGTTTAAACCATGGAACATTTGAAATGTCTGCAAAGCTGGAAAATTTTAAAGGAATAAGCAATACAACCAATATAAAAAAATCCGTATTTCTGCAAAATAACCTTTTCTCTCTATCTAAGATGTATATAGCCACAGATATTTAGTTATATTTGCAAAATAATTGAAGGAATGATTAGTGAAAGCAAAATTTTAAGTTCTGAGTTCAAATTATATGATATTTAACAGTGAAGCAAGTTATGCAGTAAACTGATACCTGGAAAAAGCAATCCTGATTCATTATCCCTCAGTGCTCTTATGACAAATTAGATACTTTAAGGGTTGACAATTGAGGTACAGGAAGAAAGGCTAATTGTTCATGGGTGAAGATACATGCATAATTAGCTGGGCTTTAGAAAATATTTTATCATAATTTTAGTTTATGCTTATAAATATGCAGGACAGAAAATGAAGTATCACTGATATACCAACAACATTAAAACATGCGAGACAAAGTGATGGCAATAATGAAAGAAAACCCAGCAGCACTCGGCCGCCATGACCGGCTTCCATTTTCGCCTTTATTCGCTTCACAGCATTTATCTGCATGATGAAATTATTTTTGAAAAATAGAGTAAGAGTAGAGCAATTAAGGGAACAACAGTAAAGTAACAAACACGAAAATAAATGAAAAGGAAAAAGTGACAGTAGGAAAGAAAAAAAGAGAAAATAATTAATGCAACATTTACACAAAGTAAATATAATTACTATAAAATTTACTGTGATTTAAGGCAAAGAATGGATAGAATTATTTCATATATAAATGTGAAGACATTATAATGTAAATATTTGTCCCATATTAAAACAGCTGAGATTCAATATCAAAAATGATTATTTCACAAGATATAAACCCTTGATTCTATCGTTATTCTTTACATGTAAATATCTCAATTATTTTTAATGGAAATAAAATTACTAAAAAAAAAGTCACTGGTCTTCTCTCATGTCATTAATAAATTCACAACAAAGTTTTAAGCATTTAGGTATTATATTCTGAGTTCTAAAAAGATGAACACAAAGTATTAATAAAAATTCAATATTCTTATATAAAAATTCAGCAATAAGTGTTGAAGCATGCATTTATTCATCTGGCCCCAGACATACTCTGAACATATGTTACCTTTTGTTTTTTTCTAATTATTTTGAGAAGCAAAACTTATGAAACCGTTTCAGGAACTTTACCTTACTCTTTATGATTGCCATGCAAAGCCAAACATATAGTTTACTTAATAATATTAATATATGTTATATGTAATATTATAATGTATAATAATATATATAATGATGCTTGATTTATTCTTCCAAATAGTATAAATGAATTTCAATCTGATTAAACTTCAATTTCATAGTTATTTTATAATTTCAGTGCTTTTTATTCTAAAAAAGATTTAAAAATTGAGGATGGATAAAAGTACAGACGTTAAGGCTCTTGCCTTGCATGCAATAACTATAGGTTTATTCCTGGAACTGCTGTAAAATCTCTGGCCTTTTGTTGTTGTTGACATTGTCATTCAGAGATGGGAGTGTATTACCAGTATTGTTTGAAACTAGAGTGATTTTACAAAGGAGATAATTTACTATACACTGCATCAGAAGAATAATGTTCATCAACATACAAAACAGTTGAAAGCAATGTTAAGATTTACTCTTCTGAGGCACAGAATTATATCATTAGCTTGTTCAGTTTCAAGAACTCAGGTATATTGCATGCTTAAATTTAGATGGCAGAATTATTTTACTACCATCTTAGGAATGTTGGGGTGGAATGAATTGTTAGAAAATTATATTGACAGCCAATGTAAAATTAAAGTCTTTAAATCATAAAACCTAACATATAGTAACGTGGTTACTAAAAATATACTCAGATCTTTCTTGGCTAAAACGCAAACTTTTATAAGGCAAAAATGGTGGGAGGCATCTTCATAAATACATTTATTTCTCTTAGAGAACATCTAAAATACTGTATTCAGTTCACCAAGTTACAAATATCCTAACCATTAAAATCACATACTAAACTAAAACATGCCATTTTATCCACCTCTAATTACAGTGACCATAAACTTGTAATATAGGGTAATCTGTCATATATCCCCAAATTCCCATCTTTATGAAATAAAATGATATGTAATTGTACTATAATCACTATTCTTAATGGCTATTTCACATTGTTTCTTTGTAAATCAAGAAAAACATTACAAGTATTGATACTATTATTACCATTTTAGGCCACACTTTAAGGTACTCAGTTACTCCAGGACCAGGGATCCCTCCTGGCAGGGCTAAAGGGACAAATGGCTGCCAGGATCGATCCCTGGTCAGTCATGCGCAAGGCAAGCACTTGACCTATTGTATTATTGCTCTGGACCCATGATATATATTTAAAACCATTCATCCTTGAGCCATAGAGAAAGTTCAATAGGCTGAGTGCATGCTTTTCATGCAGGAATTTCAGGTTCAATTGACATTGCTTGATCCTCCAAGCACTTCAGTGATTTAAACTGGAAATAGCTCTGGGGCCAGAGTCATATTACAGCAGGTCTGGCGCTTGTCTTGCCTGCAGTCCACCCAGGTTTGACCCTCGGGATCCCATACAGTCCCCGAGCATGTCCAGGAGTGATCCCTGAGTACAGAGTCAGAAATAACCACTGAGCACCACCAGGTGTGGCACCAAAACCAGAAAAAAAAATAAAAGAAGAGCTAGAATTAACTTTGAGAACTTCTTCGGAGTAGTTCAAAAACAAATGAAAAAATAATTCATCCTAAGTAAGTGAAAAAATGGTAAAACCTTTACATCAGTTATTAAATAGTGGAGAACTGTATCCACCAAGATACCCATTTAGAAAGAAAAATCAATAAAATACATGCTATCCATATGTGAGGTGGATGTTGCTAAAAAATCGCTTTTTAGGGCCGGGATGATAGTGTATGATATAAGGCCTTTTATGACCTGTGGCCAATCCTGGTTCAATTTTCAGCACAAAATAAACTGCACCCCAATTCTGAGTAATCCCAGAGCACAGAGCTAGGAGTAAACCCTGAGTACAGTTGTGTATGGCCCCAAACTCCCCCAAATAATATTTTTAGTCCAATAAATAAATATACTTTAGAGTTAATGTTGTTCTTATAAAAGTATATATGCGTCAGGGTGACAGTCCAATGGGTAGGACTTGCACATGGCCAACCAGGTTTGATCTCTGGTACCTGAGCTAACCAGGAATGATCCCTGAGCTCAGAGCCAGAAGGAAATTCTGAGCACTGTTGGGTGTGGCCCACTATATATATATATATATATATATATATATATATACCTTAGTCTAAAATGTATGTGATATAAAACATATTAACTTTTAAAATCTATATGTTATCAAAATTTGATTCAATGACCTCAGGTCCTGCTAATTTACTATAAATACCTTATTTCCATTAGGAGTTTGCATTTTTAATATACCTTTAAGTGGAAAATTAAGACACATAAGCACAAAAGTAATTGTGTTAAAAGCATATATAAGGTCATTTTATCTTATTTTTCCAATACTCAAATTTAAATCTACAGGATATAATGGGGTTAAAGGATTCAAGAGTAACCATCACCTATGGCAGTCATTAAAAGGCTCTAGGACATCTTGAGTAGAGGCTAAAGCGATTCATTCTAGAGCTCCGAGCATTCTAGAATTTTTGATGTGGCTTTCCATAAAATCTCAACCGTTGGTAAAATCAGTAGCACAGTAAACTAGATATTATTTTATGGCATTTTATAGATAAATTAATCCTTTATTTGCTCCTTTTCTAGGAAGCTGCTCTGACTCTGTGTCAACTGCATGTTTTTGAGGACATGAATTCTACCCACATCCCTCCTCAGAGAGTTTCATTTTTGCCTCAGTATGTCTCATTCTCCTTGGCTACTTAACTTGCTTCATTGGCATGAAACAAATAGTCTGTCATTTCATCATATAAGTCACTTTAGCATTATTTTTTACTCGGCTCACATTTTTCTATAATTTACTGAAGGCATTAAATAAATAGGAAATATCCAAGCCACCTAACCTCACCTACTTAATCATTTGTAAAATTTTGGCCTTGAGCGATAGTACAGCAGTTAGGGCGTTTGCCTTGCAAGTAGCCAACCCAGGTTCAATTCCTCCAACCCTCTCGAAGAGTATCTCACTCGCATGGCAGAGCCTGGCAAGTTCCCTGTGGAATATTCGATATGCCAAAAACAGTAACAAGTCTCACAATGGAGACATTATTGGTGCCTGCTCGAGCAAATTGATGAGAAATGGGATGACAGTGATATAGTGATACCTAATTTTACTCCAATCCACTTCAGTAAAATGGGTTAGATACTTCACAACTCTTTGAATTGCGTTTTACTGACTTGTGCCATATAAAGTATCAAACACCTTCATTTTCTCAAATGTATCTCTGTGTCATCTTTCAATATGACACTTTGTGCTTTTCCAGGAATGCTGTATCATTATCCCGATTGAAAGAGATATGGATAGCGGTGTGATTTCTTAGGGAGTCTTAGGGATTCTTCTTAACCCTTCAATTTTCAGTAAGTATTGAATGCCTCTGGTGCTACAGTCACCTCTCTAGGTGCAGGAGGAAGACGTGAATTCTAGAGATATAAACTGCATGTTATAGAACTTAAACAATGTCCATTGATTTTTTTTTTAGCTCAATTCAGGATTCACATACCAGATGTGGTAATGTTGACAACATACATTTCCAACCCTAGTTATCTTATGTCCAAACACATAGATCCCAACAGGCATTTGACATTTTAAAATTAGTAAATATGTTATTTTGGTTTCAACCTGATTCTCAAAATCCTGGTTCCTCCTAAATTCATGATCTTAAGAAATAATTCCTGCAATGCTCCAATTGTCCAAGTAAGAACTCTGAAATCCATCTGTAATTAACTGATGTAAACTGTTACACAGGTAGGTTTATTATCTGACGCTTTCTAAAGGGGCGCTTTAATTCACTTTATCTCTCAAAATTAAATGCCCTTGAAAAATACATTCATTGAAGCAAGTGGCAGCAACATATTTCTTTGTTAAAATAATATGATAGTGCTTTAATAATTTACTAATTTTCTACCTTCCCTAGTAGATTGACATATTTGAGGAGAAGGATAGATTCTGTACTTTGTACAGATAATTCCTCTCTACACAGCTCATTGTTACTCACAAAGAAGTATCACAGTAAAAAAAAGAAAATCAGACTAAATGAATGAATCAACATGAAGATTGAAGGAACAGAAGCATCTACCTTGAAGGTGGGACCATAAATATCAAGAACAATTAATAGCCAAGAGCAAAGTTAAGGCTGTGTATCATGATTCTTTCTTTATTCCTTCCAAGTGCTAACTATAGTCTGACACTTCAGACTAGAAATGGAAAGGAGTTTAGAGTTAATTAATAATAGCATATCTTGGCTATTGGTGGGTCTTTTATGCACATTTTTTGTCTGTGCTTTGTGCTGCTAATGAACAATTTCAAACAAATTACTAGAAATCTGGAAGTATGGCATATGATTATGTCTCTTTTTCACATGTTCTTTTTGTTTGTTTGTTTTTGCTTTTTGGTTACACCAGGCGATGGCTCTGCACTCAGGAATTTATAACTTTTACCTTCGAATACCTGGCTCTATGTTAAATGTTTAGAGAATGAAACTTTTGCATTCTTTGAAGATACGGACTCACAATGAGAATCATATTTATGCCTTTTTCCTGAGGTCTGACTCTTTATTTATTTATTTAATTTTTTTTGCTTTTTGGGTCACACCCAGCGATGCTCAGGGGTTACTCCTGGCTCTGCACTCAGGAATTACTCCTGGCGGTGCTTGGGGGACCATATGGGATGCCGGAGATCGAACCCGGGTCCGCCGCGTGCAAGGCAAATGCCCTACCTGCTGTGCTACTGCTCCGGCCCAGGTCTGACTCTTTAAAGAATAAATACCAAAGACATAATATACTATGATTGCAGAGGCATTCATTGATCTTTCAAACTCATAAAGGTAATGAACTCAAACAATACATGCAATCATTTTTTTAGTTACTAATTCATCTTAAAAATGCTATTATGTGTTGTAAAGCAGCTATAAATTTGAGGTGATTCTGTAACTTTTCTAAATTGCATCTACAAATGAAGAAAACATCTCCTTGCTCAACTCAAATTTCTTTACAATGTGATAAACTGGATATTAAATATGCTAACCATTTGAAAACAGATCAGAACCTCAGTCCTTCTATTGTATTTCTCTAATCTCATATATAAATGATGGTATTAGTTGTCAATATTAGATCAAATGCAAAAGTGAGAGAAGCAAAATAAAGAATGCATTTTAGTGTCTTGGCAATAATAACCAGATTTAAGTATAAAATAAAGCAATAAGAAACAGAAATACTTTGAAAATTCAACATCTATCACTAATATGTATCTACATATTTTCTATATTCTTCTAACTTTGCAATTTAAAATTATAATTGGATAATTTATCAATCAACATTAATATAAAACATTTCAGTTAATTTTAAAAGGCATATCAAGAAGTATTATTTTTGATAAAAATATTAATTATAAAAACTTATTTTCAGTTTTAAAACTATGAAACAATAAAAAATATCATAACAAGGAGATTATATAAATTTTAAATTACAGAATTGGTAAATATAAATTACTGAACCAACAAGTGTGATTTTTCTCCCATCCCCAAATATTATGCATTGTCTGTATATTCTTTCATATCAAATTAAATCATGTTTATCATTAATATATTGTTCTATACATATAGAGCATGTATACGTATGTTTGCATGTATATGTATGTATGCATAATATTAACCAGTAGCATATGATGTTCTATTCTAAAAAGAGCAATGAATATTATGATTTGAGTAAAGTGGCAACCTAATAAGAGGTAAATGTAGTTATGAATTAGGAAGAAATTTTACAATTTAGCTTCTATAATAAGCATCAGAAAAATAATTCAAAATTCCTACAGGATTTTCTAATATTACTAATGCAGTGGTAAAACATTAATTTTTAAACAATGATATATTTCACCTTTGTTCTAAAAAGGGTGATATAGGCTTGTCTGAAATTTTGTGAGTCTCCTTGAAACTTTTTTTTTTGTTTGATCGCTTTGTTTTGGTTTTGTTTGTTTTGGGGCGACACCTGGAAATGCTCAAAGCTTACTTCTGGCTCTGCAGGCTCATGGTTCAAGGGACATTATGTGGCATTGGGATGGCACCCAGGTCAGCTGCATGTAAGGCAGGCGCCAACCTGTTTTATTATCACTCCAGCCACGAAACCCTTAACTATAGTTATAATTACACTTATTTATTGGTATATTAACATACATATATTATATGTACAAATATATGTAACATACATATATTATATTTAATAATACATATATTATATGTAAAATATATGTAACATATATTTATTATATGTAATAATACATATATTATATGCAACATACGTATGTTATTTGTAAATATATAGCCCCTTTTTACACTTAAATTTTATTATTTTCAGGACACTAAAATGCACTATTCACATGGCTTTCTTCATATATATGTGCATGTATATATATACACTCATATGTATGTGTGAATATATGTATGTATGCATATATATGCCTCAGAAAAATAATTCAGTACCCGTCTTTTAGATTTGCTAATATTACTAATGTGAAGGTAAAAGCATTATTCTTTAAACAAAGGTAGATTCCACCTTTGTCCTAAGTATATATATATGTATATATATATATTCAAAAATATGTATATATAGGAATATATCCCTTATGGCTTGATTTTACATCCTCAACATCTACTTTCTCGGTCATGCATGAATCATCTCATTATCTTTGACCACATTTTCCAAGGCACTAGAAATATATTTCCATGTATTGACAATGAGTTATTGTTTTTGTGAAGAGATTTTTTTTAGTCTTAATGCAACTTTTCTTAATATTTTTCATGAACCATTTTTACCTTAAATCTTCTGCCTCTGGCTATCTTTTTCCCTACCACAGCCACAAAATTTGTTGAAGTGTATTTACAAATTTACCCATGCCAAATTGCAAGGGTCATCAATAAATCTTGAGTTTGATATATTAAAATGATAATTATTAGAATAGAAAAGGCATTATGTTATGTTTCAAATATTAATTAGTATTCAGAGACATGATGAAAATCAGGTATCATTCTAATTTTCTGTTATAAACACAAGCAAAACTTACCTTTTATAATGTTGGGCTTTGGTGGCATGCTGAACTCATAGACTGTTGGTTCTGAGTATCCCAATCTATTGGCTGCTGTAATCTGGACTTCATACCCCATTGTCCACTGCAGATGCTCTAAAATAATGTGATCTTTATTTCCCTGCACTTTTTTCTCTAGCCACTGGTCTTCTTTATCTTTCTGGAAAGGTGATAAATACACATATTTTATAAATCAGTACAGTAAAACTATAATTTTAAATATGCTGACATGATATAAAATATGTTATTTTAATAGTCCCAAGAAAACACGATCTTATTATACACATGAAGAAATAAAGTGTATAATAAATGTATAATAATAAATGAAGTTACACGCAAGTCACTGTTATTTCTTAGACTTTTATATTTAAAATAAAATGCTATATATATTAACCAAAATAACAATTCATAATGATACAGTGACAATTCAATTATTTTCATTAGTTCATAACTTTTTATATTTGTGCAATTTGTTGATTATTAAAATTAATTCATTGAGATCATTTTAAATGACATATAAATCATCTATGTCAGTTATTGTAATTGTCAGTGACTATCATTTATGGTTGAAAGGGAAAAAATATGAGATAAAGTATCTTGTGAATCAAGTCTGAAAATAATTTATAGATTTAAAGTACCTCAGTGTTCATGTTTTATTTTAGTTTGGGGTCTTAAACCGTTCATGCTCCCAGGTTACTGTTGTACTCACGAGTAATTTCTGTTTGTGTTTGGTGGGCACTATGGCATAACGTCTAATTTTGAGAGTATTATGAGACATACTGGAAAAGTCTCAGTTCAGAAAATGAGTCAGGGAACTTATAATTTAAGTAAGTCACAGAATGTCTAGAAGTGTAAAGAAAGGAACACAGGTTTAAGATACTTCATGATAAACAACCATAGTTTCTATGACTCTGTAGCTCTTCACGAATTTAATCAAGAATTATACCTTCATCCCTTAGTGGGTAATGAAGCTGCTACAGAAACGACTAATACAATCGTGAACATGACATAGGCCGTACTGTTATCATGAACGCTACAGAAACAGGGGACAACTCAGTTCTTCAAAAACAATATATTTACTTTGGGGCATAAAGCTTGTCTACCTGACAGAGCCTAAGGGTCAGGAAATCTAAACCAGGATGACAATATTCTAATTCAAGATAGTATACTACCATTCCAGTCTGTTTTTCACTAATCTTAATCTAGTTAGTAAAAGATGCAACGATTCCTTCAACTAGGTTTAATTCCAATTAATTAAAAAATACGACAGTGATTAAAAAACCTCACATGATATGCAATTGCTAGAAAATATAAAAATGTGTCAGTGGCTTATTTTTAAAGCTTATTTTTTAAATATAAAAGCACTTTATATTTATATTAAGTATAAATATAAAATAAAGGTGCTAAACAACAACAAAAAACTTTTAAAAATCCATGCAAAAGTACTTCTATATGAATACTTACTTATCATATAAATTTGTCTTTTTAATGTACTATGTAATCACATATGCAGGGATGATGAACAGAAAGACTAACGGGTAAGATAAAGACAAGAGGTACACAAAGTAGACTAGAGTTTCTTTCCCCTCTATCCTTAATTGTTCAGTTACTAAACAATTCCTGTGTGAATTGTTTAGTAAGAGTGAATGTTCGTGAATAAGTTAATAATCGAGTTTTGCTTTGAATCCAAGTGGACATTTGGTTAAAACGGCTAGAAAATTAGCTGATTTCTACTATTTGGATTACCCCAGGACTGAATTTATTCTTTAGGGGAATAACTGCATTTCATGATTTCCAGGAAATCTAATTATACTCTTTCTGGATAGAGAGTTAGAGTTAAATTTTTTTGTCTAGCAAAAGGCACATGTTTTAAAACTACCTATTATTAAACTACTAGCTATCTTGTGACTATTAAAATCAACAATTCAATAGCCTGGCATTTAACTGCCATTTAATCAAGTTCTTAAGATAAATGAAAGTCATTCTATCATTTTAGATATTTGATTTTCTGGTCCAAGAAACCAAGGGGAATTCTAATACTTTCCTCAGTTTAAATAAATTCTATTTTTTCATTCAATATCTTTTAAGAAGGCTTCTTAATCTTCTAATCGCTATTTCTAGGGAGTAGGAAAAAAAATTAAGTGGGTGTTACCAAACATTCCCCTAGGCACCAAAATCTCAATTATATATTTGTAAAGTGCCTAATTTACAGAAATAAATGCCCAGGGAACAATTTAAGATAATCTAGTTACAAAATGTTCCCCTAGGTAACTTAATGAGATGATTTGCTGAATTGGTCTATTATTAATAAGCCAATTAAATGATGAAGGGCAATTGCTGAAAGACAGATGGGTAGTTTGTTTTGATACGGTCCTTCTTAGGGATTCTTTTTAAAAATAGATAATGGGAGTATAGGCCAGCCAAATGCACTACTTATTTTTTTTTAAATCATAATGGCAGTCATAGGGAAATGTTTTCAAGCTCTGTTTAGGAAAGAAAGCAGAGGAAACTGGATCTGGTGTTGATGTCCTTATTTGTATTGGGCTTTCCCATTGCTTGGATTAACATAAAGGAGCAATCCACAAAATTACTATTTCAAATCTTATGAAATGTATACCCAACATCATATTAAATGAAACTTGGCAGAGAAGACAGTGGAGGTGGGAAAATCATACTAACTAGACAAATGTAATGTTGTGTGGATCTTAATGATTTCAGATAGCTTCTTTGCTTTCATATAAGTCAGATGTTAATTCCTACATTTCCTGGTAATATGGTACATGTATTTAGTACTGGTACAATGTCCCACAACTCCTCAGTGTTCTCGAAAACTCAATTTGCTCTTCAGTATACAAGAGATATGACATAACAATTTAAATAATTCATATGTAAATCAATATGTTCCACTACAATTGAGCAAGATACAAGGTTTATTCCTCTTCTCTCAATTCTCATTGTGATACTGTGATTTATAATACTGTTAATTATTTAGTACTTTTAAACTGAGGTTCAATTCCTTA